>NC_061862.1:34349913-34666131 GCF_907164915.1 Impatiens glandulifera | reverse complement strand
ATCTTCACTTATTTGGCAATCTCAAATACCTTAAGAAACGAGGGGGAGCGTGTTATTCTTTAAGAAGAGATTCATGATCATTGAAAATATTATGTAAGGAGAAATGTTTCAAACTAATAGATTTTTTCCAACCAATAGACAATGAGATCTTCTGGAAAAAAAATAAATTTCTTTTTAACTAATTTAAGATGGAGATATCTCAAAAGATATTGAGAAGATCCCGATTGAATATTAGTTGGAATAAAATCATTAGTTTAAGAGAATCTCAAATTCTTTAAGGAGAAACAAAAGAGGAGTGTGTTATCTATAGGCATTGAAAATGATTTAGAAAAAAATATCAGCGACGACATTTGTTGGTGGAAAGTTGATACAATTATTAGGGACGGAGATAGCACAATGTCATGGCTAATAATATATAATAGTATCCACGACATTATACTATCATCGTCTCTAATAGTTTTAGAATATCAGCCACAACGTTATTCTATCACCATAGATGATATTATTTATTATTAGCCATGGCGATAACATAAGGCCGTGGCTAATAATATTTTTAAAAATTATGGGGAAAGGACAGGGAAACCTGACTTTTAGCTATTGTGTTTATGACGAAAATTGTGGCTAATAATAATGGAGGGAAAGTGGCCGGAAAGCCAGAAAATTAGCCACGTCGACGACAAGGAAAGTCGTGGATAATATTTTTATCAACGCCGGCACTAATAAATATTATTAACAACGACGAAATGAGCTGACACTAATAATTATTATTAATCACGGCGTATGTTCGTCATCACTAATGTTCGTTAGTAAAAAATCTATTTCTACTAGTGTATATATAGATAATTATAATTGAAAATTCTCAAATTAAAGTTGGTCAAATACATATTTATACACTAATTGAATTAATTATTGTAATAATTAATCTCCAATTAATTAAGATAATTGCCAAAGAAAATAAATATTTTTTTTTGAGATAAATGTTGTATTCATTTTATTTGAAATAAATTTTTAAAAAAAGTTAAAAGGAAAATTAGAATAAATAATTTAGTATAAATGTTGTATCCATTTTATACCATTTAAATTATTTATTTAATCACAAAATTATATAAAAAAAATGGTCAAAACAATGGCATATTTATTATATTTTGTAGGTTCACATGGAGCAAAAATGATTGAAAAAAATTAATTTTAAACAAGCTTCATGGCTAGAAAAAGGTCAGAATCTACTGTAGTCGAAATAAGACGAGATTAGTGCAACAGACCGCATAACCACCGGATGAGCATTGGATTCTCATCCAACTCCCATCATTCAACGTGTAGCCCGCTGCAACGAAAGCGGGACGTTTCCACGCAGTAGCGGATCAATAGAAGTACGCTTTCAAAGGTGTTAACCCAGACGCACGCAGATTGTCCATTGCCAATGGAGCACTAACGGAACGCCCATCGTCCACACTTAGGCTCAAAATGACGACATTTTGGCACTTCCCCAGTGCTCAACTGCGGAAGAAGTAAATGATGTTGTTCACGTCTGGTTTGTCTTCTTCCTAGAACCGACAAAATGGATAATAATTTGTCAAAGATAGAACATTGTCGTTTCTCCACCATTTGACTTCGTTCAAAAGGTGAAATGATCACCCTACTCTAGTGATCATTTCACCTACACCCTAAGGAAGCATCATTTCCTATACAGGCAACTGGAGAAATATCAAACAAAAGACAATTGATGTTCTGTCTTTTTAACCAAACTGAAGGCAGGAGATCCGTCATTGAAACTTCAGAACAAAATCCGTCATTGAAAATTTTAAAGCTTTTTCTAAAATTTTGAAAATTTCATGTAAGGATATAAAGCTCGGATCTAAGCATTCAGGAAACTTCTAAAAGAGTTAAATAGTGTTCTCCAACTCACGATGAACTTCCAATCATATTGTAATTCGATTTACAAGTTAAAAATTGAAATTTTCATATTACGATTCGACTAGTTTTATATATTGCTTGATTCTTTGATTTTTTTTATTAAAAAATGATTCTAAGATCATTTATAAGCTTTCTATTTAAACAAAACTGAATCAATCAACTTAAATCAGAAATGCCCAAATTTAGTTTTGAAAATGTTCAAAATCAGGTTTTTGTTTGAGTTATTACTAAAGAAAAGTGACCCAAAAAGCATCCAAACGAATTTCTAAGGATGTTAGGAACATAATCAAGCCAATTTCAAGCCATCCCGATCATTTTTATTCAAAAACTAAATTTTTGATAAAAATAAAAATTTCAGTTCTTGAATTGGTTAAAACGAACAAACAATGTTCAAGTTTTGGTTTCATTAACTATATGAAGCATAAGGGAGTTATTGACAAGCTCCTTACGCTTTATTAAACCTAAAAACTCAAAAACACATTTTTTGTATCAAAATTATTTGAGTTGAGCGGGAAATCATCCTGATCGAATGATTCATCGAAATGATGTTATAAATGATCATTGGGACCAAACGAAGCTTCCAATGCCTTTGAATCAAGGGATTAGAGTCTTAGTTAAAATCATCAAACCTACAATTTGATGTTCTTGATATCCGAATGAGGGATCAACTTGGGTTCGATTTATGACTGAGAAAATTGAACCTTACCCTACACTAGGCCAAGAAAACTTTTCCTAGGACCAAAGATTCATAGCCTAGGACAAAGAAGCTTTCCTCACCTAAGACCAAGGAATCTCGCACTCGACCGAGGATTCCTAGACTAGGACCGAGAAGCCTTCCGTTCCTTGGATCGAGGAATCTTGCACCCGACCGAGGATTCCTGACCCAAGACCGAGAGCCTCCAACATCCGACCGAGAGCTCCTCGCACCCTGACCGAGGATCTCTAGCCTAGGACTAAGAGCCTCCCACACCCGACCAAGAGTTCCCGCACCTTGACCGAGGAACCTCAACCCTAAGACCGAGGAAAACGACACCCTAGGCCATGAGGGCTAGTCCTAGGGCCTGTTTGGTTAAGATTTACAAATTCAATTTTGTTTATAATTTTGAAACCAAATTTTTTTTCTAAAATTATAAAAAAATAGAAAGCAATTTCAAAATATTTTCATAAAAAATATTTTGATAAGGTCAATTTGAGATTTATTTTTAATCATAATACCTTAAACGGATATTTTTCTTCATCAATCGTCGACATCAAACTCATGTACCAGCATTTAAATATTATTATATAATTTTAAATGTAAGAAAAACCTGTGCATGTGTAGAAGCTGAAGAATGTTGGTTAAATAAAACAAAATAAAACCATTTTTTTCTAAAGCCAAAACATTATAAAGTATAGACAATTCTTTAACGGATAAAGAGAATATAGTGCGAAAGTCTTTTCCTTAGTATCAATAAATACCAAACCTAAAAAACTCTAGTCAAAATATGTTTGTATACATATAGTTTTATTGATTTTTTAAAATTAATTGGCAACTATTAGTAAACAAATAAAATTTTGAATTAATTTAAATTAATATAGATTTCTTTAATCAAATTATAGTTAATCAAATTATAGTTTGATTATTTAAATCTAAAAATTATTTAAATTTATAAAAAAAAAATTAATTATTGTTATAATTAAATTAAAAATATCGAGACATATTTTTATAATTTTTAATAAAATAATATTTTATTAAAAAATATTATTTGACAGGCAAATCGATGTACGTAAATTAATTCACACCATTAAATAAAATTGAGTTATAAAAATACATTATTATTTTTTAATATTATTAATTAACCTCAAAATGCAATTGTAATAACTAACTGATAATTTTTTTTTAAAACGACAAATTAGATTTTATCTAAATTTCATCCATACCTTCCAAAATTTAGATTATTTTAGTAAGAAAAAGAGAAAATAGTGTGATGTTTATTTCTTCTAGAAGAATGAAAGAATATTTGTGAAAATTATAAGTTTTTGAGAGTTTTGTACTAAAAAGAGGGCAATATTTCTTTTTTATATTTTAGAAATTTGTTTGATCATGGGTTATTTGAGATTGTTATTGAATTTGTTTAAAGCATATATTTATTTAAAATATAGTTAGAAGGTGAGAAAAAAAAAAAGCATGAAAATTAATATACATATTTTATTTAGGAAAATAAAAATTAAATAATTTTTATAATTTTATTAATCAAATTTATGCTAAATTTGATCTTAAAATATATTTTTTTTCATTTATTGAAAAATCAATTATGAAGTAAAAAGAAAGAATAAATTTTAACCCCTTTAAGAACCTACCTAAATAGTAAGATAGAGTGTTAATTTACTTTCTTTTTTCTTTTTTTCCTTTTTTCCTTGTAATTCATTTTTCAACTTTTGGTGTGTTTATGCATAAATAGTAATTAAAATATATTAAGTGAAGGAGAGAAAAAAAAACATGAAAATTAATATACATATTTTAATTATGAAAATAAAAATTAAATAATTTTTATAATTTTATTAATCAAATTTATGCGAAATTTGATCTTAAAATATTTTTTTCCATTGATTGAAAAATCAATTATGAAGTAAAAAAGAAAGAGTAAATTTTAACCCCTCTAAGAACCTACCTAAATAGTTAGATAGAGTGTTAATTTACTTTTTTTTCCCCTTTTTTCTTCATAATTCATTTTTCAACTTTTGGTGTGTTTATACATAAATAGTAATTAAAATATAGTAAGTTAAGGGGAGAAAAATACATGAAAATTAATATACATATTTTATTTATGAAAATAAAAATTAAATAAATTTTTATAATTTTATTAATCAAATTTGATCTTAAAAGACTTTTTTTTCATTGAATGAAAAATCAATTATGAAGTAAAAAAGAAAGAGTAAATTTTAACCCCTCTAAGAACCTACCTAAATAGTTAGATAGAGTGTTAATTTACTTTTATCCCCTTTTTTTCTTCATAATTCATTTTTCAACTTTTGTTGTGTTTATACATAAATAGTAATTAAAATATAGTAAGTTAAGGGGAGAAAAATACATGAAAATTAATATACATATTTTATTTATGAAAATAAAAATTAAATAATTTTTATAATTTTATTAATCAAATTTGATCTTAAAATATTTTTTTTATTTATTGAAAAATCAATTATGAAGTAAAAAAGAAAGAGTAAATTTTAACCCCTCTAAGAACCTACCTAAATAGTTAGATAGAGTGTTAATTTCATTTATTTATTTTTTCATAATTCATTTTTCAGCTTTTGTTGTGTTTATACATAAATAGTAAATAGAGGGAGTGTATTTTCTAGAAGACACAAATTAAACTAAGCTTATTTTGTTAGAATATATATAGAATCACATATTCTATTTTAAAATAAAGACATTATTAAATTTATTGTTTTGATCATAATTTTAAGTTATTACCAAATTAATAATTTGTTAATATTACCTAATTATAAAGTTATTTTACCCAAACTCATATGACAAAAAAAAACGACTTGACAATGTAGCTTCAAAATTATGTATTATTATGTTAGTATAGTTAAGTAAATATGATAGATAAAAAAACTCTAATATAAGACAGAAGAATTGGTTGTTGTAATTAATAAATAGTATATATTTTCATTAAGTGATATCTTATTATTATAGAGTCATGTCACGAGCATTTACAAAATAGATATATACTTAAATTTATAATCTAATTTTTCTTTTATAATTATATGAAAATGGGTTGACAGTAGAGGCCTTTGCATTATTAGTGTATTTTTTGAGTAAGAATTTCTCTAAAATGATCTATCATGCAACATGTGACGTCTCTCTCGTACTCTTAGCTAATTAAAATTTTGGTGAATAATAAGTGGGTCCTCCTATTCCTAGCTAACTAAAATTGAGGTGAATAATAAGTAATAGTAAATAGTAAAGGTTAATTTAAAGGATGGAATCACCGCGTGCGCCTATATATATATTTCTGATCCAGAGAGAAGTTAAGAACTGAAGCTCAAGAAAACCGAACGTTTACATCTTCGATCCTAAGAGAGATGACACCTAACAATAAGAAAAAGGTGATGATTTGTCTCACATTTGTAACTCTGATCTTCTGATCGCAGCAGAAGATCAGAGTTACAAATGTGAGACAAATCATCACCTTCTTGTTATTGCTAACATGTGCCATCTCTCACTTTTTCTCTCAAGATCGGAAATGTAAACATTCGGTTTTCTTGAACTTCAGTTCTTAACTTCTCTTTAGAGGGCTACCTGCCCGTGCCATTTTCATCACCATGGAGGGTTGCGCCCTAAAGCTCTGCGCAGCAGCATACCTGAAGAGTTTTGGAGGACTCTATCAGTCATCCAGCTGTATTCTCAACCGAGGTAGCTGTAGCTGCGCGTGTACCGTTAGGACTCTATCAATCCTCCAGCTGTATTCTCAACCAGGGTGATGTATGAAGAGCAGGAGATACACCATTATTAATATTATTATTTAGTGTTTGTTTGATGAGGACATGACGAACTATTATTATTATTATTATTTATTGTTTGCTTGCTTGCTAGTTAATTAATTATCTATCCTATTTGCATTATATATTAATCCTTTATTTCGTACTTCACTCGATTGCATTATATATTAATCCTTTATATATATTTTCTTGTGACATTTGTGTGATCTAGTTTAATTAGTACTAATGGATAATAGATAGTTTAACATTAATTCATCATGAGATTTCAATACTAATTAAGATTCAACTTTGATACTTTTTTTAAAGTAATTTTAATCACATTTTATAAAAACGACAACATTAGTAATTTAACGATAAATAGAAGAAAATGACATGCAAAATTTTTAAAAACACTTAAAAATCATTGCATCAAAATCTCAAGTAAGGATATTTATTTAAATTGAGTATGATATCTCATTGTTAATTGTCCAAGTTCTTTTCTACTGGGTATAATAATTAAACTTTTCAAAAAAAACACAATTAAATATTACATAACCTCTATCAAATTATCCAACCGTGCTACTTACAATTAGGTAGGAGGGTAAAATTATTATTTTTCCTTTTTTTTCTTGTAATTCAATTTTTAACTTTTGTTGTGTTAGTATTTAAAATAGTAATTTTAATTTATAGCAAACATAAAATAATATTAATATATACTTTTTTAAAGTAATTTTAATCACATTTTATTAAAACGACAACATTAGCAAATTAACGATAAATTGAAGAAAATGACTTGCAAAATTTTAAAAAACACTTAAAAATCATTGCATCAAAATCTCAAGTAAGGATAGTCATTAAAATTGAGTATGATATCTCATTGTTAATTGTCCAAGTTCTTTTCTACTGGGTAAAATAATTTTATATTTAATGTTAAGAAACAATTAATTTGATAATAATTAAATTTTTTACAAAAAAAACACAATTAAATATTACATAACCTCTATCAGATTATCCAACCGTGCTACCTACAATAAGGTAGGAGAGGTAGGAGGGTAAAATTATTATTTTCTCTTTTTTTCTTGTAATTCAATTTTTAACTTTTGTTGTGTTAGTATTTAAAATAGTAATTTTAATTTATAGCAAACATAAAATAATATAAATATATATTTTTTTTTAAGTAATTTTAATCACATTTTATTAAAACGACAACATTAGCAAATTAACGATAAATAGAAGAAAATTACTTGCAAAATTTAAAAAAAAACACTTAAAAATCATTGCAATAAAATCTCAAGTAAGGATAGTCAATAAAATTGAATATGATATCTCATTGTTAATTGTCCAAGTTCTTTTCTGCTGGGTAAATAATTTTATATTTAATGTTAAGAAACAATTAATTTCATAATAATTAAAATTTTCAAAAAAAACACAATTAAATATTACATAACCTTTATCAAATTATCCAACCGTGCTACTTACAATTAGGTAAGAGGGTAAAATTATTATTTTTCCTTTATTTCTTGTAATTCAATTTTTAACTTTTGTTGTGTTAGTATTTAAAATAGTAATTTTAATTTATAGCAAACATAAAATAATATTAATATATAATTTTTTAAAATAATTTTAATCACATTTTATTAAAACGACAACATTAGCAAATTAACGATAAATAGAAGAAAATTACTTGCATAATTTAAAAAAAAACACTTAAAATTCATTGCAATAAAATCTCAAGTAAGGATAGTCAATAAAATTGAATATGATATCTCATTGTTAATTGTCCAAGTTCTTTTCTGCTGGGTAAATAATTTTATATTTAATGTTAAGAAAAAATTAATTTCATAATAATTAAAATTTTCAAAAAAACACAATTAAATATTACATAACCTTTATCAAATTATCCAACCGTGCTACTTACAATTAGGTAAGAGGGTAAAATTATTATTTTTCCTTTTTTTCTTGTAATTCAATTTTTAACTTTTGTTGTGTTAGTATTTAAAATAGTAATTTTAATTTATAGCAAACATAAAATAATATTAATATATACTTTTTAAAAGTAATTTTAATCACATTTTATTAAAACGACAGCATTAGCAAATTAACGATAAATAGATGAAAATGACTTGCAAAAATTTAAAAAACACTTAAAAATCATTGCATCAAAATCTCAAGTAAAGATAGTTATTTAAATTAAGTATGATATCTCATTGTTAATTGTCAAATTTCTTTTCTGCTGGGTAAATAATTTTATATTTAATGTTAAGAAACAATTAATTTCATAATAATTAAAATTTAAAAAAAAAACACAATTAAATATTATATAACCTCTATCAGATTATCCAACCGTGCTACCTACAATTAGGTAGGAGGGTAAAATTACTTTTTTTTTTGTAATTCAATTTTTAACTTTTGTTGTGTTAGTATTTAAAATAGTAATTTTAATTTATAGCAAACATAAAATAATATTAATATATACTTTTTTAAAGTAATTTTAATCACATTTTATTAAAAAGACAACATTAGAAAATTAACGATATATAGAAGAAAATGACTTGCAAAATTTTAAAAAACACTTAAAAATCATTGCATCAAAATCTCAAGTAAGGATAGTCAATAAAATTTAGTATGATATCTCATTGTTAATTGTCCAAGTTCTTTTCTGCTAGGTAAAATAATTTTTTATTTAATGTTAAGAAACAATTAATTTGATAATAATTAAAAATTTCACAAAAAAAAAATTAAATATTACATAACCTCTATCAAATTATCCAACCGTGCTACTTACAATTAGGTAGGAGGGTAAAATTATTATTTTTCCTTTTTTTTCTTGTAATTCAATTTTTAACTTTTGTTGTATTAGTATTTAAAATAGTAATTTTAATTTATAGCAAACATAAAATAATATTAATATAGACTTTTTTAAATTAATTTTAATCACATTTTATTAAAACGACAACATTAGCAAATTAACGATAAATAGAAGAAAATGACTTGGAAAATTTTAAAAAACACTTAAAAATCATTGCATCAAAATCTCTCAAGTAATGATAGTCATTAAAATTGAGTATGATATCTTATTGTTAATTGTCCAAGTTCTTTTCTGCTGGTTAAAATAATTTTATATTTAATGTTAATAAATAATTAATTTTATAATAATTAAAATTTTCAAAAAAAACACAATTAAATATTACATTATCTCTATCAGATTATCCAACCGTGCTACCTACAATTAGGTAGGAGGGTAAAATTATTATTTTTCCTTTTTTTTTGTAATTCAATTTTTAACTATTGTTGTGTTAGTATTTAAAATATTAATTTTAATTTATAGCAAACATAAAATAATATTAATATATAATTTTTTAAAATAATTTTAATCACATTTTATTAAAACGACAACATTAACAAATTAACGATAAATAGAAGAAAATGACTTCCAGAATTTTAAAAAACACTTAAAAATCATTGCATCAAAATCTCAAGTAAGGATAGTCATTAAAATTGAGTATGATATCTCATTGTTAATTGTCGAAGTTTTTTTCTGCTGGATAAAATAATTTTTTATTTAATGTTAAGAAACAATTAATTTTATAATAATTAAAATTTTCATAAAAAAACACAATTAAATATTACATATCCTCTATCAAATTATCCAACCGTGCTACTTACAATTAGGTAGGAGGGTAAAATTATTATTTTTTCTTTTTTTTCTTGTAATTCAATTTTTAACTTTTGTTGTGTTAGTATTTAAAATAGTAATTTTAATTTATAGCAAACATAAAATAATATTAAAATATATTTTTTAAAGTAATTTTAATCACATTTTATTAAAACGACAACATTAGAAAATTAACGATAAATAGAAGAAAATGACTTGCAAAATTTTAAATACACTTAAAAATCATTACAATAAAATCTCAAGTAATGATAGTCATTAAAATTGAGTATGATATCTCATTGTTAATTGTCCAAGTTCTTTTATGCTGGGTAAAATAATTTTATATTTAATGCTATGAAACAATTATTTTCATAATAATTAAAATTTTCAGAAAAAAAACACAATTAAATATTACATAACCTCTATCAGATTATACAACCGTGCTACCTACAATTAGGTAGGAGGGTAAAATTATTATTTTTCCTTTTTTTTATTGTAATTCAATTTTTAACTTTTGTAGCAAACATAAAATAATATTAATATATACTTTTTTTAAGTAATTTTAGTCACATTTTATTAAAACGACAACATTAGAAAATTAACGATAAATAGAAGAAAATGACTTGCAAAATTTTAAAAAACACTTAAAAATCATTGCATCAAAATCTCAACTAAGGATAGTCAATAAAATTGAATATGATATCTCATTGTTAATTGTCTAAGTTCTTTTCTGCTGGGTAAAATAATTTTATATTTAATGTTATGAAACAATTAATTTCATAATAATTAAAATTAAAAAAAAACACAATTAAATATTACATAAACTCTATCAAATTATTCAACCGCGCTCCTTACAATTAGGTAGGAGGGTAAAATTATTATGTTTCCTTTTTTTTCCTTGTAATTCAATTTTTCACTTTTGTTGTGTTAGTATATAAAATAGTAATTTTAATTTATAGCAAACATAAAATAATATTAATATAGACTTTTTAAAGTAATTTTAATCACATTTTATTAAAACGACAACATTAGCAAATTAACGATAAATAGAAGAAAATTACTTGCAAAATTTTAAAAAACACTTAAAAATCATTGCATCAAAATCTCAACTAAGGATAGTCAATAAAATTGAATATGATATCTCATTGTTAATTGTTCAAGTTCTTTTCTGCTGGGTAAAATAATTTTATATTTAATGTTAAGAAACAATTAATTTCATAATAATTAAAATTTTCAAAAAAAAACACAATTAAATATTATATAATCTCTATCAGATTATCCAACCGTGCTACCAACAATTAGGTAGGAGAGTAAAATTATTATTTTTCATTTTTTTATTGTAATTCAATTTTTAACTTTTGTTGTGTTAGTATTTAAAATAGTAATTTTAATTTATAGCAAACATAAAATAATACTAATATATATACTTTTTTAAAGTAATTTTAATCACATTTTATTAAACGACAACATTAGAAAATTAACGATAAATAGAAGAAAATGACTTGCAAAATTTTAAATAACACTTAAAACTCATTGCATCAAAATCTCAACTAAGGATAGTCAATAAAATTGAATATGATATCTCATTGTTAATTGGCCAAGTTTTTTTCCGCTGGGTAAAATAATTTTATATTTAATGTTATGAAACAATTAATTTCATAATAATTAAAATTTTCAAAAAAAACACAATTAAATATTACATAACCTCTATCAAATTATCCAACCGCGCTCCTTACAATTAAGTAGGAGAGTAAAATTATTGTGTTTCCTTTTTTTTCCTTGTAATTCAATTTTTCACTTTTGTTGTGTTAGTGTTTAAAATAGTAATTTTAATTTATAGCAAACATAAAATAATATTATTATAGACTTTTTTAAAGTAATTTTAATCACATTTTATTAAAACGACAACATTAACAAATTAACGATAAATAGAAGAAAATGACTTACAAAATTTTAAAAAACACTTAAAAATAATTGCATCAAAATCTCAAGTAAGGATATTCATTAAACTTGAGTATGATATCTCATTGTTAATTGTCCAAGTTCTTTTATGCTAGTTAAAATAATTTTATATTTAATGTTAAGAAATAATTAATTTTATAATAATTAAAATTTTCAAAAAAAAACACAATAAAATATTACATTATCTCTATCAGATTATCCAACCATGCTACCTGCAATTAGGTAGGAGTGTAACATTATTATATTTCTTTTTTTTTTGTAATTCAATTTTTAACTTTTGTTGTGTTAGTATTTAAAATATTAATTTTAATTTATAGCAAACATAAAATAATAATAATATATAATTTTTTTAAATAATTTTAATCACATTTTATTAAAACGACAACATTAGCAAATTAACGATAAATAGAAGAAAATGACTTGCAGAATTTTAAAAAACACTTAAAAATCATTGCAATAAAATCTCAAGTAAGGATAGTCATTAAAATTGAGTATGATATCTCATTGTTAATTGTCGAAGTTTTTTTCTGCTGGGAAAAATAATTTTTTATTTAATGTTAAGAAAAATTAATTTTATAATAATTAAAATTTTCATAAAAAAACACAATTAAATATTACATATCCTCTATCAAATTATCCAACTGTGCTACTTACAATTAGGTAGGAGGGTAAAATTATTATTTTTCTTTTTTTTTCTTGTAATTCAATTTTTAACTTTTGTTGTGTTAGTATTTAAAATAGTAATTTTAATTTATAGCAAACATAAAATAATATTAATATATACTTTTTAAAGTAATTTTAATCACATTTTATTAAAACGACAACATTAGAAAATTAACGATAAATAGAAGAAAATGACTTGCAAAATTTTAAAAAACACTTAAAAATCATTACAATAAAATATCAAGTAATGATAGTCATTAAAATTGAGTATGATATCTCATTGTTAATTGTCCAAAGTTCTTTTCTGCTGGGTAAAATAATTTTATATTTAATGCTATGAAACAATTATTTTCATAATAATTAAAATTTTCAGAAAAAAAACACAATTAAATATTACATAACCTCTATCAGATTATACAACCGTGCTACCTACAATTAGGTAGGAGGGTAAAATTATTATTTTTCCTTTTTTTATTGTAATTCAATTTTTAACTTTTGTAGCAAACATAAAATAATATTAATATATACTTTTTTTAAGTAATTTTAGTCTCATTTTATTAAAATGACAACATTAGAAAATTAACGATAAATAGAAGAAAATGACTTGCAAAATTTTAAAAAACATTTAAAAATCATTGCATCAAAATCTCAACTAAGGATAGTCAATAAAATTGAATATGATATCTCATTGTTAATTGTCTAAGTTCTTTTCTGCTGGTTAAAATAATTTTATATTTAATGTTAAGAAACAATTAATTTTATAATAATTAAAATTTTCAAAAAAAACACAATTAAATATTACATAACCTTTATCAAATTATCCAACCGTGCTACTTACAATTAGGTAGGAGGGTAAAATTATTATGTTTCCTTTTTTTTCCATGTAATTCAATTTTTCACTTTTGTTGTGTTAGTATATAAAATAGTAATTTTAATTTATAGCAAACATAAAATAATATTAATATAGACTTTTTAAGGTAATTTTAATCACATTTTATTAAAACGACAACATTAGTATATTAACGATAAATAGAAGAAAATGACTTGCAAAATTTTAAAAAACACTTAAAAATCATTGCATCAAAATCTCAACTAAGGATAGTCAATAAAATTGAATATGATATCTCATTGTTAATTGTCCAAGTTCTTTTCTGCTGGTAAAATAATTTTATATTTAATGTTAAGAAACAATTAATTTCATAATAATTAAAATTTTCAAAAAAAACACAATTAAATATTACATAATCTCTATCAGATTATCCAACCGTGCTACCAACAATTAGGTAGGAGGGTAAAATTATTATTTTTCATTTTTTTATTGTAATTCAATTTTTAACTTTTGTTGTGTTAGTATTTAAAATAGTAATTTTAATTTATAGCAAACATAAAATAATATTAATATATATACTTTTTTAAAGTAATTTTAATCACATTTTATTAAACGACAACATTAGAAAATTAACGATAATTAGAAGAAAATGACTTGCAAAATTTTAAATAACACTTAAAAATCATTGCATCAAAATCTCAAGTAAGGATAGTCATTAAAATTGAGTATGATATCTCATTGTTAATTGTCCAAGTTTTTTTCTGCTGGGTAAAATAATTTTATATTTAATGTTAAGAAACAATTAATTTTATAATAATTAAAATTTTCAAAAAAAAAACACAATTAAATATTACATAACCTCTATCAAATTATCCAACCGTGCTACTTACAATTAGGTAGGAGGGTAAAATTATTATTTTTCCTTTTTTTTTCTTGTAATTCAATTTTTAACTTTTGTTGTGTTAGTATTTAAAATAGTAATTTTAATTTATAGCAAACATAAAATAATATTAATATATACTTTTTTAAAGTAATTTTAATCACATTTTATTAAAACGACAACATTAGCAAATTAACGATAAATAGAAGAAAATGACTTGCAAAATTTTAAAAAACACTTAAAAATCATTGCAATAAAATCTCAAGTATGGATAGTCATTAAAATTGAGTATGATATCTCATTGTTAATTGTCCAAGTTCTTTTCTGCTGGGTAAAATTATTTTATATTTAATGTTAAAAAACAATTTATTTCATAATAATTAAAATTTTCACTAAAAACACAGTTAAATATTACATAACCTCTATCAAATTATCCAACCGTGCTACTTACAATTAGGTAGGAGGGTAAAATTATTATGTTTCCTTTTTTTTCCTTGTAATTCAATTTTTAACTTTTGTTGTGTTAGTATTTAAAATCGTAATTTTAATTTATAGCAAACATAAAATAATATTAATATATACTTTTTAAAAGTAATTTTAATCACATTTTATTAAAACGACAATATTTGCAAATTAACGATAAATAGAAGAAAATGACTTTTCAAAATTTTAAAAAACACTTAAAAATTATTGCATCAAAATCTCAAGTAAGGATAGTCATTAAAATTGAGTATGATATTTCATTGTTAATTGTCCAAGTTCTTTTCTGCTGTTTAAAATAATTTTATATTTAATGTTAAGAAACAATTAATTTCATAATAATTAAAATTTTCAAAAAAAACACAATTAAATATTACATAATCTCTATCAGATTATCCAACCCTGCTACCTACAATTAGGTAGGAGGGAATTATTATTTTTCATTTTCTTTCTTGTAATTCAATTTTTAACTTTTGTTGTTAGTATTTAAAATAGTAATTTTAATTTATAGCAAACATAAAATAATATTAATATATAATTTTTTAAAGTAATTTTAATCACATTTTATTAAAACGACAACATTAGCAAATTAACGATAAATAGAAGAAAATGACTTGCAGAATTTTAAAAAACACTTAAAAATCATTGCATCAAAATCTCAAGTAAGCATAGTCATTAAAATTGAGTATGATATCTCATTGTTAATTGTCCAAGTTCTTTTCTTCTGGGTAAAATAATTTTATATTTAATGTGAAGAAACAATTAATTTCATAATAATTAAAATTTTCACAAAACACTACAACAAAAATGACTTTCGGCGACGCTTAAAAAGACTTCTGCCAACCTTTAAAAGCGTCGCCAAAAACATTACTGACACTTATTCTTGCGTCTCCAGAAGTAGGGTGGGCGCAAGTTTTTACCACGCTTATTTAAGCGTCGGTACAAGTGTTGCCGAAAGGCGAAAGTTTTAACGACGCTTATTTAAGCGTTGGCAAAATTAACAAACGTCGCTAAAAGTCTATTTTATTTTTAAACTATTTTTTTTAAATTTGTTTTTTTCTATTTTCATTTTAGATATTATTTTTTATCTCTCAAGTACATGATGAACAAAACTTTAAATCCTTAGGGTGAATCCATATTCCAGCACATTATAACCTTAAAAACACTTTAGAAACTAATGAACTCTCTCATATTTTATATACCAAAAACTTTTTCTTTTTTTCCGATGTGGGATAAATGTCATATTAACACTTTAGACACTAATGAACTCTCTCATATTTTACTTTTAATTTAATTAAATTTAAATAATAATTAAATAAAAGACATATATTAATAATAGTATAAAAAGTTTAAAAATTATGTTATATAAAAAATATTAATTAAATTTTAATGTTAACAAAATTTTAAGTCAAATTTAATTTTAAAAGAATTAAAAAATTAAATTAAAATATTTACAAAGTTTAAAAATAAAACATAAAAATTATTAAAATTTAGAATATTTAAATTATAAGGTTTTAACAAATTTATAAAGTTGGTATATAAAAAAAAATAAAAGTGGTGGTATAGATATAAAGGTTGGCAAAAGTTTTTTTCTTTTAATTTTTACCCACGCTTAATATGAGTTGACATATAAGGGTCGCTGAAAGTATATTTTGTTGTAGTGAAAAAACACAATTAAATATTACATAACCTCCATCAGATTATCTAACCGTGCTATCTATAGGTAGTAGGGTAAAATTATTATTTTTCCATTTTTTCCTTATAATTCAATTTTTAATTTTTATTGGGTTAGTATTTAAAATAGTAATTTTAATTTATAGCAAACATAAAATAATATTAATATATTTATAACGTGGGATAATTCAGTTTGCTATTCATATTTATGTGCCATACTTTTCAACTTTATTTTTTATTTTTGTGTTAGTACATAAATGGTAACAAATTCATTTAATATTTTTTTTATGTGAAAGTCTAGAATCAAAGTTGGACATTAAATAGAATACTTTTATTTAATATCTTTACTATTGAGGTGTTTCCAAAATGGAAGAAAAACACTCTATTCACATTTGATACCTTGTAATTAAATAGTTTTTTCTTGATTATTTTTTTAATTATAATTTATGATAATATTTATATCACAATTTTGTACTCTTTCAAAAATAAAATAGTTTAGTCATATTTTTTTTTCTCAAAATAAGCTCTCACCATCTTTTATATATTTTACCAACTTAATTTCACCATTATTTTATTCACCCTTAATTTGAATTCAATATGTTATCTATTTTATTTACATTTAGTCATTCTAAATAGAGAGCAACAATAAGTAACAATAATAATGCATGCAGCATGGGTTATATAGTTGGGCACCGTCTAATCATTTTTATGTAACTGAAAAAAGTAATAGTTCTCACTCCAACTATTGTCATTGTTTTTCATATTTTATTCCAAATTAAATATTTTAATAAATTAATATCTATAATTTGTTACATTAAAATTTTCAAAAAACATTTTTCTTTTTAGAAATGCACATGATACGTTCCATTTACGTATAACACATGTGATTAAATTGAGGTTAATTAATAATTTCAACAAAAATAAAAATAATAATTATTTCTGCAACTCATGTTTTTTTTCTTTCATATTTTCATATTAGTTTAGAGCTAGTCATAAATCATAATCCCACTAAATGCTTGTTTGATCTTTGGGTTTTTATTTTATTTTAATTATTTTTAATTAAAATTTTGCAATTACTTCATTCATTTAATCATTTTTTATCTAATAAAACACTAAAATTATCTTTTATTTAATTAGTTTAAATTAATTTATCTAAGAGAAAATAAATTAATTTAAAGATATTTAATTTGGTCAATAAACACAATTCTATTTTTAATTTTAATCAAACCGATTTT
The DNA here is from genome assembly GCF_907164915.1 of Impatiens glandulifera. Taxonomy (NCBI): domain Eukaryota; kingdom Viridiplantae; phylum Streptophyta; class Magnoliopsida; order Ericales; family Balsaminaceae; genus Impatiens; species Impatiens glandulifera. The sequence goes on along the minus strand of NC_061862.1, from coordinate 34,648,372 downwards.
AAAAAAAAAACTTATAAAACCAAAAATAACATATACTCAAACCGTGCTCTAAGATTATATTAGATTAACTTTAATTTTTAAAAACTACATTGTCCAAAATTTTGATTTGTTATAAAAATTATTTATAATGATTTGTTAAAGGCTTATCTTAAAAATGCTTTGAACATCCCTAATATTAGCCTTTTATATTATATTATATAGGAGCCCTACATTTCACTCATAAGCTCTACTATTTAAGTATTATCAATATCACCCCTCAACTTATTTACGTTTATTATTAATCCACAGCTTTATTTTAATTACAATCATGACCACAACAAGTATTTCTTCTTAATGAGTGAAATAATAGAGTTAATAAATGCAGTACCACATGTTTTTTTTCTTTTTTTACTTTTTACATACAGCTTTAATTAATTTATTAAGAAAATACTAAATAGGCTCTCTAATGGCTTGTTTGATTTGGTAATTATTTGAGGGGTTTTATTAAAAATATTGTTTAATAAAAAAATATTATTTGAATTTTTAGTTAATTTAAAATTATTATTTTCTATCTAAAATTTAAACTTGATAAAACAAAAATATATATTAAAACCAAATCAAACAACTCTAGCCATCATTCTTTCCATCTAAATTAATTCTTTTTTTAAAAAAAAATGACTTAGTGTCATTTTATTAAAAATTCTCAAAATAGGAAAAGAACCCACGAGTTTAAGGCGATCATTCTAGATAGAGCTAAAAAGATAAAAACGTAAATTAATTATCTGATTACAATGATTTCAATTCTAGTGAGTTTAAAAAACGGTAAATTTCAGTTCTTAAAGATATTTCAGTTCTGCTCCGTGCTTAGAATTCTTGTCCACGTTCCCACGAGGGCGCTGCAATCCGATATAATATATTTTCATAACTCTTCAATGCTTCTGCGGGTTCTGCCATATACCCTTGCATTTCATTCTTACCAAATGTTATACACTACTACTCCAAAGTTACACTTGAACACGCTTGTTGCAAATCTATTTCCCTTGGCTTTGAGTAGTGCTGCATCTTTGATTTCATTCCATTCGCTCGGGAAACTGTTTATCTCCAGGCTTTTATAGAATCTGTCCCAAAGCTCTAAAGCAATACAACAGCTCCCGAATATGTGATTTATGGTTTCTTCATTTCCTCTACATAGAAGACAACTCGCGTTCGGGATGCTCATATACTTGCTGATACGATCACGAGTGCTGAGTCGTGGTCTCTAGGTTTTCCTAGAGCGTTTAGGTTTTGTTCTGTATCTGGGTAGTGGCACAGGTAATAACTGGAAATCCCATAATGTCCGTCTCAAGATAGAGGTTCTCTACAAGATGCGAGGACTTTCGATGCTTGAGTATAGATATAGATTAAAAAACCTTTACATGGGAACTACTTTTTACTTCTTAATGGCTAAAAATTCCCTTCTATTAGATGGCAATAAATAACCACCCGTTAGCATACAAGAGGAGCCCATTCTACTTTCTACGCTTTTTCCCGGGTTACCTCCCATATTTTCTTCGATACCAGTTTCCCATTGTCCTCAGCTTTCCATTCATGAATATTCGGTCTATCGTGTAGTTGTATGTTACTTATATGATCAAGTATCCTTTGTCCTTTTGGATTTCTTCTTAGGAGTGAGTCTCAATTCTCGTCTTTAATGTCTCTGATTTTCTCTTTTGTGCAGTCCCTTCTGATACGGGTATTTTAAAACTCCTCCTTGTGGATGATAGACTGGTTTTCGAATCAGGGGTCGTTCCAGAATAGAGTGTCTTTCTCATCCCCTAGCCGGATGTCATAAAGATCTGCAATATCGCTTCTTAGTTTAAGAATATTTTTTAGAGACTAGTTCATACCTTAATGAATTTTACAGGTCTAGATGCTGGTTTCGTATTTCATAAACCTCGTATGCACTCATTTGATCCATAATGACTCTTGATTACGCTCTAAAGCCCACGGATGCTTGAAGGTGAGAGTCTTGTTCCACTCGATATAGTTCTTAGAGTCGATACCTCCCTCATCCTTCGGTTTACAAAGAGCAGTCCATTTGACTTTTTTTCCTCCTCTTCCGCTACTACCCCAAATAAAGTTCTTCATCAGCGTATCGAGCTCATTCATTACCTTCTACAGAATGACCATCTGCTGCGCCCAGTAGCCAACTATGCCCATGACAATAGTTTTGATAAGTTCGATCCTCCCTGCATAAGAAAGTTTTTTCGCTGTCCAGCCAGATATCATGTTTTTTACCTTTTCAATCAGCGACTTGCAGTGTGAGATCTCGATCTGCGTCGCGGTTAACGGAATTCCTAAGTACCTTACGGGAAAACTACATTTCTTGATGCCCATTATATTGAAGATGTCCTTTTTTGTTTCGTCTTTCACGCCTCCATAAAAGTCACACTTTTGCTTTCATACAAATATTATTTGAATATTTAGTTAATTTAAAACTATTACTTTCTATCTAAAATTTAAACTTGATAAAACAAAAATATATATTAAAACCAAATCAAACAACTCAAGCCATCATTCTTTCCATCTAAACTATTTCTTTTTCACTTCAATTATTTTTGCATTTTCTCAAAAAAAAAATATTATTTATTTTTTGAAAGTAGAGAAGGTCGAAAAACATACCATCAACAAATATGAGAAAGTTTGTGGGTAAGAAAAAAAAATACACCACAACCACACAGACCCATTCTAAAAACAGCATTTTCAGCAAATCAAATATTACATGTGTATTAACAACTTGGAAAGTATTTGTGATGGCAGACCTCGTTTTAGTCCAAATGCCGCATAACCTGTTACATGTAGCTTATATTAGACAGCTAGTAATTTCAGTATAATTGTATGACAGTTATGTTTATTGTGTGTTGTGTTTATGATAAGTTTAGTTATGGGTAGTAAACAGTTATACAAGTTAGTAATTGTTTGTGTAGTGGGTAGTTATGGAAAATAGTTATGTAACTGTAATATTTTGTAATATTTTGGTATAAAATTCTCAAATCTCTTTATCAATGATATGGTAAATCTTAAAGGTTGTTATGTACCTTTCCCTCCTTCTTGGCTGTTAATGAATTGACAGATCCCTCTTTCTTCTTCGGATATCTTCATTTTTCTTGAAAACACTACTTTCGTTGCCCTAAATCATAAAATCACATAATTCAGTACTTTGTGAAACCCTAACCTCATCCTCGCAACACTCATCTACCCTCATTCTACCTTGACTCTCCTCCTCTTCACATCGTGATGAAATGAAGTTCATCCGGGTTTAGGGAATTTAGAATTATGTGTCACTATTAAAATTTTAATTATAAAGGCCACGTAATATACCGTCCATATCCGTTAGGGTAAAACTCATTTTGTACAAACCTGAGAATGCGGAGCCCCAAATTGCAATTAGCCTCATCCCAATAAGGAGCCCTAACTTTTGATGTTCGAAAAAAGAGACCGTAAATTGTAAGTGACCTCAAATAAGAAGCCTCAATATGTGAGGTTCAATATAAAATATTCCAAATTATAATTAGTCTCAAAAATAAGAAGTTCTATTTATTATTTCACTCTTAGGTTTATTTTGTTTCTTATATGATTTATTTATATATGCCATTGAAGATGTCCTTTTATTAGAGCCTTGTACCTTATAATTTGATTCCTCAGTTTTTAGGCTATGACATCATGAATCTTCTTGAGTAATGTATACCTCGGTCATGGACTTTTGACTTGTTATTTATTTTTTTTCTCTTCTAACGTCTTTTTTCCATTTTTCTTATTGTCCTTAATTATTTAAATGAGAAATTAAAAGAAACAGAAGAAAATTGATAGATCTTTACAATATTATAGCTGAGAAATAAATAGTTTACACTTTATGAAGAAATGATATTTTCTTTTTCAAACAATGTCAATCTATTTTCTTTCTCTTTGAAATACTAGAGTTCTATCTAGTAACAACATTTAACTAATTCTACTCTTCTAACTGATGGGCATTTTTAAGTTAGGCCTATGAAGATCAGGCTTGGGTCCGTTACAATTGGTGTTTAGTATCAGCCAATGCGAAAGGAATATCTATGCTAGTAGACTTCAAATTATATTATTATTTACTTACTTATTTAATTGATTTTTTCTTTTAATTATATTAATATTTTTAATAAATAATATAAAAGTTTTTATATAATAGGTATTATATATATATATAATTATAATACATATAATGTAAAAATCGACTTTATATAAAATAATTGGGATTATAACTTGTAAAATCTAGATTTTACTTAAAATAGTAAAAGTTTAATTTTAAAAAATAATAGTTATATATTATTATTATTATTATTATTATATATATATATAATTAAGTATTTATACTTAGCTAATTTTAAAATTTCATATATTTAAATATAAACTTAATTAAAAAAATAATAATAAAAAAATAATATATAAAAATTTATATTTACAAAATTAGTTTATTTGAATAAATAATAACTTTATTTCTTAAATATAAAATTATTTTTTTAATGTAAAATCGTATAAAATCACAAAATCGAAATTATTTATAAACTCGTAAAATCGTAAAATGTTATTATCGTAAATTTAAAATTGTAAGAATTAATTATTTAAGAATTTATTAAGTATCATTAACTTTATGTAAAGATTTTAAGAGTTAACACAAAATTTTAATATTGTTAAGTGGTATGTTTTTTCTTTTTCTCTTTAAATTGTTTTAGATTAAAGAAACACAGAACAAAATGATAAAATAACAAGAAATTGAAAATGTTGAATTTATATATATCCACTATTATTAATTAATAACACTAACCCACTAATCTTTTATGACCAACTTATATGTAAACAAAAATAAAAATAAAAAATATATGTGTTGAGAAGATATACAAGAAGTTCTAATGAGGGTGAAACCGTGAAAGATTGAATGTATAGGTATTTTGATCTTTCACATCAATTATCAATCTTTCATATATTAAGGATAGAGTGAATTTGGAAAATGTTAGTATATAAATAGTTTAGTGCTAGAAGATGATCAAATGAGAAATCTTAAATTAACTCACTCTTGTATTGAAATTTCCTCCGCCAAAGATGTGCCCATTCAACGAAAAGAAATAAAAAGAAGAAAATAATTAGAATCTATATGATTATGATAGTTTGATTGTGAAAAACTTACACATTATTATGCTGTCAAAATATTTATATATATTGTTGTTAATTAGAATATTATTGTTAATCTTTTTACTATTGACAATCACATCCACAAGCTTAGGTTGGTTCTCTTTCATTTTCATGTAAAAGTAAAACCAATATGAAACCTTTTTTTCCTACAATTATTTTTGTAGTTTAACTTAATTTTATATATTTTTTAAATGTTTGAATTGTCAAATTAAGGCGTTTTATTTTATTGGGCGGTAGTCAAAGCCTGCAACTGCACATGCACATGTTTTCTTATTAGTATGTTATTATAAAAATAACGACAGAAACGAGACCACCAAACTATTCTCCTAACTTACATAAAAAAAAAAGGTTAATCGGAAAGAATGGTCATATTGATGTTACTGCTAATTAGAGCAATCATGTTTGTCTGCTACCAAATATTGTCTGCTCTTCCCTTCCTTCTGTGTGAAGGGCAAAATGTGAGAGGGAATAGCACGGGATTTTTAGTAACAAAGGATCCGGCCTCTAATTAGAGTAAAATTTTATTTACATTAATAACACATTTTTTTTTATAAGTGAAAAACTAACTTTAAGATTATTTTATGTTATAAGCACTTATTCGAAGCTTCCAATTTATAATTTTAAAATAATTTCAAGTCAACAAATTTATTTTCTAAGTTTTTACACGGACTTATTTTAGTTTGAAAATAAAAAACAAATAAAATGATAAACATAGAGAGCTTAATTAAAAATGAAAAAAGGAATATACTACCTCTTGTAATGAAATACGAGATCAAAACCCTCGAAAGAGTAAAGGCCAGCCTAAAAACTAGATGGCGTAAAATGTTACCCTAAACCCTAATTGCATAAAATGTTATTCAAGAAACCGGAAAGAATGTAAAAATGATACCATAAACCCTTAAAAGAGTGAAATGACACCATAATTAATTCCCATAAAGTTAAAGGTTACTTCAAAGTCTAAACCCTTAAATATCTTTATAAATCATGATACACAAGCCTCAAAAGTTTTATCCCCATCTTTTTAACCACTTTTAAATTAAATAAGTCCAGATGAATGGGTTTTCCTAGTCTTTCATCATGTGTCCCTCTTGAAGAAGAAATAATTTAGTCTCTATAGTCAAACTTGGATATTCGTTTTCAAAATAAAAAGTTTTTCAAACTCCGTCTAAGAGTGCCATTTTGTAGACACATAATACTGGTCTAGGCTAAAAGTTGAAGCACAAACCTAAACGAGATGCTCGGACTACCAACATGTCAGATCCACCAGCAGGCAAGCCCAATATAAAAAGGGCTCAGATAGTCGGTCTATAATATAGAATAAACAACCAAAGAAGTCATAGGCCATTTTGCATCAAAGGGTTGAGGACCTCGGCGCACTAATAAAAGGCAAGAAGCCTCCTATTTCCCAAAATTAAACATAGTCCACTCTCTTTCTCCTGCCGAGCTCTCATCACCCTACAAATATGAGGATGACACCCTCCTTTCATCCATTCCAAAAAATGATGAAGATATGTATGATCTTCGTTGAACGTTGCCTTCTTCCTCATGTAGACGTCGACGTCGTCAAAGGTATGGGTCATTTGGAAATGAAAACGCCATATAAGATCGCAAAGACATTATTACCCCTAGCCCTAAACAACCGAATTCAAAGACCTAAGAATATAGATCTCGACCTAATATGATTGTCTATCAATGGATCTAAGCAAAATCGACAAAAAATAGTTAAAAATTTAAAACTTGGGGCCTATAAAAGGACCCTTGGGTCACGAAGAAAGAAGAGGCAAGGAGAAAAAGAAGGGAGGACATAAAAGATAAAAGGTCTCTTTTGATTTCTTTTCTCAAAACAAATGTTTGTAATTTGTCTTATGTTTTTGTAAATAGTAATTTGGAATTATCAATCTAGATTTGTTTATGTGATTTAAGTTTAGTTTTTCTAATATTGGTGACTGATATGATTCAATCTCATCTTTTCATATTTTGGACAGTTTCATTTAGAAAGAAAATGGATAATGATACATTTTCGGTCAGTTCTTGACAATCTTAGTTAGACATTTTTCTTTTTGTTAATAAATATGTACAAATGATAAATCTAGGTTTATTTTCATGTATTATGTTGGTTATCTCGATTTATAGCAACCTTAGTCTGTTTGATTTGTTGTAACCAAAGTCTTGCACCTGCGATCCAACTACATTATTCAACGACCGACTCCTCCTGCCTTTTTTATACCTTCGTTGACTGTTGTAATTATCAGTTGACTTAGGTCAACCCGCACCTAAGAGCCCATTATCCGCGAACCAAATCGATCTGTTTATTCCCAAAAAACACTTTGGACTTGTTCACTTTGGGCTTCACAAAATAAATAAAAAATTGCCTCTCAAGTATATAACTAATTAACAAAAATAAAAAGAATATATATTAATGGAGGGACATCGAAACGTTTTTAGAGCACTAGGGGATTCGACAAGGAGATCCAATATTCCCTCACTATTTATTATCGCTATGGGTTCACGAAGGTTCTAAGATTCTTTTGTCTGAGATTTTTTTGTGGGTTTTGTGTGGGATGTTGTCCAAACAAAGGTCTCTTTCTATCATGCTTGTCCGAAGTCCATTGTAATAACACTCGATTGAATTCTTTGGCGTTGAAGAATAATGATATGATGTTTTGACCGTTCGATCATGTTACGGTATTTTATCAATGGGAAACCCCGACTCATTCCATGCAAAAGAATTTGGGGCTATTCACATTAATCCATGCAAAACACAAGGATGTGACGTTCGTTGTGTGTTTTGTAAAAAGAGGAGGACATTAATCACTGTAAGTCTGTAAGGTTACTCGTGTAGTGTGTAAATTTGCAGCCGATACCATTTCTCATGTTTGGATGCTCCCTAGTAACCTGCGAATTTTTATCATGGAATGGCTCGCCTTTGCAACGTCGGTAAAAAACGCAAATTTCGGACGAATATTTATGCATTTGTGATTTGGAATGTATGGACCGAACGTAATAGATGACTATTTATGCATTTGTGATTTGGAATGTATGGATCGAACGAAATAGATGCTTGTTTAAGGAAGGTTATACATCCGCCCCCACTCATTTGGACTAAAACGAAGTCTGCCGTCACATATACTTTCCAAGTTGTTAATATCCATGTAATATTCGATTCGCTCAAAATGTTGTTTTTGGAATGGGTGTTCTATTGTGTGGTTGTGGTGTATTTTTTTCTTACCCACAAACTTGCTCATATTTGGAGATTGTATGTTTTTCGACCTTCTCGACTAAGTGACTAATGAAAAGTCTTATCTTTTAAAATAACCAAATAACATTTTTTTTTTAGAAAATGCAAAAATAGTTGAAGTGAAAAGAAAATAGTTTAGATAGAAAGAATGATGGCTAGAGTTGTTTGATTTGGTTTTAATATATATTTTTGTTTTATCAAGTTTAAATTTTAGATAGAAAATAATAGTTTTAAATTAACTAAATATTCAAATAATATTTTTTTTTATTAAACAATATTTTTAATAAAACCCCTCAAATAATTACCAAATCAAACAAGCCATTAGAGAGCCTATTTAGTATTTTCTTAATAAATTAATTAAAGCTGTATGCAAAAAGTAAAAAAAGAAAAAACACATGTGGTACTGCATTTATTAACTCTATTATTTCACACATTAAGAAGAAATACTTGTTGTGGTCATGATTGCAATTACAATAAAGCTGTGGATTAATAATAAATGTAAATAAGTTGAGGGGTGATATTGATAATACTTAAATAGTAGAGCTTATGAGTGAAATGTAGGGCGCCTATATATAATTAAGGTTCTCTATCTTCTTTTGTGTTTTTTTTTATGTTTAAACTTCAATTTAGAAATTCAAAATTTTACAATTTAAAAATTTTCAAAGTTTATTATTATTTTTTTGTTTAATTAAGTAATAACTTAACTTAAAAAAATCAATTTGAGAAATTAAGAATTCAATCTCAAATCTCTCAAAGTTATATATATGAGAGCAATATTTTTTTTAATTGTTTTAAAGTAATAAATATTAAATTATTTTTTAAAATATAATATTTCAAACTTTATTAAGATTTTCAAAATAATATCAAAATTATGATTGAAATTAGTATTGGCTATATTTATAAATTAATAAGATAATATTTGAAGTTGTTTTTATAATAAATAATAATTTTAAACTATTAAAGGCTAAATATCATCAATGTTCAATGATCAAAAGTTAACACCAATCACTCATCTCTCAAAAGACTCTGGGTCTTCTCTCTTGGTTTCATCAAACCGAAGAGATATTATTAAATGTTACTTGTAAACTTTCATTTACTATCTTCTTATGTAAATTTTAATATCAATAACAATGTAACAATGTAAATTTCATTCACTTTAACGTGGTATCATAGCATTCATAAGGGCTAACACTCAAGATCCTATCAAACTCTTTCAATCAGATTGAAGAGAAAGTTATATGAGTTTTGGATTCTATATTGAATCGTGTTCACGTACAAATGAACAAAATGGTGTCATTGAATGTAAGATTCGCTAGCTAAAAGAAACGTGTTTCACTCTTTTTACTGATGTCTTTATCTTTTGAGATGATGTCTTTCTATAAACTCATCTCATTAACATGTCTTCATCTAAATGTCTCAAGCACACAAGTTATCCTTATTTTTGTTATCCTCTCTTTATATTTAAAATTATATAATCTCTCTCATTTATGTCTTTATCTTTTGAGATATTGTTTTTATAATAAATAATAATTTTAAGCAATTGCCAATTTGATTATTTAACATATATCTATTTGTTAGAAAAATTAAGTAGATTAATTTTAAACCGGCCACACATTACAATTTTTGAATATTTATTCTAAATAATAAAAAAGGGAGAAATTGTTAGAACTTATGAAAGGTTTAATGAATAGATAAATTAAGTTCAAATAAATATGTTAAACCGCTAAGTCATATCAAGTATATTAATTGGTTTAAATATAAGAAGAAGCTGTTGTAGTGTGGTGGTAAACACCTTTGTTTAACACACAGGTGACCAGGGATCAAATTTCACCGATTGCAAATAATATTTAAATTTTTGCTATTTCAGGGAAACTGAGCAAAATCCGTTCGGTTGGAAATATATATACCGTAGAGATGAAATCTCACCGACTGCAAATAATATTTAAAGTTTTGCTATTTCAGGGAAACTAAGCAAAATCCGTTCGGTTGGAAATATATAGACCGTTCGGTTGTTTGACTTCGGTTTGAAGTAAAAGCTCGGTCAACCGGTTGGGTCAAGAAGCTTAGTCAGCCGGTTGGTCAACCGGAGTTCGGAGTTAGGAGATCGGTCAAACAAACATTTATTGAAAGAAGGCTCCGGTCAAACCGGATCGGTCAACCGACACTTAATGAAGCATGGCCGGTCATAAATGTTCCGGTTGATTAAATGATGTCAAGCTTCGGTTATTAAATGAGCCGCTCCAGTCATAAATATGCTCCGGTTATTAAATAAACTGCATGTAGCTGTCAGGGATGCTTGTCTAAATTCAGAAGCAACCTCCAAGCAGTAGGTAGCTGTCAGGCATGTTTGTCTAAATCTAGAAGCAACCTCCAAGTAGCAGGTAGCTGTCAATCAGGCTTATCCAAGATCTCTAGCAAATCTCTGAAACAGACGGCCGGCTAAGTGCATGCCTGCCATGTGTCCAAAATGCAAACCGGCTAAGTGCATGACTACCATGTGTCCAAAATGCAAATCGGCTTATGCATGTCTGCCATGTGTCAACCGTTGTCATCTTTTCACTATAAAAGGAAGACGAAGGGTCTTCATTAAAGACGATTCTGAAATATTAAGAGAGAGAAAGAAATCTCACGCGCGAACCTAGATAGTGAATTTCATTTACCAAAAGCATTGTTGTATTGAGTTATTTGTATTAAATCAGAGTGAAGTGGTGTAACCGGCGAGTAGCGAGTTAGGCTCGTCCGACATTATGTGAGTGTTATAACATTCAAAGTTAGTGGAGATCCTTCTTATAATCTGAGAAGAAGGGGTGACGTAGGAGGGTTTGCTCCGAACATCCATAAAAAATCTTGTCTCGTGTCTTTTTCTTTATTTCCGGCTCACTCTCTTAAAACCGAACTAACACTAACCGAAACATAATACTACTCCTTCACAAAACCGGTCTATCCATCTTCTCTAACCGATTCCTTATAAACATCATCCAAACTGTGTGTGTTGCTTCAAGTTGAAACAAACCATTTCCGCACTTGAACCCGGTTCAAGATGTTTGTGACAGCTTGTGTAGTGTTAAGAGCGGTTTTAGTCTCTAACCGGACTATCACCAATCAGTGTGTGTTGTTGTGTTGAAAGCGTTCTACCCTTCCAAAACCGGAACCCCGGTCCTCCAAAGCCGATCCCAATCCTAACAAATGGTATCAGAGCGAGGTTCTTAACACTCAAGCAACCGAATATCATCATGTCTTTCATCAACGAGCCCCCCATGTTATGCATCGAAGATTATGTTGATTGGAAGATACGCATGGAGGTGGTGCATTTGGCCTCACAAGACGACGACATGTGGTATGTTATTACTGATGGTCCGATAAAGATTAATCAACCAAGATGCAAATGGACGATTGAAGATAAGAAGATGAATAACCTAGATAATGTTGTCAAAAACATTCTATTCAAGTCGTTGGAAAAAAATATGTTTAGTAAGATCAAGTTGTGCTCCTCTGCAAAAGAAATTTGGGAGAAGTTGATCCAACTGTGTGAGAGAAGCGACCAAATAAAGGAGAACTGGAAAAAGCAGAAGGCTCTGATAGCTACTGAAATCAATAGCAAATGGGCCGATAGTGATTCGGACGACTCATCATCCATCGACGACAATGATAAAGTTGATACATGCTTCGCGACTGAGAAAGAATCTGAGGTATTCGACTTTTCTTCTGCAGAATTCACTAAAGAAGACTTAGTTATTGCACTCAACGACATGGTCGCTAAATTCAAAAAATTGTCTTTTCTCATACCGACCCGGACAAAATATGAAGCTGGAGAGTCAAGTACTTACGAACCGGTTGGACTATGCTTAGAAAATGAGAAGTTCAAGGAGTCAGTCCAATCATTAACCGTAAAAAATGAGAGAATCAAATATGTCACGGCTTCTTGGAAGAGATCTAGTGAAGCAGTAAGCCAGATGTCTAATTATCAAAGACATCCCAAATGTAAATTTGGTATTGGTTATAATAAATCTGCCACTCATAATCATTCTAACAGGATGAAACTCACAAAAGACAATCTTCCCTTTATAAGATTTGTCAAGAGTTCATCAACCGAAAACGAGACAGAACGTGATCTAAAACCGGAAAAAGAAATAAAATATGTAAGTTCAACTGACTCGGAAAAATGTCTTCATCCTAAGAGAATGAAAGCCAACCGGCCAGCAGGTAAACAAACCGATCTACGACCACATAGAATTAATCAAAAGTCACCATAAAATAAGGCACTCTTAGGACAACAGAAAGATGTCAAGCCAAACATCGGAAAAGTAATTAGAACCATAACCGGGAAAGTAATCCGACTAATTAAAGTATGGATTCCTAAGGGAATAATATGCCACGGACCCAAAGAAAAATGGGGACCAGATTTTCTATTGTCTATGAATGCAGATAAATCAAGACAAAAGCTTGGAAGAGACAGCATGGCATCCGAACAGCCTGCTGCTGACGAACACATCATATGAAAGGAACAAGCATGAAGTGGCTAACATCCTCACAAAGCCACTTCTCAAGTCTAAGTTTTCTTCCCTTAGAAATATTTTAGGATTGTTAGATTACAAAATTTGAAAAAAATTGTTAAATAAAAAAATCTCCTTAAACCAAACCGTTTTTCCAAAAATCGGCCAAACAAATATAAGCTCTTTAAAACCGGCCAAACAAATATAAGCTTTTTAAAAACCGGTCACACATTACAAGTTTTAAATATTTATTCTAAATAATCAAAAAGGGAGAAATTGTTAGAAAAATTAAGTAGATTATTAATTCTAAAAACCGGCCACACATTACAAGTTTTGAATATTTATTCTAAATAATCAAAAAGGAAAAATTGTTAGAAAAATTAAGTAGATTAATTTTAAACCGGCCACACATTACAATTTTTGAATATTTATTCTAAATAATCAAAAAGGGAGAAATTGTTAGAAAATAATTGTTAGAACTTATGAAATGTTTAATGAATAGATAAATTAAGTTCAAATAAATATGTTAAACCGCTAAGTTATATCAAGTATATTAATTGGTTTAAATATAACAAGAAGCTTCTGTAGCATGGTGGTAAACACCTCTACCTGTCATACCATGACAGGCGACCAAGGATCAAATCTCACCGACTGCAAATAATTGTTTGACTTCGGTTTGAAGTAAAAGCTCGGTCAACCGGTTGGGTCAAAAAGCTCAGTCAACCGTAGTTTAGTTAGGAGATCGGTCAAACAGGCATTTAATGAAAGAAGGCTCCGGTCAAACCGGATCGGTCAACCGACACTTAAAGAAGCATGGCCGGTCATAAATGTTCCGGTTGATTAAATGATGTCAAGCTCCGGTTATTAAATGAGCCGCTCCAGTCATAAATATGCTCTGGTTATTAAATAAACTGCAGACAGCAGGTAGCTGTCAGACATGTTTGTCTAAATCCAGAAGCAACCTCCAAGTAGCGGGTAGCTGTCAGACAAGGCATGCTTGTCTAAGTCCAGAAGCAACCTCCAAGTAGCAGGTAGCTGTCAGACAGGCTTATCCAAGATCTCTAGCAAATCTCTGAAACAGGCGGCCGGCTAAGTGCATGTCTGTCATGTGTCCAAAATGCAAACCGGCTAAGTGCACGACTGCCATGTGTCCAAAATTGAAACCGGCTTATGCATGTCTGTCATGTGTCCTGACCGGTATATGCATGCCTGTCAAGTGTCAGAAAAATGAAACGTGCACGCAACATCTTTGAACCGGCGTAGTTTCAAACTGACCAATCCCACGGTGAGAGAAATAGATGACCGTTGGGATCTCATTTACTATAAAAGGAAGACGAAGCGACTTCATTCATAACGGTTCTGAAATATCTTAAGAGAGAGAAAGAAATTTCATGCGCGATCCTAAATTGTTGTTTCATTTACTTAAAGCATTATTGTATTGTGTTATTGTATTACATCAAGAGTGAAGTGGTGTAACCGGTGAGTAGCGAGATAAGCTCGACCGACATTGTGAGTGTTGTAATTTTCAAAATTAGTGGAGATCATTCTCATAATCAGAGAAAAATAGTGATGTAGGAGGGTTTGCTCCGAACATCCATAAAAAATCTTGTCTTGTGTCTTTTTCTTATTTCCTACTTACTCACTTAAAACCGAACCAATATTAATCGAAATATAATCCTACTCCTTAATCAAAACCGGTCTATTCATACTCCTTAAACCGACTCCTCATAAACATCATCCAAGTCGTGTGTGTTGCTTCAAACTGAAATAGACATTTCCGCCCTTGAACCCGGTTCAAGAGTCTGTGATAGTTTGCGTAGTGTTAAGAACGGTTGTAGTCTTTAACCGGACTATCACCAATCAGAGCGTGTGTTGTGTTGTGTAAGCGGTCACCCCTAAAACCGGAACCCCGGTCATCCAAGGGCGATCCCTATCCTAAAAAGTGGTATTAGAGCGAGGTTCTTAACAATCAAGCAACCAAATATCATCATGTCTTTCATCAACGAGCCCCCCATGTTCTGCATCGAAGAATATGTTGATTGGAAGATACACATGGAGGTGTATTTGGCTGCACAAGACGACGACATGTGGTATGTTCTTACTGATGGTCCGATAAAGATTAATAAGCCAAGATGCAAATGGACGATTGAAGATAAGAAGATGAATAACCTGGATAATGTTGCAAAAAACATTCTATTCAAGTCGCTGAACAAAAATATGTTTAGTAAGATCAAGTTGTGCTCCTCTGCTAAAGAAATTTGGGAGAAGTTGATCCAACTGTGTGAGGGAAGCGACCAAATAAAGGAGAAATAAAAACAGCAGTAGGCTCTGATAGCTACTGAAATCAATAGCAAATGGGCCGATAGCGATTCGGACGATTCATCATCCAGCGACGACGATGATAAAGTTGATACATTCTTCGCGGCTGAGAAAGAATCTGAGGTATTCGACTTTTCTTCTGAAGAATTCACTAAGAAGACTTAGTTATTGCACTCAACGACATGGTCACTGAGTTCAAAAAATTGTCTTTTCTCATACCGACCCGGACAAAATATGAAGCCGAAGAGTCAAGTGGTAACGCTGGTGATCCAAGCGGAACCGAGACTTACGAACAGGTTGGACAATCCTTAGAGAATGAGAAGCTGAAGGAGACAGTCCAATCATTAACCGAAGAAAATGAGAGAATCAAATATGTCACTGCTTCTTAGAAGAGATCTAGTGAAACGGTAAGCCAAATGTCTAATTACCAAAGACATCCCAAGTGTAAATTTGGTATTGGTTATAACAAATCCGCCACTCGCAATTATTCCAACGGGATGAAACTCACAAAAGACAATATTCCATTTATAAGATTTGTCAAGAGTTCATCAACCGAAAATGAGGCACAACGAGATCTAAAACCGGAAAAAGAAATAAAATATGTAAGTCCAACTGAGTCGGAAAAATGGCTTCATCATAAGAGAAGGAAAGTCAACCGGCCAGCATAAGGCACTCTTAGGACAACAGAAAGATGTCAAGTCAAACACCGAAAAAGGAATTAGAACCATAACCGGGAAAGTTATCTCACTAATTAAAGTCTGGATTCCTAATGGACTAATAAGCCACAGACCCAAAGAAAAATGGGGACCATATTTTCTATTGTCTATGAATGCAGATAAATCAAGACAAAAGCTTGGAAGAGACAGCATGGCATCCGGACAGTCGGCTGCTGACGAACACATCATATGAAGAGAACAAGCATGAAGTGGCTAACATCCTCACAAAGCTACTTCTCGAGTCTAAGTTTTCTTCCCTTAGAAATATTTTAGGATTGTTATATTACAAAATTTGAAGAAAAATTGTTAAATAATAAAAAATAAATTCTCTTTAAACCAAACCGTTTTTCCAAAAACCGGCCAAACAAATATAAGCTCTTTAAAACCGGCCAAACAAATATAAGCTTTTAAAAAACTGGCCACACATTACAAGTTTTGAATATTTATTCTAAATAATCAAAAATGGAGAAATTGTTAGAAAAATTAAGTAGATTAATTTTAAAAACCGGCCACACATTACAAGTTTTGAATATTTATTATAAATAATCAAAAAGGGAGAAATTGTTCTAAAAATTAAGTAGATTAATTTTAAAATCGGCCACACATTACAATTTTTGAATATTTTATTCTAAATAATCAAAAAGCGAGAAATTGTTAGAAAAATTAAGTAGATTAATTTTAAAAACCGGCCACACATTATAAGTTTTGAATATTTATTCTAAATAATCAAAAAGGGAGATATTGTTAGAAAAATTAAGTGGATTAATTTTAAACCGGCCACACATTACAATTTTTTAATATTTATTCTAATTAATCAAAAAGGGAGAAATTGTTAGAAAATAATTATTAGAACTTATTAAAGGTTTAATGAATAGATAAATTAAGTTCAAATAAATATGTTAAACCGCTAAGTCATATTAAGTATATTAATTGTTTTAAATATAACAAGAAGCTGTTGTAGCGTGGTGGTAAACACCTCTGTCTGGGATCAAATCTCACCAACTGCAAATAATATTTAATGTTTTTGCTATTTCAGGGAAACTGAGCAAAATCCGTTCGGTTGGAAATATATATACCGTTCAGTTGTTTGACTTCGGTTTGAAGTAAAAGCTCGGTCAACCGGTTGGGTCAAGAAGCTCAGTCAGCCGGTTGGTCAACCGGAGTTCAGTTAGGAGATCGGTCAAACATGCATTTAATGAAAGAAGGCTCCGGTCAAACCGGATCGGTCAACCGACACTTAATGAGGCATGGCCGGTCATAAATGTTCCGATTGATTAAATGATGTCAAGCTCCGGTTATTAAATGAGTCGCTCCAATCATAAATATGCTCCAGTTATTAAATAAACTGCAGGCAGCAGGTAGCTGTTAGGCATGCTTGTCTAAATCCAGAAGCAACCTCCAAGCAGTAGGTAACTGTCAGGCATGCTTATCTAAATCCAGAAGCAACCTCCAAGCAGTAGGTAGCTGTTAGGCATGCTTGTCTAAATCCAGAAGCAACCTCCAAGCAACAGGTAGCTGTCAGACAGGCTTATCCAAGATCTCTAACAAATCTCTGAAACAGGCGGCCGACTAAGTGCATGTCTGCCATGTGTCCAAAATGCAAACCGGCTAAGTGCATGACTGCCATGTGTCCAAAATGCAAACCGGCTTATGCATGTCTACCATGTGTCAACCGGCACGACTTTCAGTGACCAATCTCCTAGAGAGAGAAAAGATGACCGTTGTCATCTTTTCACTATAAAAGGAAGACGAATGATCTTCATTAAAGACGGTTCTGAAATATTAAGAGAGAGAAATAAATCTCACGCGCGAACCTAGATAGCGAATTTCATTTACCAAAAGCATTATTGTATTGAGTTATTTTTTACATCAGAGTGAAGTGGTGTAACCGGCGAGTAGCGAGTTAGGCTCGTCCGGCATTGTGTGAATATTGTAACATTCAAAGTTAGTGGAGATCCTTCTCATAATCTGAGAAGAAGGGGTGATGTAGAAGGGTTTGCTCCGAACATCCATAAAAAATCTTGTCTCGTGTCTTTTTCTTTATTTCCGGCTCACTCACTTAAAACCGAACTAACACTAACCGAAACATAATACTACTCCTTCACAAAATCGGTCTATCTATCCTCTCTAACCGATTCCTTATAAACATCATCCAAATTGTGTGTTGCTTCAAGTTGAAACAAACCATTTCCGCATTTGAACCCGGTTCAAGTGGTTTGTGACAGCTTGTGTAGTGTTAAGAACAGTTTTAGTCTCTAACCGGACTATCACCAATCAGTGTGTTGTTGTGTTGAAAGCGGTCTACCCTTCCAAACCGGAACTCCGGTCCTCCAAGGGCGATCCCGATCCTAACACTATTTGATGTTAGACTGAAGTTAACGGGTGAAAAAAGAAAGGTAAATACATTGAAAAGGAAATATTTATTAAAAATTCGTTATTTGTTAATAAAGGATACGATAGAATTTAGATGCTTGCAAAAAAAATGTTTGTTTCTAATTTCATTATTGATAAGAGTTTAATAATATTAATGGGTGAATAAAGATAGTTGTTACTAAGTTAGTAAAATTGTATAATTTGAATAAATAGTAATTCACTATATATAATATAATATAAAAGGCTAAGATTAGGGATGTTCTAAGCAGGTTTAAAATAAGCCTTTAACAAATCATTATAAATAATTTTTATAACAAATCAAACTTTGGACAATGTAGTTTTTAAAAATTAAATATCATTTAAAGTTAATTTAAGATAATCTTAGAGCACGTTTGAGGAAATGGTTTTTTTGGGTTTTATAAATTTTTTTTAAAATCGTTTTGATTAAAATTAAACAAAGAATTGTGTTTATTGACCAAAATTCAAGTAAAAATTATTAAAATAGAAAAAAAAAATCAAAGATCAAACAAGCATTTAGTGGGATTATGACTGGCTCTAAACTAATATGGAAATATGAAATAAAAAAACGAGTTACAAAAATAATTATTATTTTTATTTTTGTTGAAATTATTAATTAACCTCAATTTAATCACACGTGTTATACATAAATAGACCGTATCATGTTCATGCATTCAACATTTCTAAAGTGAACAAGTTTTCTTGAAAATTTTAATGTAACAAATTATAGATGTTAATTTATTAAAATATTTAATTTGGAATAAAATATGAAAAACAATGACAATAGTTGGAGTAGAGCACTATTATTTTAATTTGGAATAAAACTCATGCTGCATTCATTATTATTGTTACTTATCGGTGCTCTCTATTTAGAATGACTAAATGTAAATAAAATAGATAACATATTGAATTCAAATTAAGGGTGAATAAAATAATTGAAAAATTAAGTTGGTAAAATATATAAAAGATGGTGGGAGCTTATTTTGAGAATAAAATTTTTATGAATAAACTATTTTATTTTTTGAAAATACAAATTAAAATTGTGATATAAATATTATCATAAATTATAATTAAAAAAAATAATCAAGAATAAACTATTTAATTACAAGGTATCAAATATGATTAGAGTGTCTCTTCTTCCATTTAGTAAAGATATTAAATAAAAATATTTTATTTAATGTCCAACTTTGATTCTAGACTCACATAAAAAAAAATTATAAACGAATTTGTTACCATTTATGTACTAACACAAAAATAAAACAAGTTGAAAAATATGGCACTTAAATATGAAAAGCAAACTGAATCATCCCACGTTGTAAATAAATTAATATTATTTTATGTTTGCTATAAAATTACTATTTTAAATACTAACACAACAAAAAATTAAAATTTGAATTACGAGTTAAAAAAAGATAAATAATAATTTTACCCCCTCTTACTTAATTGTAGCACTGTTGGGTAATCTGAGTGGTTATGTAATATTTAATTGTGTTTTTTAACAAAATTTTAATTATTATGAAATTAATTGTTTCTTAACATTAAATATACAATTATTTTACCCATCAGAAAAGAACTTGGACAATTAACAATTAGATATCATACTCAATTTTAATGACTACCCTTACTTGAGATTTTGGTGCCATGAGTTTTAATTTTTTTTTAAAAATTTGCGAGTCATTTTCTTCTATTTATCGTTAAATTACTAATATTGCCGTTTTAATTAAATGTGATTAAAATTACTTAAAAAAAAGTATCAAACTTGAATCTTGATTAGTATTGAAATCTCATAATTAATCAATGTTAAACTATGTACTATCCACTAATACTAATTTAACTAGACCACACAAATGTCATAAGAAAATATAAAAAAATATATATATTATAAAAATACACTATTATTTTGTTTTCTAAAAATACTAATCACCCTATAAATCTGGCCTATAACTTGAGCCTTATCGATCAAGTTACACTCCACGGTTAAAGACGTTTTTTTCTTCATTTTAGAATATTAGAAAAGTCTACGTTAATGTATAACTTCAATTGGTTTGATTCTATTTGATAATGATTTTTTTTTCTCTCTAAAATTTTTAAGAATTAATGTTAACATGTTTTTGTGTGAGTTGACTATATTAAACTGCTGTATTAGTGAGACGCGATCGCATTCTATTGAAAATGTTTTACTTTGAAATAAAAAAGAAACAAAGAATTTAATAATTATTTAGAGAAGTTATAAATTAAAAGAAAGGTTAAACCATTTAAGATCAATTATTATTTGAAATATAATAAATATAGTATTTAATTGAAAACATTATTATTTTTTTTTATAGTTCATATTTGTGGCGTCTGAAGTTTAAGAAACACACATGATCGAATGAAACCGCACATATCGTTAATCTATTTTCTTTTCGAATATTGAGTAAGATGAGTAACAAAAAAATGACGGACTCGACCGTGTGTTTCTTTTGACATATTTTGACTCTTAGATTCGCTTCACGATTTGTTAACATAGAAACCGAGAAGATAGAATATTATTTCTTTAGAAAACGTAAGTGAAAAAACTTATTTCTTTGGTTTGGTGATTGGTGACACTTGAAAAATTGCATAATCGATATATCTTTTGTGCCCGTATTTCGATGGTATCTAATCTAATTTTTTGAGCATTTTTGTAAATTTATATTTTACTATGATTCCAAACCTAATTTGTTTCTAAAGATAATTTTAGTTTTGCGTGTTAGTTATAGAAAATTATATTCCTAGTCATACATTTGAGTTATAGTCATTGTGCATTAAAATTAAATAGAGAAAACAAAAGTACAAACTTGATATCAAAACAATCCCAAAATAAATAATATAAATTTCAAAGACATATAATTAAGAAAACAAACAAAACTTAAAGAAAATCATTAATATTTTAATTTTAAACATCAATTTTAGGCAATTTTATAGAACTTATTTAAACGGAATTTTGGACAGCTTAATAGTCTAACTGAAAAATGATCACATTAAGAAATTTGTAGATAAATCAGTTACAAATTTTGTACAAGAATTAAATCATTTGGAGAAAATTGCTATGGACTTTTAATTTCTAGAATTTCAAACTACTTTATGAGCACCATAAATCCTACTTCAAGATAGAATATAAAAGCAAAATGGTAGATATATGTGTTATGCATGTTGCGTAAATATATATAAACATCAATCCAATAACTTGCAATATAGAAAATATGACGATAGATTATGAAAAGATAATGAACACAAGATATAACGAAATTATACCAACAAATGCCTACATCTTCGTAGAGTTTTCAATTTTATTAATTTTTTAATTAAATAATAATTCAATTAAGTATATGTTATAATGTCTCTATTTATAAGAGTACATCAAAATAATTAAAATTAAACTAAAACACCTAGATCCATTAAAAGTTTAACCATTCTAACTATAAACTCTAATAAATATTTGCTCAAAAACTAAATAAAATTGATAATAAAAAGTGTCCACTCAAAATTATATAGATGGAGTCATCTAAGTCATAAAAAGATTTAGAGCAATTGATATTATATGAGTTCACAATTAAATCCCCACTAAAAAACTAAAATTAGTTTTTACCAAAAATATATTTTGTAGCCTTCGATACACCTTTAGGATTTGAATTTGTAACAAGATTCTTCCATTATTATTTTTTATAGCATATTAATCAATTATGAACATTCAATTCAAACCAAGAATGTTCCAAAAACATAAAATTCGAAAGCAGACATTTTTTGAAATTTAAAAAAAAAATATATATATATATATATATATATATTATTGATTATTGATTATTTGAGGTTTTTATTTAGTTTGTTTAAATATATATATATATATATATATAATTTAAATGTGAGTTAGTTAAGGGGATAAAAAATTCATTAAATTTAATATAAATATTTAAATTATAAAAATAAAAATTTAATTTAAAATTGTATTAAACCAAATTTATCTGAAAATTGTATTTTGAATACTTCTTTTCAATTATTTAGAAATCAATTATGAAGAAAACAAAAAAAAGTAAATTAATTAACAATGTACGACTACCAACTTTGTTAGGTAGAGTGTTAAGTTACCTTTTTTTCCTTTTCTTCTTTATAATTCACTTTCAACTTTTTTGTATGTGTTACATAAATAGTAAATTGTAAATGTGTATTTCCTAGTCCACTCAAATATGACTAAGATTGTTTTTTTTTATTTTTTTCTTAATAATTAATTTTACTAACCTTTTTTTTTCATGCATAATAAGTAGTTGATGTGTTACTATGTATTTCTTAAGCTACAAAAAGAAGTAAGCTTGTTTGATTAGAATATATATAATTGCATATTCTTTTAATATAAATGAATTATTATAATTTTATTTTGACCATATGTTTTAGTCATTACAATTAGTAGTTTGTTGATGATAGTTAATTATAAAAATTATTTTTCTTTTATAACAAAAAAACTTGGACAATATAGTTTTTCAAACATAAGTATCATTATATATATTAATATATATAGATGATTCTTTTTAAAAACTCATAAATTAAAGAGTAAATGAACATAAATTAATCTGAAACATGAAATAAAAAAAAACTGAGTTATAGAAATACAATATTATTTGTATTTAAAAAAATATTAATTAACCTAAAATTGTACTTTTTAATAACTATAATTAAGATTATGTCTAAAACTTCATCTAACCCAATACTATTTACTATTTAGAGAATTAGATGTGAGAAAAAAGAGAAAATGTGGTGAATGTCTCTTTCTTATAAAGAATGAAAATATTTAAATGATAAATTTGGAGAGATATTGAAGGTCTGGCTAAAGAGTATGTATTATATTTTTTTTTCTTTCACATTTTAAGAGTTTGTTTGATTATGGGTTATTTGATATTTTTATTAAGTTTGTTTAGAAATGTATGTTTTATTAAAATGTAAGATACTTAAGAGTAGAAATAACCACCAAACTACCAAAGTCAATATTAATATTCAAATTATGAAAATGAAAATTAAATGATTTTTATAATTTTGTTAAACCAAATTTATGTGAATATTTGATGTGAAAACTCATTTTAATTGAATGAAAAATCAATTATGAAAAAAAAATATAATTAATCATTTTAACTGTTAACCATCTAATGGTTAATTTATATTTCACTGGTAAAAAAAATAATCTTTACCGACAAATATTATCGAAGGTTTATAAAACTCTCCTAAATGATCCCGAGAAGAACAAATCTTTCGTTATTAAAAATAGATTCCGAGAGGGGTGTAAAACTTTCGGGTTTACTAATTATTACCGAAATTTCTTTATAAAACCTTCGGTTTTGACCTTCCAAAAAAAATCAAAATTATTCTAAGTATTGGAAGTTGGTTATTTGCCAAGGTTATTCAAAAACCTTTGGGTTTACCTTTCATGAAATTCTTAATTGCGAAGGTTGTCCAATAAACCTTCGGTTTTGACTCATCCCAAAAAAATGAAAAAAATTTCTAAGTTGGAGAATGATTTATTGCGAAGGTAATTTAAAAAACTCTCGGTTTTACCTTTTCCTAAAATTGTTAATTGCTAAGGTTTATCCTATAAACCCTCGGTTTTGACCCATCCCAAAAAAGACAAAAAAAAAATTAAATCTCGTGATTCTTATTTCCGAAGGTTTGTTGAAAAACCTTCAGTAAATACCTTTATAAATTCAAACCTTAACCCTAACCCTTCATTTTTCATTCTCCTCTCTCTTCCGCGCCGCAGCCGCCTCCACCGTTTCTCATCTTCGTCTTCTCGCCGCGTTCCAGGTTAGATTAATTTGTTTTTGTTAATTATTAGATTTAGATTTGTTGTCATTTAGTTTATATTATCTAGATTTAGGCCGCTAGATTAGATTATTTATTTGGTAGTTTGATTTAGATTTGTTATTGTTTATATTAGATTTAGGTTAGTTTTTTAAATGTATATGATTTTGTTAAATTAATGATATATTTTGGTTATTGTGTTTGATTTAAGTTATATCAGATTTGGATTACGATAATTTTGTTTGAGTAATATATATATATATATATAATGCATTTAGGATGGGTGAGTCATGGCAAAGTATTCATCGTACACCAGAGAAACTGTCCCGGCAATACCAGAATTTGCTAGCACAATCAAAAACTGCGGCATGTGAGGAAGATGTGAAAAAATGATGCTGGAATTGGAGCAAATCCGATTGAGAGATGCGAAAAGAGGTCAAATTCTTACTGAAATTAAAGCGAACAAAGCTGAAATGACGCAAAAATTGGAGAATCTCGAACATCAAATTGAATTGTTGAAGAGGCAGAATCAACCACCCCTCCTCCCCCCACATCTACTAATTTCTAGATTATATTGTTTGATTAATTATGTATTATCTTTTCCGTACGAATGATGACATTTTGGTGTGTTTTTCTTTCATAATTATGACTTATTATTATCTTTGATTTTGGTTTATTAATGTTGTTTATGAATTCTTTTCCTTCATTTATTAGATTGCCTTTATTTGAGAAAATTATAGAACATGGTATATTTTTAACAAAAAAAATAGGGGTAATTTCGAAGGTTTTCAAATAAACCTTCGATTTTAACATTTGTTTAAAAAAATCCGAAGGGTCAAAACCGAAGGTTTATTTGAAAACCTTCGGTTTTGACCCATGTTTAAAAAAAACAGAAAAATTTCTAAGTGTTGGTAAGGGTCAAAACCGAAGGTTAACCTTCGGTTTTGACCCTTATTTAAAAAAATCAGAAAAATTCTAAGTGTTGGGAAGGGTCAAAACCGAAGATTTATTTGAAAACCTTATGTTTTGACCCTTGTTTAAAAAAATCAGAAAAAATTCTAATTTTTGGTAAGGGTCAAAACCGAAGGTTTATTTGAAAACCTTTGGTTTTTACCCTTGTTTAAAAAAACTGAAAAAATTCTAAGTGTTGGAAAAGGTCAAAACCGAAGGTTTATTTGAAAACCTTCAGTTTTAACCCTTGTTTAAAAAAACAGAAAAAATTCTAAGTGTTGTTAAAGATCAAAACCGAAGGTTTATTTGAAAACCTTTGGTTTTGACCCTTATTTTAAAAAAAACAGAAAAAATTCTAAGTGTTGGGAATGGTCAAAACCGAAGGTTTATTTGAAAACCTTCGGTTTTGACCCTTGTTTAAAAACATTCTGTTTAAGGTCAGGACTGAGAGGTTTATTCAAAATTTTCGGAAATAATCATCAAAACCCAAAGTTTTATATATACCTTTCGGTTTTACCACTTCATAATTTGTTGAATTAATTGGTTTTTCACCTACTAATCTAGACTCCTAAATAATCTAATCAAGTGTGTGTTATTTTTAAAAAATTAAGATTGTGTTTAATGTTAAAATGTTTATGATTGTGTTTGATTATATAAAGAAGTGTATATATATGTTTGTGTTTGATGATCACATGAATGTGTATAAATTTTGATCATATGGATTGTGTAATGTTTTAAGGTTATCAAATGTATTTAATTAATGTTGTTCAAGGTCATTAGAAGATTAAAAATCAATTAATTTAACAATTTTTGAAATGGTAATTCCGAAAGTTAATTGTATAGCTTTCGGAAATACCCATCAAAACCGAGAGTTATACCATTAACTCTCGGAATTACCATTTCATAAATTGTTAAATTAATTGGTTTTCTACTTTCCAATCTAGACTCCTAACTAATATAATCAAGTGTGTGTTATATTTTAAAAATTGAGATTGTGTTTAATGTTAAAATGTTCATGAATGTGTTTGATTATATAGAGAAGTGTATATAAATGTTTATGTTTGATTATCTTATGTATTTGTGTAATGTTTGATCATATGGATTGCGAAATTTTTAAGGATATCAAATGTGTTAAATTAATGTTGTTCAAGGTTATTAGAAAGTGAGAAACCAAATAATTTAACAATTTGTAAAATTACAAAACCGAAAGTTAATTATATAACTTTCGGAAATAACCATCAAAACCGAAAGTTTATATAAAACTTTCAGAATTGACCCTTATCAAAACCGAAAGTTTTATATACAACTTTTGGAATTGACCCTTATCAAAACCGAAAGTTTTATATAAAACTTTCAGAATTGACCCTTATCAAAACCGAAAGTTTTATATAAAACTTTCGGTTTTGACTTCATTAAAATAAAACAACGCGCCTCTTCTCTTCTTCTTTCCCGATTTTTTTCCCTCTCTTCTCTCCATCGCCCCCGATTCCCTTTCCCCCAACCCTCAACCCTCCACCGCCTCCCCAACATCGACGCCCACCAGACGGTTCTCTTCTCCGCCCTTTCTCTTCTCCGGCTGTTCCCGTTCCGCTCCTACGTTCAAGACGACACCGCCTCTGCCTGAAGAAAGCCGTCGCCTGTTGAAGACAGAAGACCGTCGCTGCACCATTGAAAGAAGCCGCGACGCCGCCCTGCCGCCGTACTGCTAGTCGTCGCCGCCGCCACCGCCACCCTGCAGGTTAGTTTTTTTTTCAATATTATTGTTAGATTTTTTGGGATTATTGCTAGATTTTTTCAATTATGTTGGATTATTGTTAGATTATGTGTATGTTATTGTTAGATTAGGTTATAAGTTTAGGATTAGGTTATTATATTAGATTTTTGAATTGATTTCATATTTGATTTTGGATTTGGTTTTTGGAATTGGTTGTTGGATTATTGTTAGATTAGGTTTATATTATTGATTTGGATTATTGGTAGATTATGTTTAGATTATGTTTGAATGAATTTGATTATGTTAGAATGAATTTGATTTTATGTTTGATTTGAGTTTGGTATGAATGAATTTGATTTTAGGTTTGAATTGAGTTTGGTATGAATGAATTTGATTTTAGGTTTGATTTGGATTTGGTATGAATGTATTTGATTTTAGGTTTGATTTGGATTTTATATTGATTTTGATTAGTTTAAGTTCTTGTTATTAGGTTTGGATTAAGACCTTCAGCCACCCGCTGCCCGCACGTCGATCTACATCCGCCGCTCTTCCTCGTCGCTCTTTTCTTGCAAGGTTAGTTTAGTTTTTGATTTATGTTAGATTTAGGTTTATGTATGTTAGATTTATGTTAGATTTTGTCAGATTTTTGTTAGATTTTCATGTTAGATTTATGTTAGATTTAATTGTGAATGAATTGATTAATGTTGATTTAGGTTAGAGTCATGTATTGAATGAATTGATTATTATTGTTTGTTTAGGTGGAATTTTAGTTAGAAAATGTTAGATTTAGGTTAGATTTAATTTTGATTTATGTTAGGTTTGATTTATGTTATATTTTGTTAGATTTAGGTTTGTGAAAGAATTGATTATTGTTGATTTAGGTTAGAGTCATGTATTGAATGAATTGATTATTATTGTTTGTTTAGGTGGAATTTTAGTTAGAAAAATGTTAGATTTTATGTTGAATTTGGGTTGGAAAATGTTAGATTATGTTGAATTTTATTTGAATAATGATAGATTAGGTAGCGATTATGTTACAATTATGTAAGCCTAATTAATTTAGACAAATTTAAGTAAATAATAATGCGGGTTGTTTTCCATTTTATTAGAAAGATGGAAGTACCCGATAAAAGTTGGATGACCTTACGTCGAGATCATCCAGATTACGAGGAAGGTGTTGACAAATTCCTCGACTTTTCCGTTAAGAGTACATTCCGACAAACAGTGAAATGTCCTTGCATGAAATGCTTGAACACGCCGTTTAGGGAAATAGACGAAGTGAAGACTCACTTCATCATTTATGGAATAAATGTTCATTATGAGTACTGGTATTGTCATGGAGAAAAGAGACGTATCACTCAAGTGGTTAATGACGATGTCGATGAAGATGCCGATGACTTCGATGATGATGATGATGACGATGATCAGTCGGAGGATGCCGTGTCGGAATTCAACGATCCAAGAATGGAGATGAATAATACAGTTAATGAAGAGGTCAATGAAGAACGTTATATGCACGATTTTATAAACGATATGTTCTCCAACGTTAATGATGTCCCGAACAACCATGAACCAGTCGAAGATGCGCATATATTTTATAAATTTCTTGATGATTCCAAACGTCCATTGTATGAAGGTGCTCGAATAACGAAATCATCGACACTACTTAAACTACTTCACATAAAGAATGTCTGTCAATGGACAAATTCTTCGTTCGATATGTTATTGCGTCTGCTTAAAGACTACATATTACCGATTGACGCTCAATTGCCAAACTTCTAATACGAAAGTAAAAAATTCATTAGTGATATCGAGTTTAAGTATGACAAGATAGACGCATGTAAGAACAACTGTATGCTATTTTGGAAGGACGACAAAAATGAAGATTCTTGCAGAGTTTGCGGTCTTTCAAGATGGAAAGTCGACCAAACAAGTGGGGCAGTTCGAGAGAAGCAAAATGAGAAATTCATTCCAAAAAAGGTGTTGAGATAATTCCCTCTAATACCAAGATTGAAAAGACTATACATGTCCTCAAAAACGGCTCCAATGATGAGATGGCATAAGGAAGGAAGAGTTGATAGTGATACGTTGAGACATCCCGCTGATTCCTTAACTTGGAAAACGTTTGATGAAAATTATAAATATTTTGCGCCGGAATCTCGAAACGTAAGACTGAATTTATCAAGCGATGGGTTTCAACCATTTGCAAATGGGAAAAAGTCATATAGTGTTTGGCCGGTTATTCTCCTTCCTTATAATGTGTCACCCACTACTTGCATGGATTCTAGCAATTTTATTTTATCTATGTTAATTCCGGGTCCAAAGAGTCCGGGAGATGCAATTGACATATTTCTCCATCCATTGATCGACGAGTTGACTGAATTGTGGCAAACTGGTGTGAAAACGTTTGATGCACACACCTCTTAATACTTTAACATGCGAGCGGCGTTGTTGTGGACCATTAACGATTTTCCCGCCTATGCGAATTTATCAGGCTGGAGTACGAAAGGTAAATTCGCTTGTCCTTGTTGTAACAACGACACGGTATCTCTTCGATTGGTTCATGGTTCCAAACAATGTTACATGGGTCATAGACGCTTCCTTCCACCAAAGCACAAATACAGAAGGGATAAAGAGTCGTTTAATGGTCGAACTGATTATAGAGACCTCTCTAGATTGTTAATGGGGCAAGAAAGTTACGAGCAAGCACGAGACCTAGAAGACATAATTCTTAGTACGGATTTGAACAAGAAAACCAAGTTATATCATGAAACACGGGGAGACAATTGGAACAAATTGAGCATTTTCTTCCGTTTGCCTTATTGGAAATCACTATTATTGAGACATAATTTGGATGTGATGCATATTGAGAAAAATATTTTTGATAGCGTGTTGGGAACAATAATGAATGTGAAAGAGAAGACTAAGGATGGTCCTAAAGCCCGTAAAGACTTACAACTGTTAGGCATAAATTCATGGTTACATCCTATATATGATGAAGGAGTGATTTATTATCCAGAAGCGCATTTCACTTTGACATCCGATAATAAAAAACGTCTTTGTAAATTCTTGAAAGATCTCAAGTTGCCTGATGGTTTTTGCTCAAATATCAGCGGTTGTGTAAATTTGGAAGAGAAAAAGATTTCGGGATTAAAGAGTCATGATTGTCACATTTTTTGGAATATCTTATTTTTTTAGCAACCCGTGGATTACTT
The DNA here is from genome assembly GCF_907164915.1 of Impatiens glandulifera. Lineage (NCBI taxonomy): Eukaryota > Viridiplantae > Streptophyta > Magnoliopsida > Ericales > Balsaminaceae > Impatiens > Impatiens glandulifera. The sequence goes on along the minus strand of NC_061862.1, from coordinate 34,618,349 downwards.
CTAGAAAATGTGTATGATGCGTTAGTAAATTTGTCTCGGGTCTTTCGGTTGTTGTGTTTCAAAGAGTTGATTCAAGCCGACCTCGAACAATTGTACATGGATATTACATTGACACTTTGCAAATTTGAAATGATTTTTCCGCCGTCAATCTTCAACACCATGATGCATCTCCCGGTTCACTTGTCATTTGAAGTTTTGCTTGGGGGACCTGTTCAGTATCGATGGATGTATCCGTTTGAACATTACATGGGTACAATGAAAAGATATTTGCGGAATAATAACCACTCCGAAGCCTCTATAAGTGAGAGCTATCTTGTAAATGAGAGTATTAGTTTATGTGCCAGGCATATGGAGGAAGAAGAGCAAGAAAATGCACAAACTGAAATCTCGGGCATTTCAATATTTTCATCGTCGGAAGACCTATCTAACGGTAAAATATACAACATGGATTATATCGATCGAGTGACAGCTCATTCATACATTTTGAAAAATTGCCCCGAAGCAGAACCTTTTTACATGTAAGATTCTATGTTGCTGTTATTAATTAGCATTAAAGAGTATGCTATTTAATATTCTATCTATTTTCAGAGATTATATGTAGTATTGCAATAACAACGAGTCCCGTGGAGAAACGTTTGCCGTATATTTCAAGCATAGAGTGAGTAAATTATAATCAATATCTCCTAACTCTTTATATTTATTTTAACGACTACATTTCGGGTATATATATCTGTCGCTGAATTAACAGAAATTAACGACATATCAAGAGACCTCAAGATCTTAGGAGAAAGTCCAAGTATTTACTCGTCTATGTATGTTTGGTGTAAAGTAAACGGATACAAATTCTGTATAGAAAAACACGACGAAAGTTTGACCACTCAAAATAGTGGGGTGGTAGTTGAAGGGTACAACGGGTCGGAAACTATGTCATACTAAGGAGTTTTAACGGATATAATCGAAGTACAATACTTTTCTCACAAACGAGTTGTTTTATTGATCAAGTGTAAGTGGTTTGATACACACTCGGGGGAACTAGGAGTGAAAGTGGATAAATTTGGCTTCGTAAGTATAAATATAAACCAAATTTTAAAAACTCAAAGTCAAGATCCGTATATATTGGCGAGTTCAGCAAAACAAGTATTCTACGCCCCTGATATGTCAGCCCGACCGGTTGGAAAATTGTGACAAAAATAAAACCGCGGTTTACAAATATGTAGTTAAGATTAATTAATTAGGTAGGTTTATGTTATTTACTTTATATTCGTTCTTATTACTACTTTATTTCAATTATTCACTCATTTTTATTAATGGTGCTTTAAGAATTTCTGAAGGTCCTAAAGAAACTTGGAAGAGTATGAGGAAAACACCCAACAAATTGTTAAAGCCATACCAGAACCTCCTTGTACAATCAGAAAACTTAAGGCTCCGAGAATCGTCTTCTAGAGACGAACCACCTATTGATGTGGTCCCGATAGCTACTGCTCCCCCAGCAGACGAGGATGTTGAGGCTACTGAGGCCGAAGAGTTTGTAGAGAGTACGTTTGTTGATATGGGGGATGACGATGAGGCTGAAGACGAGGGTCTCGAGGAGCCTCACAAGGAGGATGACGAGGAGGAGCACGGTTCCACTCTCGACCCATCATCGACAGGTAATTTGTTTACAATTAGTTATTGTTTGAATTGATTCACATATCTAATTATGAATTTGATAATTTTGAAGAATCTTTTACCCGCAAGAGACGGGGGAAGAACAAGAATATTGCGTTGTCTAAGAGGGTAGTGGGGACAAGGATTCCTCTTACTTTTAGAGAGGTAGATGGGAGGCCAGGCGGTGCTGACGTGGGAAGAACACGATAGTCTAGACATGTGGGGTCAATTGTGCGGGACCCCTTAACCGTCTCACACCGTCTTCTAAAGTGGAAGGCATTTGTCTGCGTGCATCTTTATTTATACAATAAATTTCTCTCTGAATTTATGCATCAATAAAAAAAATAAACAAATGTTTTGAAGTCCTTAAGACCCAAAAATTATTTCAAGACAGAAAACACTTAGTACTTTGGAGTAGCAAGATCCATTGTTGATCCTCTAGAGCATGTACACAAAAGAGTATCCTCCAAGCTTCCTTCCTGCCGCTTCCTTGTATCACCTACACAAGAAAATATTTACAACTTTGGTATCCAAAATTACTTGGGTCCTCGATCAATCAGTCCCTTGGGTATCTATATTTGAGTTATCTTTATAGATTTCTCATTTTGTGTTGTGATTAATGTGTATAATTTAGACTTAGCAGACGACTTCCTTCTAGTCACTAATCCTTTAGCTTTAGAAGTTGATTTTCTTTTAAAACTCCTTGACTTTGAGTAAGGTTTTAGATTGCCAGACTTGCTAGCTGCGTCTAACTTATTCTTCATCTAGCTAACAGTCGACGAAACATAAGTTATCTTTTCTTTTAAAGCTATTTCCTCATGGAGTGGATAAGTTTCAATGTCAGTTGAACTCCCTTTGACAAAGTTTATTGGCTTAAGCTTGTCAGTTGCTGAGTTTAACTTCTTACATGGCCGATCTGGGTCATGGCTATCAAATCCTAAGCCGGATATGGATCCAGCAGGTTTCAAAATGACTAATCTGATATTTGACAGCGTCTCCAGATCTTGTTAAAGCACTAATAATATAATTTAACTTTTTGTTTTCAGAAGAAAGAGTTTAAATTTGTTCTTTGAGCATCTCATTCTTAGATGAGATCTCGACCTTGTCATTTTTAAAAGTTTTTGATTCTAGAGTTTGAGATAAGCTGGGTTGAGACACTTCAGAGGAAGATTTCATTTTGTTCAGGGATTCTGCTAGCTTTCTGTACTCTATGACCATGTTATTTAGTGCAACTACCAGTTGTTCCCTTGAAAATTTTTCAGAAGAGAAGTCAAATACCACAGATTCCTGAGCTTCTTCTTCATCTTCTCTTGCCATGAAGTAGGCAACCTCGTCATCATCACTGTCGCTGGATGAAAAGTAAGAGTCACCATAATTTCGTTTGTTCTTCCCGTCACCTTCCATAAGAGCCTTCAGCTCTTTTTCTTTGTCCTTCTTCTTCTCATCACGTTTTGCTTCCGGTATGTTGATTGATAATCACCTAAGATACCACAGTTAAAACATTTAACATTAGCTTTGGATTTTTTTTATTAACATTAGCTATGAAGTCGTCAAACTTCTTCACGAAGAGATACATGTCATCGCTGTTGAGCTACTCGGCAGTTGTCTTCATAGTAGAGGCAACTGGTGGCTCTTCAACAATCACCGGGGCTTTGGTGATGATGGTGGATGAGGGGTGATCTTCTTCAATCCTTGAGTTCAACACGAACGCATAGGCCTTGAGATCAGCAAATAGATCGAAGAGCCCGATCTTGTTGAGGTCTTTGGACTCCCTCATCTCCATAGTCTTGATATCCCACTCCCTTGGAAGAGCACACATGACCTTCATAGCCATTTCTCTGTTGCTATAGGTCTTGCCAAGGATGGATAGAGTCGAGATAATCTTGCTGAACCTTGCGGCAAAGACATTCATGTTTTCTCTAGGGCACACTTTGAAGGTGTCAAACTGCTGAGTGGCCACCATCAATTTGTTCTCTTTTGTTTGCTGGTTTCCCTCACACAACTATGTGAGTCTGTCCCAGATTTCTTTGGCAGTGTCGCACTCAATGATGTAGTTCAACATATTGCCGTCAAGAAATCTGTACAGAACGTCTAATTCCAAGTTATCCAGATTATGTTTTCTGTGATCTTTGATGATCCATTCGGATACGTCCTTTTAGATTTTGATAGGACCATCAGTGATGACACTCCACATGTTGTCATGGAAAAATGAGAGATGTGCACGAACTCTCTTCTTCCACACAATATAGTTTTCCTTTGAAAACATATGAATCGAGGTGACACTGACATCCTTGGTTATGATCGACATTCTTGGTGATAGCTTGAGAATAGAAACCTGGCTCTGATACCAATTGATAGGATCAGTGTAATCAATAGAGATGGGGGTCTCACTATTGATGACAACTTCGGATAAACGATTCGATAGGAATCCTGTTAAGGATTAATATCACTTTCTATTCTTCACAAACCCTTGCAAACTCTTGAAGCGATTCAAGTGCGGAAATGTTTACTCAAGTTTGAAGATAGAAACCAACGAGATAATAAATGACAGAATGTAAATGACACAACAGTTTATTTATGGATGTTCGGAGCAAAACTCTCCTACGTCACCCCTTCTTCCAGCCACCGGAAAGATTCACTATACTTTCGTTTGAATTAAATATAGGATATTGGCTAGCTAACTGTTAAACAGAAAAGATTCTATTCAACTTATAGAATGTTTAAGAATATCACTCAGCTAGACAATGGTTTGATTCTATCTCTCTCTTGAATATGATGTAAAAAATCAATAAGCAAGTGAGCAAGCAATTCGTAAGATAGTTTCTAAGATTGGCTGACTGTTCATCCATTGTCCTTGAGGATCTTTAAATAGAAGATAATCACCAACGGTCAAATCTTCTAGATGGACACTTGAGAAATGCCCATTGGAAAACCTCCATAGTACAAGAGTACAACAAACTTTGTGCACAAGTATCGTGGCCGTATCAAACTGGTAGTGCGCTGTATATTCTTCTGAAACTGTCCTTTACTGAACAAGTAGTGGAGGAATATTTGCGTATGTGACATTCATTCATTGGGTACAGTTGGCTGTCGTACTGATCTGCACGGATGAGTGGAGTAGGAGTAGCATACAACTAGTTGATCATGGGTAGACACATGCAAATTTCAAGCAACTACTGAAGCGAGGCATTAGACGTGCTTCGTTAGACTGCTAAGTCTTAGGAAGTTAAATGTCCACGTCTAATAGATGGATCCATTAGACCACCAGGTTTAATGGAGTTAGACACTGCATGTCTAACTATGTATTTGTTAGACACTGCACGTCTAACTACGTATCTGTTAGACTCTCCACGTCTAACTACGTATCTGTTAGACACTCCACGTCTAACTACGTATCTGTTAGACACTCCACGTCTAACTACGTATCTGTTAGACACTGCACGTCTAACTACATATCTGTTAGACAATGCACGTCTAACTACGTATCTGTTCGACACTGTACGTCTAACTACGTATCTGTTAGACATTGCACGTCTAACTACGTATCTGTTAGACACTACACGTCTAACTACGTATCTGTTAGACAATGAACGTCTAACTATGTATCTGTTAGACACTACACATCTAACTACGTATTTGTTAGACACTGCACGTCTAACTACCAATACGTCTAATAGACCTGCTTTAAAGCAAGTCTAGCTAGCTTAGCATATTTTGATGCACCTACATACAAACATTTAGACGACTTAGTTTTATTCTTAATCATAATTTTACTAATACATCATTAAAACACATCATTAAAATATTCTTAGTTAAAATATTTTGACCCAACAAATTTAATTATAAAAAAAATGGTAGAAGAGAGAAGAGAGAAAATATATAATAACGAGAATGATATGTTTGATGACTTTTTGGTGCTGGTTGTAAGCATTATATATATATATATATATATATATATATATATATATATATATATATATATATATATATATATATATATATATATATATATATATATATATATATATATATTCAAATTATAAAAATAAATTAAAAGAAATTTAACTTTTATTTTCTTTGTTTTCCCTTATTTATTTTTCAACTTTTTTTTGTGTGTTTATACATAAATACCAATTAATTAATGTGTTATTATGTATTTCTTATGTCACGAAAATAATGCTTATTTGGTTAGAATATATATAATTGTTTTTTTTATAAATAAATACGTTTTTCAATTTGTTATTTTGACCATAAATTTTAGTCATTACATTTATTAATTTGTTAACATTAATTAATTATAAAATTATTTTACCAATTATTGACAATTCATGTGACAAAATAGCATGAAATTTTAATTTTTCAAATTTAAGTATCATTGTATTAATATATAGATAATTCTCATACAAAGTTCATAAATGAAAATGAACATAAATTAATCTTAAAACATAAAATAAAAGAAGTAACAACAAAACTGATTATAGAAATGATTAATTAACTTAAAATTACATATTTTAACAATTGACAAATAAGATTTTGTCTAAAACTTCATCTTTATACTCCACTATTTACCTTACTAATTTACATGATTGAGGTAAAAAAAATGATAAATATATATTTCTTCTAAAGAGTAAAATAATATTTAAATAATATATTTTGAAAAGATATTGAAGGTCTTATTAAGAGTGAATAATTTTTTTTTATCTCTCCCATTTTAGGAGTTTTTATGATTATGGGTTATTTGAGATTTTATTGAGATTGTTTAAAAAATATATATTTAATTAAAATATAAGTTAGTTAAGGAGAGAAAGAAAGAAAGTAACAAAATCAATATAAATATTCAAATTATGAAAATAAAATGTAAATGATTTTTATAATTCTGTTAACCAAAATTATGTGGAAATTTGATTGAAAAATAGTTTTAATTTATTGAGAAAACAAAATTATAAATAAAAAATAAATTAACAATTTACTATTACCCAACTTGTTAGGTAGAGTGTTAATGTACATTTTTTTCCTTATTGGTTTGTTAACCTTAGTTAATTATAAAATTATTTATCAATTATTGACAACTCATATGACTAAAACAAATTGGACAATATTGATTTACAAACTTAAGTATATTATATTTATATATGATTATGATTTAAAGTTCCTAAATTAAAGTGGGTCAAATATACATGAGCATAAACTAATTCAAAACATAAAATAAAAATAAATATATTTGATTTACAAAAATTCATTATTATTTTTAAAAAGTTATTAATTAACCTCAAAATACATATTTTAATAACTTATAAGAAATTATAAGATTTATTTTTAAACAAGAAAATAAAATTTATTTAAAATTTCATCCTTACAACCTCACTAAGAAAAAAAGAAAATATGGTTAGTCTCTTTCTTCTTAAGAAAAGTGAGAATATTTAAATTAAATATTTTTATTTACTACTAAAAAGTGAACTAAGTTTTATTTTTATTTTTTTATCTCGGTTACATTTTGATTAATTTAGTTTATTTTAAAATATATTTAACTAAAATATGAGTGTGTGAAGGGGAGAAAAACCAATTAAAATTAATATAAATATTCAAGTTATGAAAATATTAATATAAAATAGCATGAATTAGCATATTTGCATCAAATAAGAATATATATATAACATATTATTTATCTAAAACTGTTTTAGATAAAATTAATATTATTTAAATTTAATTAATTTAAAATTAGTTTTAATTTTTAAAAAATAAGTTTAATCTTAAACTTACTATTAACATATATTTTATCTCTCAGTATCCACTTAACCCCTCATCTTGTGACTCACACTTTTTATATGTATTTTTTTATCCCTTCGGTAAATCACCCACTAATTTTAGTCGACATTAATTGATGACACACCTCTAATATCTCGTCAAACTCAACCACTAACCCTCCAATTAACCCTCATTCTGTGACTCACATTTTTTCATATGTCTCTTTATCCCCTCAGCAAACCACTCACTAACCCTAATCTTGTGACAAACACATTTTTCATATGTCTCTATCCCTCAATTAACCACTCACCAATCTTAGTCAACCTCTCATTTACATCCACTTCAACAAATCAATAACCAATCTCAATTGATCACATACCCTCCAATTGACCCTCATCTAATGACTCACACTTTTTCATATGCCTTTTTTTATCCCTTCGACAAACCACTCACTAACCATAACTTGTGACTCACACTTTTTTCATATGTCTTTATCCCTCCACAAAACGGTCACAATCTTAGTCAACCTCTCATTTACTCCCACTTCAACATATCAACAACCAATCTCAATTGATCGCATACCTCTTATCCAACGTCAAATCAACCACTAATCATCACCCGACAATCATCTCATTACATCACACTTTCAAATGCTCGTCAAACCAACCATTAATTCCAACATCACACTCGACAAATCACCCAGCACCCGACCTCAATTGATGACACACCTCTTATATCTCGTCAAACTCAACCACTAACCCTCCAATTAACCCTCAACTTGTGAATCACACATTTTTATATGCCTCTTATTCCCCTCAGCAAACCAACCACTGACTCTAATCTTATGACTCACACTTTTTCATATGTCTTTATCCCAACATAAACCACTCACCAATCTTAGTCAACCTCTCATTTACTCCCACTTCAACAAATCAACAACCAATCCCAATTGATCACACACCCTCCAATTGACCCTCATCTCATGACTCACACTTTTTCATATGCCTCTTTATTCCCTCAGCAAACCACCCACTAACCCTAATCTTGTGACTCATACTTTTCCATATGCCTTTTTATCCCCTCGACAAACCACTCACTGACCATAATCTTGTGACTCACACTTTTTTCATATGTCTCTATCCCTCCACAAACCACTCACCAATCTTAGTCAACATCTCATTTACTCCCACTTCAACAAACAATCCCAATTGATCACATACCCTCCAATTGACCCTCATATTATGACTTACGTTTTTTTATATGCCTTTTTATCCATCGACAAACCACCCACTAACCCTAATCTTGTGACTCACACTTTTTTCATATGTCTCTATCACTCCACAAATCACTCACCAATCTTAGTCAACCTCTCATGACCTCACACTTTCAAATGCTCATTAAACCAACTATTAATTCTAACCTCACACTTTTAAATGCTCTCCAAACCAACCACTAATTCTGACCTCACACTCGACAACCACCCACCACCCAACCTCCGTCTCATGAACTCACACTTTCAAAGTCTCGTCATACCAACCACTAATTCCAACCTCACACTCGACAAATCACCCACCACCCAACCTCTATCTCGTGACCTCGCACTTTCAAATACTTGTCAAACCAACCACTAATTCCGACCTCACACTTTTAGATGTCTATCATTTTTTTAAAAGTTGCTTCACCATATATTATAGTCAATAATACATTTTTGAAAATATAAATATGCATGTTTTGGGATTCGAACCCTGGTTTTAAGCATGAAATGTAAACACTTAAACCGCTAGAACACTTTTGATTGTTGAAATATTTTTATTATTTTGTGAATGTATATATATTTTGTAAGAACACTTATGATTGTTGTAATACTTTTATTATTTTGTTACTTTGTGAATGTGTATATATTTTGTATTTAATATTTATTACCAATTAGTATATTTTATATTAACATAAAAATTATTTATGCTCATAAAGAAAAATAAATATATATATATATATATAATAAAATATAAAATGTATGATAAAAGATAAAATGTATTTATATAAAATTAATGATGAAAAATAATATAATATATATATAAGGTAATAAATAAATATAAAATTATAAAGGTAGGTGCATTTATAAAAAAAATATTGTTTATATATGTATAAATAAAATAAATATAAAAATTATGAAGTTAGGTAAATTTATAATAAAAAAAAATTATAACTTAAATTAATATTAATACATGGTAAGGAAATATACATATATATATATATATATATATATATATATATATATATCTATATATATATATATATATATATATATATATATATATATATATATATATATATATATATATATGTGGTAATAGAAAACAAAATTTAATTAAAAAATATTTGATGACGTGAATTATATACTTGATGACGTGGATTAATGTGGTATTTGTTGACTTGAAGTATTATTATATATATACTAGCATTTAGCCCGTGCATTTGCACGAGTAATAATATAAAAAATCGTGAAAAAAATTAAGGATAATATTTTTAACCCACAATCCGACCCAAGTATCCATTTACTCAACATTATTATATATTAGTTAGTTAAAAAGTTGAACTTATATTAATATTAATATTAAAACGTCCCGCGTTTATCAAATTTGGTGTTGAAATTAAAATATAAAGTCTTTGTAGCCTAGTTGGTTAAAGAGTTGTACTTTTTTTGTTAGGTTGTAAGTTCGAAACATACCTCTAGCTTTTTTAATTTTATTTTTAACTGTTTTAAATTTAAAGGCGGGTCAACCCACAATCCGACCCAAGTATCCAAATTAACCACAGCTCTCGACCCGACAATCCGGACACTTTAAAAATTAAGCATCATTATATATATATATATATATATATATATATATATAATATATATATATATATATATATATATATATATATATATATATATATATATATATATATATATATATATATATATATATATATATATATATATATTATATATATATATATATATATATTATATATATATATATATAATATATATATATATATATATATATATATATTTTAAATTTAAAAACGGGTCAACCCACAATCTGACCCAAGTATCCAAATTAACCACAACTCTCGACCCGGCAATCCGGACACTTTAAAATTAAACATCATTATATATATATATATAGATAGATTAGTTAGTTAAAAAGTTGAACTTATATTAATGTTAAAACGTCCCACGTTTATCAAATTTGGTGTTGAATTTAAAATATAAAGTCTTAGTAGCCTAGTTGATTAAAGAGTTGTACTTGTATTGTTAGGTTGCAAGTTTGAAACATACATCTAGAATTTTTAATTATATTTTTAACCGTTTTAAATTTAAAGGCGGGTCAACCCACAATCCGACCCAAGTATCCAAATTAACCACAGCTCTCGACCCAGCAATCCGGACACTTTAAAAATTAAGCATCATTATATATATAGATTAGTTAGTTAAAAAGTTGAACATATATTAATATTAAAACGTCCCGCGTTTATCAAATTTGGTGTTGAATTTAAAATATAAAGTCTTTAGTAGCCTAGTTGGTTAAAGAGTTATACTTGTATTATTATGTTGCAAGTTCGAAACATATCCTTTAGCTATTTTTAATTTTATTTTTAACCGTTTTAAATTTAAAAACGGGTCAACCCACAATCCGACCCAAGTATCCAAATTAACCACAGCTTCTCGACCCGACAATTCGGACACTTTAAAAATTAAGCATAATCCGACCCTAGGTATCCATTTACTCCACATCATTATATATTAGTTAGTTAAAAAGTTGAACTTATATTAATATTAAAACGTCCCTGCGTTTATCAAATTTGTTGTTGAAATTAAAATATAAAGTCTTAGTAGCCTAGTGTTAAAGAGTTGTATTTGTTTTCATTAGGTAGCATAGTCGAAACATACCTTTAACATATTTAATTTTATTTTTAACCGTTTTAAATTTAAAGGCGGGTCAACCCATAATCCGACTCAAGTATCCAAATTAACCACAGCTCTCGACCCGGCAATCTGGACACATTAAAAATTAAGCATTATATATATATAGATTAGTTAGTTAAAAAGTTGAACTTATATTAATATTAAAATGTCCCGCGTTTATCAAATTTGGTGTTGAAATTAAAATATAAAGTCTTAGTAGCCTAATTGGTTAAAGAGTTGTATTTGTTTCGTTAGGTTGCATATTCGAAACATACCTTTAACATTTTTAATTTTATTTTTAACCGTTTTAAATTTAAAGGCGGGTCAACCCACAATCCGACCAAGTATCCAAATTAACCACAGCTCTCGACCTGGCAATCTGGACACATTAAAAATTAAGCATCATTATATATATATAGATTAGTTAGTTAAAAAGTTGAACTTATTTTAATATTAAAACATCCCGCGTTTATCAAGTTTGGTGTTGAATTTAAAATATAAAGTCTTTGTAGTCTAGTTGGTTAAAGAGTTGTACTTGTTTTGTTAGGTTGCAAGTTCGAAACATATCTCTAGTTTTTTTAATTTTATTTTTAACTGTTTTAAATTTAAAGACGGGTCAACCCACAATCCGACCTAATTATCCAAATTAACCACAGCTCTCGACCCGACAATCCGGACATTTTAAAAATTAAGCATCATTATATATATATATATATATATATATATTAGTTAGTTAAAAAGTTGAACTTATATTAATATTAAAACGTCCCGCGTTTATCAAATATGGTGTTGGATTTAAAAAATAAAGTCTTTGTAGCTTAGTTGGTTAAAGAGTTGTACTTGTTTTGTTAGGTTGCAAGTTCATAACATACCTTTAGCATTTTTAATTTTATTTTTAACCGTTTTAAATTTAAAAACGGGTCAACCCACAATCTGACCCAAGTATCCAAATTAACCACAACTCTCGACCCGGCAATCCGGACACTTTAAAAATTAAACATCATTATATATATATATATAGATAGATTAGTTAGTTAAAAAGTTGAACTTATATTAATGTTAAAACGTCCCACGTTTATCAAATTTGGTGTTGAATTTAAAATATAAAGTCTTAGTAGCCTAGTTGATTAAAGAGTTGTACTTGTATTGTTAGGTTGCAAGTTTGAAACATACATCTAGAATTTTTAATTATATTTTTAACCGTTTTAAATTTAAAGGCGGGTCAACCCACAATCCGACCCAAGTATCCAAATTAACCACAGCTCTCGACCCAGCAATCCGGACACTTTAAAAATTAAGCATCATTATATATATAGATTAGTTAGTTAAAAAGTTGAACATATATTAATATTAAAACGTCCCGCGTTTATCAAATTTGGTGTTGAATTTAAAATATAAAGTCTTTGTAGCCTAGTTGGTTAAAGAGTTGTACTTGTTTTGTTAGGTTGAAAGTTCGAAACATACCTTTAGTATTTTTAATTTTATTTTTAACCGTTTTAAATTTAAAAACTGGTCAACCCATAATCCGACCCAAGTATCCAAATTAACCACAGTTCTCGACCCGACAATTCGGACACTTTAAAAATTAAGCATAATCCGACCCAAGTATCCATTTACTCCACATCATTATATATTAGTTAGTTAAAAAGTTGAACTTATATTAATATTAAAACGTCCCGCGTTTATCAAATTTGGTGTTGAAATTAAAATATAAAGTCTTAGTAGCCTAGTTGGTTAAAGAGTTGTATTTGTTTCATTAGGTTGCATAGTCGAAACATACCTTTAACATTTTTAATTTTATTTTTAACCGTTTTAAATTTAAAGGCGGGTCAACCCACAATCCGACCAAGTATCCAAATTAACCACAGCTCTCGACCCGGCAATCTGGACACATTAAAAATTAAGCATTATATATATATAGATTAGTTAGTTAAAAAGTTGAACTTATATTAATATTAAAATGTCCCGCGTTTATCAAATTTGGTGTTGAAATTAAAATATAAACTCTTAGTAGCCTAGTTGGTTAAAGAGTTGTATTTGTTTCGTTAGGTTGCATATTCGAAACATACCTTTAACATTTTTAATTTTATTTTTAACCGTTTTAAATTTAAAGGCGGGTCAACCCACAATCCGACCAAGTATCCAAATTAACCACAGCTCTCGACCTGGCAATCTGGACACATTAAAAATTAAGCATCATTATATATATATAGATTAGTTAGTTAAAAAGTTGAACTTATTTTAATATTAAAACATCCCGCGTTTATCAAGTTTGGTGTTGAATTTAAAATATAAAGTCTTTGTAGCCTAGTTGGTTAAAGAGTTGTACTTGTTTTGTTAGGTTGCAAGTTCAAAACATATCTCTAGCATTTTTAATTTTATTTTTAACCGTTTTAAATTTAAAAACGGGTAACCCACAATCCGACCCAAGTATCCAAATTAACCACAGCTCTCGACCCACAATTCGAACACTTTAAAAATTAAGCATCATTATATATATATATATATATATATATATATATATATATATATATATATATATATATATATATATATATATATATATATATATATATATATTAGTTAGTTAGTTAAAAAGTTGAACTTATATTAATGTTAAAATGTCCCGCGTTTATCAAATTTGGTGTTGAATTTAAAATATAAAGTTTTAGTAGCCTAGTTGGTTAAAGAGTTATATTTGTATTATTAGGTTGCAAGTTCAAAACATATCTTTAGCATTTTTAATTTTATTTTTAACCGTTTTAAATTTAAAAACGGGTCAACCCACAATCCGACCCAAGTATCCAAATTAACCACAGCTCTCGACCCGACAATACGTACACTTTAAAAATTAAGCATAATTCGACCCATGTATCCATTTACTCAACATCATTATATATTAGTTAGTTAAAAAGTTGAACTTATATTAATATTAAAACGTCCCGCGTTTATCAAATTTGTTGTTGAAATTAAAATATAAAGTCTTAGTAGTCTAGTTGGTTAAAGAGTTGTATTTGTTTTGTTAGGTTGCAAGTTCGAAACATACCTTTAACATTTTTAATTTTATTTTTAACCGTTTTAAATTTAAAGGCGGGTCAACCCACAATCCGACCCAAGTATCCAAATTAACCACAGCTCTCGACCCGTCAATCTGGACACATTAAAAATTAAGCATCATTATATATATAGATTAGTTAGTTAAAAAGTTGAACTTATATTAATATTAAAACGTCCCGCGTTTATCAAATTTGGTGTTGAATTTAAAATATAAAGTCTTTGTAGCTTAGTTGGTTAAAAAGTTGTACTTGTGTTTGTTAGGTTGCAAGTTTGAAACATACCTCTAGCATTTTTAATTTTATTTTTAACCGTTTTAAATTTAAAAACGGGTCAACCCACAATCCGACCCAAGTATCCAAATTAACCACAGCTCTCGACCCGGCAATCCGGACACTTTAAAAATTAAGCATCATTATATATATATATAGATATGTTCAAATTATGAAAATAAAAATTAAATCATTTTTATAATTGTATTAAACTAAATCTATCTGAAAATTTGTTTTCTAAAACTTCCTCTCATTAGTTAAGAAATAAATTATGAAAAAAAAAGAGTAAATTAAGAATGTACTACTACCCAACTTGTTTGGTAGTCTTTATTTAATTGTTTTTCATTTTTTCTTTATAATTCATTTTCATCTTTTTCTTATGTTCTTAAATAAATAGTATGTCGTTCGATATGTATTTCACTAACATGTGATGTCCGCTCCTACATAATTAACATAATTATAATCAACAATCTTTTACCTTTTAACTTTTTCTATATCCCAATGTAGATTCATCCTATGATATATGATTTTATCTGCCAAACAATGTCGTATGGTCCTGAAACTCGTTGTTTCAACTCTTAATCTTCGTCATCCATTCATGTTTGCTTTTGAGCATGCAAAATTTTCAATATTTTTTTTGTTGTGTCAACAAATTTTTAACTCTTGTTTGTTACATACCGAAATTACTCATTTTATTAAACTTTCCAACTTCAAATTTAGCACTAGAATAAGACATCTCAACACGCTCAAATATTCACTTTAAACGAAAAGCCAAACAAGCTCCAATACAAATCAAACAAGTCCAAAATCAAAGTTAAACAAAGCTTCAAGAACTTGTTAAAATCGGAAATAGAAAAAGCCTTTTGCTTAGTTTGACAAACAAGCGAGACATAAATAATGAAGCCCTAACATTCTAATTTGTTTATCTCTCATTTAAAAAAATATATATATCTTCATATCTTTATATTTTCTATGAATTAAAAAATCAAATCTGAAAATCTTAATTTTTTTCTTCAGATTTGTCAATCTATTTCCAATAATAGAAAGAAAATCAAAAACTCTGTTTTCAGATTTTCACCCACTAACAAAGAAGAGGGCTACTTCTTGTCGACGTTGTTGAAATCCGTATCCGTCTGAAAGCTTCGACTAGTCAATCAAGCTTCACCCTTTCTTCTCCACCACTGTTGCCAATTTGTTCTTAGAATTATAACCCGAACGCAGAACACAACATCTTCCTCTCTAATTAATTTAGGTGAAATCTCAACGATTTTATGATACCAATTATTGATTCGAGTAATCACGTAAAATAATAATAATAATAATAATAGAGAATATAAAAGAAAAAACAAAAGATATAACGAAGGTTCGGTCAAATTGCCTACGTCCCTTAGAGTGCCGTTAAATATATTATTTCACTCTTCAAGTTAAAACTCTATATTACATGGTATTTATAGAGTAGTACATTATGTTACAAAGATTAAACTACTCTAAGTCTATCCACTAACTCTAAACTTATTAGGGTTAGTATACCTCTTATTGTCACTAGGCTAGAAAAGAGGATTAAATTTAATTAATATGTTTATATAAGATATGTATAAAAAAATATAAAAATTTTACAAAATAAAAAATTTCAATATATATATCAAGATTTAATAAAAAAAAATCAAAATTTAATTACGATGTGAGGTTTACTTTTTCTTTTTTCCGACAAATGCTTCGAACGAAATTGGCGAGCCCATTTAGGTTGATTTCTTTATAAATCTTTGTCTCTTCTAGAATCTAAACACATTTTTAATTGCTGAAATTGGTTTAAGGATTCACAATTTGTATTTCATTTAGAAAGTGACAAGCTTATTTTGTCCCTTTTCAATTCCAAATACTTACTAGCTAGACCAAGAGAAGTCATGGGCTCTGTCATGAGCTGGGTCGCCCTTCTTCTCGCCTATAGTTTATTACTTTTACATTTGCAAATATATATCCCCTATAGTGGGATATGCTATCTAATTTATCTACTTGGGCATCTCATCAAGGTACAAGATTTGAAGATCATCCTGTAAGACCTAATAAAGGAAAATTTATAAGGAAAAATTTATATATGTGTTCTCTAATTACCTTGATTATAATTACCTTGATTGCATACTTTTAGGAATTAAGTTAATTTTTTTTTGAAATAAATCACCTTCAAATTTTCAGAAAAAATGTCTTCAATGGTCCTTTGACGAATCTTTCGTTATAATTAACTCCTCTACTTAAATATTATATATATAAGAGATTAATAATTTTATATATATATATATATTTATATATATATAAATCGATTAAAGATAATATATATATTTATGTGGAAGTTTGATTTGGAAACTCATTTTAATTCAAAGAGAGATCAATTATGAAAAAAAAAGAAGTTAACCCTCTCACTCACGGTTAGCTAAGTAAGATGTTAATTTACTTTTTATTTTCCTTATTTTCTTGGTAATTCATTTTTCAACTTTATTTTTTTTGTTAACACATAAATAGTAATTCATTTATTGTATTTGTTGGACATAAATGCCATATTCTTTTAAAATAAATGTATTATTAAATTTATTATTTTGACCCTATTTTGTAATCATTACAATTAGTAGTTTGTTAATAATATTTAATTTTAAATTTATTTTACCAACTATTGGAAAATAATATGACAAAACAAAACTTGGACATTATAATTTTTCAAATTTAAATATATCATTCTTAATATCACTGCTAGAAAATGCTAACATTAATTAGCAACTGTTTGTGCCGTCGTTAAAAGCTCTGTTTCCGATGTTAATACTTATTAGCATCGCCGAACAAAGCCGTCAACCGTGGACACTAAAAAACTCGACGTTAAAATATTATGATCTTTAATCATGGCATTAGGTGTGGAGAGTCGTCGTTGATAGTTCAGTTATCAGTGTCGGCGTTAAGAGGAGAGCTGACATTCATACTCATGAATATTAACGTCGGCATTGGAAAGAGAGCCAACATTGATAATATCGTCGACGTTAGATGAGGAAAGCTGACATTGAAAAAGGAATGTTATCAACTTCGGCTCTCATTCAACGCCGACGTTGATATCAATCATTATCAACGTCGGCTCTCTTCCCAAGGTTGACGTTAATATCCATGTGTATCAACGCCAGCTCTCCTCCTAACGCTGACACTAACAATCGTTGCTCTCTGGTTGTTTGAATCTTTATGATTCTCTTATCAACGTCGACATTCCATAACGCTGACGTTAATATTTTTTTATTAACGTCGGCACTCCCCTAACGCCGATGTTGATAATGTTTACTTTCAAATTTTAGGTATTTTTTAAAATTTTATAAAACATGTTTCATAAATAAAAAAGACCTCTCATAAAAGAACCATTCATAAAGAAAATCAATTCCAATTTTAAATCTCAAATTTTTTAAATAAGTAATCATATTTGACACACAAATCAAATATGTGTATATGTTATAACGATGATTTATCTTTATGATATTTTCCATCCATAAATTTAATAATATTTATTTGACATTTTTTATTAAGTTTGTTTAAAAATATATATTTATTAAAATGTAAGATATTTAAGAGGAAAAATAACTAGCAGACTACCAAATGTGAAACCTTATGTCAATATTTGATGTGAAACTCATTTTAATTGATTCAGAAATTAATTATGAAGAAAAAAGAGAGTAAATTAGTCATTTTTACTGTTAACCAACTTGTTAGGTAGAATGGTTATATATTTACAATTTTTTCTTTTTTCTTTATATTTTTTTTTGTTTAATAACTGAATATTTATTTTTTTATTATGTTACATGACAGATAGTCCTCTCTAGAGCTAGAAAATGAGTTGAATAAATATCATTCAACACTATATTTGTACGGAACGACACAATACAATATTATCTCACTCGGGTCTTGGGTTGACACGATATAAGCACGAGATGACACGATCACGACACGATTATGAGTTTATACGATCGTAACACGGTTACGATTCGACACAGACACAACACGAGTATAAACACGACACAAATATAGACACTACATTAGTACGAGTATACACACAAAACGACATAAACACAATTAGTCACATAACCTAATCTACTCACATTAACATTCTCGAAACCTATTACATTTTTGTTCAATTAATAAATTATTTAATTTTATAAATGTAATATTTATAATTAAAATTAAACATACAAAAATATAATATTAACTTAAATAATATAATATAAAATTAAAATAAAATGTAAATAAAAAAATAAATAGTAATTAATATCTAACAAATAAATATTTTTATGTTATTTTATTACATGAGAGATGGTCCTCACTAGAGCTGGACAATGAGTTGGATAAATACGAACTGATACGATTCAACACTATATTTGTACGGAACGACACGATATAATATTATCTAACTCGGGTCTTGAGTTGACACGATACAAGCACGAGATTACATGATCACCACACGATTATGAGTTTATATGATCGTAACACACAATTACGAGTTGACACAGACACAACACGAATATAGACACGACACAAGTATAGATACGACATGAGCACGAGTATACACACAAAACGACATAAACACAATAGTCACCTAACTTAAACTACTCACATTAATAATCTCTAAACCTATAACATTTTTATTCAACTAATAAATTATTTGATTTCATAAATGTAATATTTTTAATTAAAATTAAACATACTAAAATATAATATTAACATAAATAATATAAAATTAAAATTAAAATAAATTATATATATTCTTAATTTCTTAATGGTCATCGGTCGGTTTTCATGAATCTCTCTCGATACTAATCAACAAAAAAAGACCATAAGATACTGATAAAAAAAAATTGCATTACATATATAGGCACCAATCCTACATAATTAACCTTTACTATTTCACTGTTACATACCCCACTTATTATTCACTAACAAATTTTGATTATGTTACATGAGAGATAGTCCTCCCAAGAGAGCTGTGCAATGGTTCAATATGGTTCAATATTAACCAATCGACACAATCTAATACTATATTACTATATTTGTACGGAATGACACGATATAATATTATTTGACTCGGGTCTTGGGTTGACACGGTATAAGCACACACAAGATGACACGTTTATGAGTTTATACGATCGTAACACGATTACGAGTCGACACAGACACAACACGAGTATAGACACAACACAAGTATAGACATGACATATGCACGAGTATACACAAAAAAACAACAAAAACACAGTTAGTCATATAACATAAGCTACTCACATTAACATTCTCTAAACCTATTACATTTTTATTTAATTAATAAATTATTTAATTTCATAAATGTAATATTTATAATTAAAATTAAAAATACTCAAATATAATATTAAAATAAAATATTAACTTAAATAATATAAACTAAAAATAAAATATAAATAAATAAATAGTAATTAATAACTAACAAATAATTTTTTTTTGTTATTACGTTACATGAGAGATGGTCCTCCTTAGAGCTGGCCAATGGGTTGGATAAATACGAACCAACACGATCCAACACTATATTTGTACGGAATAACACGATACAATATTATCTCACTCGGGTCTTGGATTGACACGATAAAAGCACGAGATGACACGATCACGACACCATTATGAATTTATACGATCGTAACACAGTTACGAGTATAGACACGACACAAGTATAGACACGACATTAGCACGATTATACACACAAAATGACATAAACACAATAGTCACATAAACTAAGCTACTCACATTAACATTCTCTAAATCTATTACATTTTTATTCAATTAATAAATTATTTAATTTTATAAATATAATATTTTTAATTAAAATTAAACATACTAAAATATAATATTAAAAGATAATATTATATTAAATAATATTACATTAAAATAAAATATAAATAAAATAAATAAATAAATTATTTATGTTCTTAATTTCTTAATGTTCTTAACTTCTCTCGATCAGAAATGTGATCGATCGTTTTTCTTGAATTTCTCTCTCGATAGTGATCAACAAAAAAAAAAAAAGACTATAAGATACGGATCACAAAAATAAAAAAGAGACCATTTTGCATTACATATGTAAATTCCATCCTTCATAATTAACCTCTACTATTTCACTGTTACGTACCCATTTATTATTCATTAACAAATAAATTATTTTTTTATTATGTTACATGAGAGATGTCCTCCCTAGAGTTGGGCAATGATTTAGATAAATATGAATCGACACAATCCAACACTATATTTGTGTAAAACTACATGATACAATATTATCTCACTCGGGTCTTGGGTTGACACGATACAAGCACGAGATGACACGATCATGACACGATTATGAATTTATACGATCGTAACACAGTTACGAGTCGACACAGACACAACACGAGTATAGACACACACAAGTATAGACACGACATGAGAATGAGTATACACACAAAACGACATAAACACAATAGGCACTACTCACATTAACATTTTCTAAATCTATTACATTTTTATTCAATTAATAAATTATTTAATTTTATAAATGTAATATTTATAATTAAAAGTAGACATACTCAAATATAATATTAAAATAAAATATTAACTTAAATAATATAAAATTAAAATTAAATAAAAAAATAAATTATATATGCTCTTAATTTCTTCATGTTCTTAACTTCTCTCGATCGGAAATATGATAGATCGGTTTTCTTGAATTTCTCTCTCGATACTGATCAACAAAAAAAGACCATAAGATACTAATAATAAAAAAAAAGACAATTTTGCATTTACATATGGATTCTATCCTCCATAATCACTTATTATTCACTAACAAGTAATATTTTTTATTATGTTACATGAGAGATGGTCCTCTCTAAAGCTGGGCAATGGTTGAATAAAAACGAACCGACACAATTTAAAATTATATTTGTACGGAACGACACGCTACGATATTATATATTTGGGTCTTGGGTTGACATAATACAAGCACGAGATGACACGATTATGAGTTTATACGATCGTAACACGGTTACAAGTCGACACATACACAATACGAGTATAGACACGACACAAAACGAGAAAAACACAGTTAGTCACATAACCTAAACTACTCACATTAACATTTTCTAAATTATTTAATTTCATAAATGTAATATTTATAATTAAAATTAAACATACTAAAATATAATATTGAAATAAAATATTAATATAAATAATATAAAATTAAAATAAAATATAAATAAAAGAATAAATAGTAATTAATAACTAACACATAAATATTTTTTTGTTATTATGTTACATTAGAGATGGTCCTCCCTAGAGATAGGCAATGGGTTGGATAAATACTAACCGACACGATTCAACATTATATTTGTACGGAACGACACAATACAATATTATCTCACTCGGGTCTTGGATTGACACGATACAAGTACGAGATGACACGATCTTGACACGATTATGAGTTTATACGATCGTAACACAATTACTAGTCGACACAGATACAACACGAGTATAGACACGACATGAGCACAAGTATACACACAAAATGACATAAACACGATTACATTTTTATTTAATTAATAAATTATTTAATTTCATAAATTTAATATTTATAATTAAAATTACACATACTAAAATATAATATCAAAATAAAATATTAACTTAAATAATATAAAATTAAAATAAAATAAATAAATTATATATGTTCTTAATTTCTTAATGTTCTTAACTTTTCTCTCTATAAGATACTGATTAAAAAAAAAGAGGCCATTTCGCATTACATATATAGGCGCACGTGGTAGATTCCATCCTCCATAATTAACCTATGCTACTTATTATACACCTTCAATTTTTCTTAGCTAGCACATCACAACTTGTTGTAAAGATCTAGAAAAAATTACTCAAAATATTAAAAAAATGAATGGCATCTATCTGGGACTAGAGTTTAGGATCGTGCATAAACGTTCTTATTCGATAGCGGGTGATATAATTTATTTGTTTATATTTTATTTTAATTTTATATTATTTAAGTTAATATTTTATTTTAATATTATATTTTAGTATGTTTAATTTTAATTATAAATATTACATTTATGATATTAAATAATTTATTAATTGAATAAAAATGTAATAGGTTTAGAGAATGTTAATGTGAGTAGTGACTAATTTTGTTTATGTCGTTTCGTGTGTAAACTCGTGCTTGTGTCGTGTCTATACTCATGTGTTGTGTCTGTGTCGACTAATAACCGTGTTACGATTGTATAAACTCCTAATTGTGTCGTGATCGTGATGTCTCGTGCTTGTATCGTGTCAACCCAAGACTCGAGTGAGATAATATTGTATCATGTCGTTCCATACAAATATCGTGTTGAATCGTGTCAATTTATATTTATCCAACCCATTCCTAAGTCTATGAATCGAATGACCATCTCTGATCTAACGAAATAACAAAAAAATATTATTTGTTAGTTATTAAGATATGCAAAGGTTTAAAAATAATGTATTCTTATAACTCAATTTTTTTTATGTTCTAATTAGTTGATGTTCATTTATACTTAACCCACTTTAATTTAGAAACTTTAAATCATAACCATCTATATATTTATAACAATCTTACTTGCGTTTGAAAAAACTATATTGTTCATTTTTTTGTCACATGTGTTGACAATTTATTGGTAAAATAATTTTATAACTAATTAATGTTAAAACTACTATTAATTAAAATTATGGTAAAAAAAAATTTAATTAATGTGTTTATTTTACACTAATATGAGATTCTATATATTGTAACCAAACAAGTTTAGAATTTATTTATTTTTGCCTAAAAAATACAAATAAATTAATTACTATTTATGTTAACACAAAAAAAAAATATAAAGAAAAAAGAAAAAAAATGTAAATATATAATCATTCTATCTAACAAGTTGGTTAGCAGTAAAAATGATTAATTTACTTTTTTTCTTCATAATTGATTTCTCAATCAATTAAAATGAGCTTTCACGTCAAATATTCATTTGGTTTAACAAAATTATAAAAATCATTTAATTATTATTTTCATAATTTGAATATTTATATTGACTTTGGTAGTATTTCTCCTCTTAAATATCTTACATTTTAATAAAATATATATTTTTAAACAAACTTAAATAAAAATATCAAATAAACAATAAAAATCAATAATATCTATTTTTTGTATTCAAAAGTAAAAACAATATCATATTTCGTTATGAAATCAAACATGAAGAACTTTCAATATTTAATTTTGATAAAAATTGATATTAAAGGTAGTCAAATATTCAAAATAAAAATCAGAAAATAATAAATAATAACCTGCACAAACTGAAAGGAACTAAGCTGGATGAATATAGAATATCCCTTTCTTAGTTACCAAAACATAAATGTATCGATAACTCAATACCTACAGAATGTCAAATAAACTAAATGGATAGGACAATTTACAATTAAACCTAACTAGATATAAGATTAATCGTGTATTAGGAAAAGAAAATTTTAAGATCAAACAGAGAGAATGAAATACTAAATGCAGAGGAAAAACCTTATAATAATGGATGGATTTATATTGTTGGATTGAAAGAACTGGTGACGGACAAACGAAGGGCGGCAGACGAACGGACGGCGGCGGACGAACAATGGGTGGCGGAAGAAGAAAGAAGGCAAACAGGCGACAGAAGAAAGAAAGAATCGCTAGAGAAAGGAGAGAATGCGACCACTGCATAGAAGAAGGAAAAAAGAAGCGTATGTTTTATACACATTATCAACGTCGGCGTTAACGTGTGCCGACGTTAATATTCATTTAATGAATATAATTAAATGAATATTATCGTCGATTTTACCCTAAAACCGACGTTACTAATATAATTATTAACGTCGGCTATAGGGAAAGCCGACATTACTAATCATGTACAAAAAAATGTTTCATTTTCCAGTCGCTCTCCTTTATTAACGTCGGCCTTATTTTAGAGTTGACATTAATAATAACAAATTAACGTCAGCTATAAGATAAAGTCGATACTACTAATCATTTCCAAAAAAATATTTCATTTTCCAGTATCTCCTTTATTAACGTTGGCCTTACTCTAGAGCTGACGTTAATAATTATATCAAATTAACGTCGGCGTCCCCCAAAGCCGACACTAATACTCTTTTATGAAAAAAATTTAAATTTAACATAAACTCAATCATATTAGTGCCGGCATTACCTGAAACCGACAATAATATACAATATATTAACGTCTACGTCCCCTGAAGCCGCCGTTGATACTGCATATTAGTGTTGGCCTTAAGTTAATGCCAACGTTAATAATATTTTATTAATGAAATATTTTATCATAACATAAAGTCTAGTGAGAATTTAATGAAAACGGAATTTTTTTTAAATATAAAATTTTGTGAAATAATAAAAAATTTGTGACAATCCTCAATTATTTGTTAAATATTATATATATTTCAAATTTAAAGTATAAGAGTTTTTGTTGAATATTAAAGACACTTAAAATGAAAAATAAAAGAGTTTTGTTGAATATTTCAAGATAAAATGTTACTAGCACACCTTACAATTCTCAATTATTTGTTTTGGAATCATAATTAAACACTTGATTGACGACATGAATAGACAATAGACAATCAGGATTATCTAAGATATCTTCATCTCTAATTTCTTTTAAACAACTGAAGATGGAGATATCTCAAATGAGATTGAGGATCGTTAATAAAATTCCTTAAGAAGAAGTGGTTCTAACCAATAGACAATCAGACTCTTCTTGAAAATCTCCATCTTCAATTAATTCATTATAACTAATTGAAGATGATGGAGATTCTCAAGAAGAGATTGGTGATTATTGAGAAAATTCTTTAAAGAGAAGTGTTTCAAACCAATAGATTTTTTTAAGGAGAAGCGAGAAAGGAGCGTGCTAAGTGACTGCAGAAATTAGTTTCTCCTTGTGATCTTCAACTAATGTGTTTCTAACTAATAAACAATCGGGGTCTTTTGAGAAATCTTCAATTTTCTTTTAACAAATTGAATATAGAGATATCTCATAAGATCCCTGATTGCATTTCGTTAGAAGGAAATCAGTAATTTAGGAGAATCTCAAATTCTTTATGGAGAAACGAAGGAGGATCGTTCTATTTATAGGACTTAAAAATTATTTGGCAAAGACTATCAGCAACGACATTTGTCGGTGGGTCGTTAATAGTCTGAATATTGATTATTAGGAACGACATTTGTATAATGTTGTGTCTAATAAAAAGATTATAATTAGTCACGACATTATGATAACGTCGTCCTTAATAGACAAATCAACGTCGGTGTTTTCATTGTGCCGACATTAATATTGTTTTAATATTTGTGACCTTCAACTAATGTGCTTTTAATTAATATCCAATCGGGGTCCTCTGAGAAATCTTCAATTTCCTTTGAACAAATTGAATATAGAGATGTCTCAAAAGAGATTTAGAGGACCCTGATTTGATATTGGTTAGAAGGAAATTAATAGTTTCACTTATTTGGCAATCTCAAATACCTTAAGAAAGAAAAAAGGGGGCGTGCTATTCCTTAAGAAGAGATTAATGATCATTGAGAAAATTATTTAAAGAGATGTGTTTTAAACCAATAGATTTTTTTTCCAAACAATAGACAATGAGATCTTCTAAGAAATTTTTAATTTCTTTTTAACCAATTGAAGATGGTGATATATGAAAAGAGATTGAGAATATCTCGATTGACTATTGGTTGGAAGAAAATCATTAGTTTAGGAGAATCTTAAATTTCTTAAGAGAAACGAGAGATGAGCGTTCTATTTATAGGCCTTAAAAATCATTTAGAAAATAATATCAGCGACGACATTTGTCGGTGGGACGTTGATACAATTATTAGGGACGGTGATAGCCTATTGTCGTGGCTAATAATATATAATAGTATCCACGACATTACACTATCGTCGTCTTTAATACTTTTGGAATATCGGCCACGACATTATGCTATTGTCGTGGTTGATATTATTTATTATTTGCCACCACAATTGTATATGGCTGTGGGTAATAAAATTTTTAAAAATGGTGGGGAAATGGCTGGGAAACTTGACTTTTAGCCATTGTGTTCATGACGAAAATCGTGGTTGATAATAATGGCGAGAAAGCCAAAACATTAGCCACGTCGACGACAACGAAATTCGTGACAGATATTTTTTTAATCAACGTCGGCCTTACATCGCCGGCACTAATAATTATTATTAACCACGGCGGAATGATCCGACAATAATTATTATTAATCAAGGCGTATGTTCACCGTCTCTAAAGTTCGTCGTTAAAAACCCTATATTTCTACTAGTGTATATATAGATAATTATAATTGAAAATTCTTAAATTAAAGTTGGTCAAATACATATTTAAGCACTAATTGGATTAATTATTGTAATAATTAATCTCTAATTAATTAAGATAATGGCCAAAGAAAATAAATAAAATAATTTGAGATAAATATTTTATTCATTTTATCTCAAATAAAATTTAAAAAAAAAAAAGTTAAAAGAAAAATTAAAATAAATAATTTAGGATAAATGTTGTATCCATTTTATACAATATAAATTATTTATTAAATTACAAAAATATAAAAAAAATGAACAAAAAAATGTCATATTTATTATATTTTGTAGGTTGACATGGAGCAAAAATGATTGAAAAGAATCAATTTTAAACAAACTTCATGGATAGAAAAAGATCGGAATCTGCTGTAGCCGAAATAAGCTGAGATTAGTGCAGCAGACCTCATAGCCATCAGATGAGCGATGGATTGTCATCCAACGCCCATCATTCAACTGTGTAGCCCGCTGCAATGAAAGCAGGACGTTTCCACGCAGCAGCAGATCAACAGACGGACGCCTCCAAAGGCGTTCACCCAGACGCATGCGGATTGTCCATCGCCAATAGAGCGCTAACAGAACTCCCATTGTCCGCACTTAGGCTCAAAATGATGAAGTTTCGGTCCTTCCTCAACACTCAACCTCGGAAGAAGAAAACAATATCGCTCTCGTCCGGTTTTTCTTTTTACTAGAATCGACGAACTGGATAATGATTTTTCAAATATGGAACATTTGTCTTTCTCCACCATTTGACTTCGTTCAAAAAGTAAAATGATCACCCTACTTTAGTGATCATTTCACCTACTCCCTAGGGCAACATCATTTCTTATATAGGCAACTGGCCGAAGATCAAACAAAAGACCATTGATGGTCTTTTTGACTAAACTAAAGGTAGAAAATCCACCCTCAAGTCCTCAATCAATTTCGAACAAAATCTGTCATTGAAAATCTTCAAGCTTTTTCTAAAATATTGAAAATTTCATGTAAGGCTATAAAGATCGGATCTAAGCATTCTGATAGCTTCTAAAAGGGTTAAATAGGGTTCTCCAACTCACAGTAAACTTACAATCATACTGTAATTAGATTTACAAGATAAAATTGAAATTTTCACATTTCGAATCGATTAGTTTTATATATTGCTTGAATGAAAAACGATTCTAAGATCATTTGTAAGCTTTCTATTTTAAACAAAACTAAATCAATAAATTTAAATCAGAAATACCCAAATTTAATTTGAAAATGTTCAAAATCGGGTTTTTATTATTGAGTTATCACTCAAGAAAAGTGACCCAAAAAGAATTCAAACAAGTTTTTAAGGATGTTAGGAACATAATCAAGCCAATTCCAAGTCATCTAGGTCATTTTTAATCAAAAACTAAATTTTTTAATAAAAATAAAAGTTTTAGTTCTAGAACTGGTTAAAACGAACCAACAATGTTCATGTTTTAGTTTCATTTAACTATATGAAGCATAAGGAAACTATTGAAAAGCTCTTTACACTTTATTAAAATTTAAAGCTCAAAAACACGTTTTTTGTATCAAAACTGTTTGAGTTGAACGGGACATCATCCCGATCCAATGATGCATCGAGATGATGTTATAAATGATCATTAGGACTAAACGAAGCTTTCAATGCCCTTGAATCAAGGGATCAAAGCCTTAGTTAAAAATATTAACCTGCAATTTGATGTTCTTGATGTCCGAACGAGGGCTCAACCTGAGTTCGATTTAGGACTGAAAAAATTGAACCCTCCCCTGCACTAGGCCGAGAAAACCTAGCCTAGGACCAAGGATTCCTAGCCCATGACCGAGAAGCCTTCTACACCTAAGACCAAGGAATCTTACACTCGACCGAGGACTGAGAAGCCTTCTACACCTTGGACCGAAGAATCTTGCACCCGATCGAGGATTCCTGACCCAAGACCGAGAGCCTACAACAACCGACCGAGAGCTCCTCGCACCCTGTCTAAGGATCTCTAGCCTAGGGTTGTGTGCCTCCCACTCCCGACCGAGAGTTCCCACACCTCGACCAAGGAACCTCAACCCAAGACCGAGGAAAACGACACTCGTAGGCCGAGAGGGCCAATCCCTAGGGTCTATTAGGTTAAGATTTACAAATTCAATTTTGTTTTTAATTTTGAACCCCAAACTATTTTCTAAAATTCTAAAAAAATAGAAAACATTTTCAAAATATTTTTTAGAATATTTTCATAAAATATATTTTTATAATATCTATTTGGGATTTATTTTTAATCCTAATATCTTAAACTGATAATTTTCAGGTATTTTCTTCTTCAATCGTCGAAATCAACCTCATGTACTAGTATTTGAATATTATTATACAATTTTAAATGTAAGAAAAACCTGTGCATGTGTAGAACCTGAAGAATGTTGGTTAAATAAAATGTAATAAAACCAAATTTTCAAAAGCCAAAATTTATAAAGTAGAGACAGTTTTTTAACGGGTAAAGAGAATATAGTGCGAAAGTCTTTTCCTTATTATCACTAAACACCGAACCTACAAAAAAAAAACTTTAGTCAAAATAAGTTTGAAGACATATAATTTTATTGATTTTTTAAAACCAATTGGCGCGACTATTATCAAACAAATAAAATTTTAAATTAATTTAAATTAATATAGATTTCTTTAATCAAATTATAGTTTGATTATTTTAAATCTATAAAATTATTTAAATTTGATTAAAAAAAATAATTATTGTTATAATTAAATTAAAAATATCGGGACATATTTTTATAATTTTTTTAAAATAATATTTTATTAAAAAAATATTATCTGACACATAAATCAATGTAAATATTTATCTAATCTCGAGATTTTTTCAAGAAAAAGGTTTTCGGTGTTACATGTATGTACGTAAATTAATTCAGTCCATTAAGTAAAATTGAGTTATAAAAATACATTATTATTTTAAAAATATTATTAATTAACCTCAAAATGAAATTGTAATAACTAACCAATAAGTTTTTTTAAGCACCAAATTTAGATAAAACATCACATTGCCAGTTAATAGGTACAATGAATTAGACAAACCAGTCATTCTTATACTTACATCTAATCATCATAGCCTAAAAAGAGATATTCTGGGAATAATATATACTACACCATTTTGATAAAGAACTTTGTTAAACAAAGTTAAATCACGTATACCCATGCCCCTAGTCCTTAAACTTCCTACTTCACTTTATCTTAACTAGCCAAATGACAAAAGAAAAAAAACTTATAAATAATTATTCTCTTCTTCACAATCATACTTTTAGGAATAATAAATAGAGACATCATGTAAGTGGGCATAAATGCTAGAACACTTTTGATAAAAACTAAACGTCCATCTTTCGAAATCATCTTACTCTTCCATGTTAGTAACTTTTTTCCATTTTCGCAATAATCGAATCCTAGACAATTTTAATTTTGGAATGGGGCTATCATTTTTTCCAACTAAGTATAAATAATTGTAATTTAAATTTTGCGTATTTAAGTATTTAAGTTTAAGTGGGAAATAAATATTTGTAAGGAAATAACCTAACTTATTAGAGTAGATAAGTCAATATCTAATAAGATCATGGTAAAGTTCAAGAACACTGTCAAGGGAGTATTGGGAACGCCTCCCCCACATCCAACACATTCAGCCAGACTTTTGGACCAAATTGGGACCACAATGCTTAAAACTTAGAAGTTCAAATTCAGCTCTTTAATTGCAGGCAAACACTTCATAATTCAGACTAAATTGTTTAACTATTCAAAATCCATCCCTCAATGTTGAAACGTGGTTGAACGAAATGCATAAAAATTTCAGCTCAAACATGACAAAATAAATAATATTAAGATCTTAAATTATTTAATCATAAGAAATGTATTCATTACTCTTAGCATCAAAACAGTACACACTACACACTATGACACTACACAATTAATTTTTACCATCTAAGCCCATATATTTACAATCTAAGCCCATATATTATATTTGACAATGATAATAATATAAGGCCCAGTACCTGTCCAGCCCATCAGAATTTTGTCACTTTTCAATATCATTCCAGAATATGGAAAATAAAAAAGATTTCAGTGTAGCTAAATTAGAGATTTCAAAGATTAGATTTCAAGTGAGTGAACCAATATAAGCTATTTGGTTATATTTATTTAAAATTGATTGAATCATACTTTACATTATTTTGTAATTTATATTTATAGTTTCCATGGCATAATATGAAATGCATTCAAAACAATAAGCTTGATATATAGATACATTAATTCTATTTAATTTTATTCTTTATATTATTTCAACTTCACTGTCTCAATTTTAATCTAATATGTAGCAAGAAATTATGCGTGACCAGTACAACTTAGAAGTTGTTCTAGGACTACTTAATTTAAAAAAGAAAAAGTTTTGATTTAATGAATTCTTGTTGCATGTTCATTTGTTTTATTATATACTTTCTGCAATTTTCCCATATGCTCAAATGCTTTTATCACTTAATATCATTTGCAGAAGAAATTCCAAAGTTTTCGAATACAGGTTTATCAAACCACTTCCTATTGTGGTTTAAGGCCACTTAAATATTCCCTCATGTCACATAAACCAATTCACCAATAACCTAATTTTCAATAGTTCAAACCAAAAGTTATTTGAAAATGTCCCAAGTGACATAACTAAACAAGACTTATATCAATGGATAGGTATGAGACAAAATGGGTGGAAGATAGACAAATTACAGTGTAATGGCAAATGATTGAGAATGACATTATTGTAATTAATTAGTTAGTTATTGCAGGTAGACATTTATAGATATGTCTATATAATTAATTTCTTCTTCTTCTGTTCTATTAAATTTGTCAGTCAAGTCACTGTTAATTAGAAAATAGATCAATGTTAGCTCCAGATAAGTTGAATATATGGTCATGCATTGAAATTAGAAGATGAAGATGGATAATGTGCTTCAAGCTAGCTGGAGAAATAAAGTTCCAGGGATGAGCGTTCGTTGAGATGGATGAAAGTTTTAAAAGTATTATTTTGCAGACACACTAATTAAAAAAGAGTAGCTAGACAGTACTCTTTTTATTCTTTACTACAATTCATTCGATGCACTATTTTGTAGATTTGATTTTCTTTCCTTTCCTTTCCTTTCCTTTCCTTTCCTTTGATAAGATAGTAATACTATTTTGTTACTTTCTAGCCTTTCATTTTTAATGCTTATTATTTTGTTTTTCTATCTTTGATAATAACATGCATTCATAGTACATGCATAACTTAATTAATTAATGTACAAACTTTACCCATAAATCTTTTATTAGTTAGTAAGAAAAGTTATTCAAGTAACAAAATTAACTACTACTAATCATATTACTAATCATATAATAGATTGTCGATATAAAAGAATTGGACTTTTGACCGTGTAGATACCAATGAACCAATCTAAGGAACCAAAAACATGATCTTGATTGAACCAATGTCCGTTAACTATTACCACGAATTTCTTTCTCTCCTTAAGACTAACAAAAGAGAGGACGTTTGTCTGATAAATTGAGTTTGCATGTCCAACATTTGTAATCACTTTTGAGAATTGAATCTTGAAGGACGAGTTAATGAAAACGTTTTTCTCGCGTGGCTAAAATTTCAATCACTTATGCGATTTGTTTAGAATAATGTTTTTTTTATTTGACTTTTAGAAATTATTTCTTTGACTTGTTCTTCAGAGTATTGTTCTACGTACTTGATCATTATTTTTGTCACTAATTATTTTTTTTAAATACTGACCTAATAAAATGTTTTGTTAGCTATATATGTAAAGTTTCATTAATTAATTTTGCTATTGAAGTTAAGTTGTCATTAGCTTACTTATAATTTTCATATTTCATTTTGCTAAGAAAGAGATCTAGCTGTTAATTTAGTTAAATGTTTAGTATTTACATTTTTCATTAATGATAAGTAGTCATTGCTTTAGTTAAATTTTTATATTTCAAGTTATGAACGAAGATAAATAGCCATTACTTTACCTAAATATTTATTCACAACTCATAAGACAAAAACAAACTTTAACATTTTAGTTTTTTAAACTTCAGTATCATTATATTAATATATAGATAATTTTCATTAAAAGTTGATAAACAAATTTAGAACATGGAATAAATAAATAAAAAACTAATGTATAGAAATACAAAATTATTTTTATTTTAAAACGAAATATTAATTAACATAATTGTATATTTTAATAATTAAAAAATTATTTTTATTAAAAAAAATCATCTTAATTTATCCTCTCCACTATTTACATCATAGAATTTATTTAATAAACATGAACATATATATGGATGATTCTCATTCATTGTTCAAAAATGAAAGTAAACATGAACATAAACTAATCTAGAACATACAATAAAACAAAATAAACAAATAAATTAAACTGATTTATAGAAATACAATATATATATATATATATTTATATATATATATATATATATATATATATATATATATATATAAAATGATATATATAACACCATTATACAACAACTTTGTACAACACCTATTTAATTTGATAAGAAAAGAGAAAATATATCTTGATAAAAATATAAGAGAGAGGAAAATATTTTCTCTTTCTTGCCAAATCAGGTATATATTATATAAAGATACGATATAAGGTGATATATATATATATATATATATATATATATATATATATATATTAAATGATTAATTAATTTAAGATTAAATATTTAATAATTAAAAATAAGTTTTTGTCTAAAACTTCATCCTTCGTCTCTAATATTTTACCTTATTAAGGTAAGAAAAAAAAAAGATGATGAACGATCTTTTTTTTCTTAAGAGTGGAAAAAATTTAAATGATATATTTTGAAAAAATATATTAAAGAGAGTGAATAAATTTTTTTAATGTTTTAGATGAGTTTGTTTGATTGTGTTTTATTTAAGAATTGTATTAAATTTATTTAAAAATTATAAATTAGTTTAAGGAGAGAAAGAACAGTCAAAATCAATATAAATATTCAAAGTATGAAAATAAAAAATAAAAAATTTTTATAATTTTGTTAAACCAAATTTATATGAAAATTTGTTTAAAAACTCATTTTTAATATTGAAAAATGAATTATAAAACGAAAAGAAAAAAAGAAAATTATTGTGTCCAACTTGTTTGTTAGGTGGAGTGTTATTATACTTTTCTCCCATTTTCTCTTTATAATTAATTTTAATCTTTTTTTTTTATGTTTATACATAAATAGTAAACTGGTTAGGTTTAACATGCTCCTAGTTATTTAAAATTTAAGTTAAATAAGTGAATAAATTTGAAATAGGAGAGTATAATTTTGGAGGATGGAATATACTTTGTTGTTGGCGCCTATATAAAATGCAAAATGGCTTAAGAAATTGAAGAAAAAAGAAAACCAACCCGATGGACCTTTTGATCTATCATATATATATATATATATATATATATATATATATATATATATATATATATATATTTCCGTATGAAGAAGGGCATGAGAGAGATAGGTGGCATTGAAAATAAGGTGATGATATATTTTCTATTTGAATATCTGATTTTTTTTACATAAATTAAAAATGCACATTTTTCAGATTGTAAGTAAATTATTTAAGTTTCTATCCAAAATAAAATAATAAAATTGAGGACGGACAACATACAACAACAAAAAAAAAAAAAAAAAAAAAAAAAGCTTAACAATTTTGCTATCATAATTAATTAACTAGCATGTATCCCGTGCATTTGCACGAATAATAATATAAAAACTATGAAAAAAAATTACGGTAAAACTTTTATGGGCGGGTCAACCCATAATCCGACCCAAGTATCCATTTACTCTCACATATATCCAAATTAACCACAGCTCTCGACCCGGCAATCCGGACACTTTAAAAATTAAGCATCATTATATATATATATAGATTAGTTAGTTAGTTAAAAAGTTGAACTTATATTGTTAAAATGTCACGCGTTTATCAAAATTTGGGTTGAATTTAAAATATAAAGTGTTATTAGCTTAGTTGGTTAAAATGTTGTACTTGTTTTTGTTAGGTTGCAAGTTTGAACCATACCTATAGCATTTTTAATTTTATTTTTAACCGTTTTAAGTTTATGGGCGAGTCAACCCACAATTCGACCCAAGTATCCATTTACTCTCACATATATCCAAATTAACCACAACTCTCGACCCGGCAATCCGGACATTTTAAAAATTAAGCATCATTATATATATAAAAAATTATAAAAAAAGAATCAAAATTTTTATATTAAAATAATTGAAT
Source organism: Impatiens glandulifera (assembly GCF_907164915.1). Taxonomy (NCBI): domain Eukaryota; kingdom Viridiplantae; phylum Streptophyta; class Magnoliopsida; order Ericales; family Balsaminaceae; genus Impatiens; species Impatiens glandulifera. Next base: position 34,582,969 of record NC_061862.1, on the reverse strand, counting down.
CACACTATATAATATATTAACGGTTTCCATATTGTGTATATATTCTTTCACATTTCTAATTTTATTAATGCTTTGTGAATTATCTAATCTCAAATTTATTATAATTTTTTTTATAGAAACTTTTTTTAAATGCAACTAAAATAAAATAATACAAATATGGTCATTTATTCAAATATTTAGTTTTTTCCGTTCTATTAATTTAATTTTAAAAAAAATAACGTGAATTATTACATTATCTTAAATTGGCGAAAATAATATTTGAGAAAAATATGTTTGTATTTTTTTCTCTTGTGTGCATAATTAATTCAGCTTCTATTATATTCTCTCAAAAATTTCAAAAATAGATTATTATACATTAAAAGTCAAAATATTAATTAAAATATATGTGAAATATCTATTAAAAAATAATATTGAATCATCTTTTTGATGTCAACACCATAAAACTCTTGTTTCAAAACTATATATATATATATAAAAATATATTTATACTTAAATATTATTATATATATAATTTTATTTTGGTTAAACAATAACATTAATTATTATTTTTATTAAAAAAAATTCAATTTTATAATATTTTGTATAAAAATATATATATTTATAATAATATTATAAATTAAATTAATAATTATTTATCAATTATTTAAAACATATCCAAATATAATATAGAGTTAAATATATTTTGTATTATTTAAATATATATATATATATATATAAAATAATTAAAATATTAATATTATTCATCAAAATACAATTTTATTTATAGTTTTATTACAAAATATCTTATTAGGTTTTGTTATAAAAAAAATTAATAATAAAAAAAATCTAAATCCTTGGAGATAGAGAATTATCGGGTTCCTCTTGATTTCCAATCCTCGTCTTCTTTTGCTTCTCATTTTTCTTCAAATCAATATCGAATATTTTCCTCTAGGTCTCTCTTACGTCGTCGTCACCCTCCTTCGTCGCGTCGTCGTTTCCCACCTCCTCTTCTCGTGCTACTTATACCTAAGGAGAAATGAGAGTCAATTTAAGAAAGACCTAGACCTAAGGAGAAAGGAGAGACGAATTTGATGAGAAATTCATATAAAATGTGTAAAAATAAAAAAATAATTATTTTCTTTTCTAAATCTACGGAGACAGAATACTCGTCTTCCTCTTGATTTCGAATCTTCGTCTTCATTCGCTTCTCATTTTTTTTCAAATCAAGATCGAATATTTTCCTCTATGTCTCTCTTACGTCATCGTCGCCCTCCTCTATTGCATCATCATCGACCTTCTCCGCCACGTCGGCGTCGTCATCCTCCTCTTTTTGTGCTACATATACCTAAACAGAAAGGAGGTAGAGAATCATCGACTTTCTTTTAATTTCGAATCCTCGTATTCATTCGCTTCCCGTTTTTTCTTCAAATCAAGATCGAATATTTTCCTCTGGTCTTTCTTCCGTTGTCGACACCCACCTCCTATTCTCGTGTTAACTATACCTAAGGAGAAATGAGAATTGATTGAAGAAAGACATGGACCTAAGGAGAAAATAGAGAATATTGTACCGCGAGAATTTGATGAGAAATTCATATAAAATGTGTAAAAATTTGGTAGATATCACCCTAAATTTTAAGTTTTAAACATCATTATATATATTATCTCCGTTTACGTAAAGACTCACACATGCCATCTTACCCTTACCTTTGGTCTTCCCCATCAATCATAAATTCACATACGCATTTACGTAGGGACTCACACATGCCATCCACATCGACCACAAATTCACCCACTCATATTCACTACGTAGGGACTCACACATGCCATCCACTTCGACCACAAATTCACTCACTCATACCCACATGCACAATCATTTATAAATTCGCATAAATTGAGACTCGAACTCTGGTCTCTAATATAAAATGTGAACACTTTAACCATTAGACCACTTGTGTTTTTTGAATTTAATTTAAAATTTTATGTATGTATAAATATTTAATCCTTGTTAATTAATAATAGATAAAATATATAATGAATAAAAGAAAATTAATTAATTATATAAATAATAAATATGTGAACACTTTAACCATTAGACCACTTGTATTGTTTGAATTGAATTTAAAATTTTTTGTAGGTATAAATATTTAATCCTTGTTAATTAATAATAAATAAAATATATAATGAATAAAAGAAAATTAATTAATTAATTATATAAATAATAAATATGCGTAGAAAGATAATAGGAAGAAAAAAAAATATATTTATATAAAATTAATGATAAAATATATTATATAGAGATTTTAGGAGAGAGAAACGCTTAATATTAATTTTTAAATAAATTATAATTTTTATAATTTTTATTTTATTAAGAAATTATAAAAATGATGTCTAAAAAAATATGAAATATATATATAAATGAGGAAAAAGAAAATAAAAAATAAATTAATTATTAGTGTTATAAAACGGAAATTAATTAGGAAAGATATATTATGAATATGAGAGAGAAAGGAATATAAAAGTAAAATTTGTAATTTTATTTTAAGTTTAATAAATCATTTAAACGTTATTATATATTATATATATAGTATTATTATGTATATTATAAATATATATATATATATATAGTATTAAATATAAGTTTATATAAAATTAATGAAGAAAAATAATATATATAATTAGGAAAGAAAAATTAGTAAAATAAAAATTAATTAAAAAAGATAAATTAATAATTATGGTATGAGAGATAAATTAGTAATTATTAATAGGTAATTATGACAAGAGAAAGAAACGATTATAAAACATAATAAGCCTATGTGAGATATGCTATGTGAGATATGGTGAGAGCGTGAATATCACCCTACATTTTATTTCTTAAGCATCATTAGATATATATAGATTTGTTATCTTATTAAAAATGACAATGGAAAATCTCCAATATCCTATTTTTAAATTTTTCAGATCCTATTTTTTGATTTTTCAGATTTACCTTATTTTGTGTGTGAGGTACGACTATATTATATATATATATATATATATATTATATATATATATATATATATATATATATAATATATATGTGGTTCATGTTTTTTTTTGTTAAAACATTTATGACATCCATATTTGTTTGAAAATTTGATTTGAACTTTTAAAAAATAAAAAGGAGGATTAATTTAGTTTTTATTTCCTTTTTTCATTATAATTAATTTTTCAACTAATTAATCTTTTTTTGTGTTTATACATAAATAATAATTAATTGATGATTTAATATATATGTATTTCATAGGCCTCAAAAATTAGTAAGCTTAATTAATGGGTTAGAATATAATATATAAATGATTCTCATTCATTTTTCATAAATGAAAGTAAACATTAAAATACATTAATCAAGAACATAAAATAGAAAAAGAAACAAATTAAACTGATTTATAGAAATATAATAAATATATATATATATTTATTAAATGATTAATTACTTAAGATTACATATTTTAATAATTAAAAATAAGATTTTGTCTAAAACTTCATCATTCCTCTCCACTATTTACATTATTGAGGTAAGAAAAAGAAAAAATGAGATGAATGTGTATGATATCTTTCTTGTGAAAAGTGAAAAATATTTAAATGATATATTTTGGAAAAGATATTAAAGAGAGTGATTATGTTTTTTCAATATTTTAGATTTTAGGAGTTTGTTTGAGTGTGTGATATTTAATATTTTTATTAAATTTATTTAAAAATTATAAATTAGTTTAAGGAGAGAAAGAACCGTCAAAATCAATATAAATATTTAAATTATGAAAATAAAAAATAAATGATTTTTATAATTTGTTAAACCAAATCTATATGAAAATTAATATTGTGTCCAACTTTATTAGAAACTCGTTTTAATATTGAGAAACTAATTATGAAAAAAAAGTAAATTATGGTGTCTAACTTGTTAGGTGGAGTGATATTGTACTTTTTCCTACTTTTTATCTTTATAATTCATTTTAACCTTTTTTTTATGTTTATTCATAAATATGAAATTGTTTAGGTGTAACATGTGATGTCTGGTCCTAAGTATTTAAAATTTATTGTGAATAAGTGGGTAATTTGAAATAATAGAGGATGGAATATACAGTGTTTTTTTTTTTTTTTTGTGAAAGACGACGAAGCATTAATTAAATAAATAGGCACAAAAGGGCAAAGGAGTTACATGAGTTCAAAGAAAATAGGAATAAAAATAAACTGAATGATAGACAATAATAAAAAAAGAGATAACAAATAATAAATCAGAATTAAAGTACAATGAAATCAGTGGTGAAAGTGATTTTCTCGTAAATAATTTTCCAATTTTGATCGTGTTGTGGGCGTCATATATAAAATGCAAAATGGTCTTCTACTCATCCTCATCGAGCGAGAGCTTAAAGAAATTCAAGAAAAGAAAACAAAATCGATCTATCACATTTTCGAACCTTTTGATCTATCGTATATATAAATTTCCGGGTGAAGAAGGGCATGAGATAGACGGGTGGCATTGACAATAAGGTGATGATATGTTGTCTATTTGAATATCTGATCTAAGATATATTAAATGATTAATTACTTAAGATTACATATTTTAATAATTAAAAACAAGATTTTGTCTAAACTTCATCCTTCTTCTCCACTATTTACATTATTGAGGTATGAAAAAGAAAAAATGTGATGAATGTAAGTACGATCCATTTCTTATGAAGAGTGGAAAATATTTAAATGATATATTTTGAAAAAGAAATTAAAGATAGTAAATATGCTTTTTAATGTTCTAGATTTTAGGAGTTTGGTATAAGTTTAAGGAGAGAAAGAACCACTAAAATCAATATAAATATTCAAAGTATGAAAATAAAAAATAAACAATTTCTATAATTTTGTTATACCAAATTTATACGAAAATTTGATTAAAAACTCATTTTCATATTGAGAAATGAATTATAAAACATAAAGAAAAAAAATAAATTATTGCTGTCTAACTTGTTTGTTAGGTGGAGTGTTATTGTACTTTTTTTTTCCTTTTACTCTTTATAATTCATTTAAACTTTTTTTTATGTTTATACATAAATAGTAAAATATTTAGGTGTAACATGTTATAACGGGATGCGTGAAAATGACTTAAACAATAATCATATATAGATTTAACGTAGGTTACCAAGATAGAATTTGGCTACGTCCACCTAAAAGAGAGATTATTATTGAGAAGATTGTTTACAGAGATGATATGACAAACTAGGGTTATAACACGAGTTTATATGTACACTCGGTCCCCTGAAACCTTAATACAGAAACCCTAACAAATAGAGAATTGAGCCGGCCCATTAAGAAGGCCCAACTATTCAAGTCTATTCAACAAATCTCTACATTGACTTGAATTCTCTCAGATGTCCCAGGTGCATTAGTCAATACCCATATCTCCCAAATATATTCGTCAATGTCAGATGGCCCAAATGCACTCGCCAGTGCCGGATGGCTCAGATTCACTCGCCGTTGTCGGATGGCCCAGATGCACTCGCTAGTGCCGGATAGCCCAGATGCACTCGCTGGTGCCGAATGGCCCAGATGCACTCGCTGGTGCCAGATGGTCCAGATACATTCGTCAATACCAGATGACCCAGATGCATTCGTCAATACCAGATGCCCTAGATGCATTTGTCAATGCCCAGGTGACCCATATGCATTAGTCAATGCCTAGATGACCCAGATATATTAGTAAATTCCCAAATAATATTCAATCTTTCCTAGTCCTCTCTTCTAAAGTTGCTCTTAGGGCAACTTAACAGTTTCTGACGTTAAGCAAGTCCAAACAATGTTGAAAGTTGTTATGAGGAACTGGCTTGGTGAACATATCAGTAGGATTGTCAACAGTTCCTACATTCTTCACCTTTATCTTCTTCTCAGTCCTTAGGAATGATATCGCACGTCAATATGCTTAGTCCGTTCATGATGAACTTGATCTTTGGCTAATCATATAGCACTCAGACTATCATAGAAGACAGTTGTTTGATCCTGATGTAGGTTCAGATCACTAATTAGTCCTTTCAGCTATATTCCCTCTTTAACAACTTTTGTTAATGCCATGTACTCTACTTCTGTTGTAGACAAAGTCATAGTAAATTCTAGAGTCGCTTTCCAACTAACAATCGAGCCCCCAAGTGTAAATACATAACCAGTTATAAATCTCATACTATCAACGTCTCCAGCATAATCAGAATCTGAATACCCAGTAATCAGACATTGTGTATCACCTCCATATATGAGACCAACATCAAAAGTTCCCTTTAGATACCTGAATATCCTCTTCGCAGCTTGTCAATGCTCCTTCCCTAGTTGTACCATAAATCTGCTCACGACACTCACTACATGTGCCAAATCTGGTATTGTACAAACCATAGCATACATCAAACTCTCTACTGCACTAGAATAAGGAACTCGAGTCATATACTTTTTCTCTTCATCTGTCTAAGGAGAAAACAAAGTAGTAAGATGAATATTAGCAGCACAAATTGTATCTATAGGTTTAACTGATGATATCCCAAACCTTGACAACACCTTCTCAATGTAACCGTTCTGTGATAAGAAAGGTTTCTTCTAGCCTCTATCTCTGAGAATCTCCATTCCTAGACTTTTTCGAGTTGCTCCTAGATCCTTCATTTCAAACTCATCATTTAGAAGATCTTTTAGCTTCTGAACATATGTTTTTCTCTTTCCTGCTACCAACATGTCATCTACATACAGGACTAGGTAAATGAATGAGTCATCCTTCAACTTATTGTAGTATACACAACAATCATATGCAATCCTCTTATAGCTAAGAGACATCATAAAGTTGTCAAACCTCTTAATTATACCACTGCCTTGGAGATTGTTTAAGTACATATAAAGACTTCTTTAACTTGCAAACATATTTTTCCTTTCCTAGAACTTGGAAACCTTTTAGCTGAGTCATGTATATTTCTTCCTCTACCTCTCTATGTAGAAAGGATGTTTTCACATCTAGTTGTTCGAGCTCAAAATCCTGACGTGTCACTATTTCTAGTAACACCCTGATAGAAGTATGTTTGACTACTGGTGAGAAGATTTCGTTATAATTTACTCCCTCCTTCTGATTGAACCCCTTGCAACAACTCATGTCTTAAACTTGACTCCTTCAACAACTGTTATACCTTCTTTTTTCTTGAAAACTCATTTGCAGGTAATAACCTTTCTTCCTGTAGGCAAAGAGACTAACTCCCAAGTATGATTTTTGTGAAGTGATTTTATCTCATCTTCCATTGTTGTGAACCACTGTGCAACTTCAAACCTGGATACAACTTCTTTGTAAGTTGATGGTACAGACGTATTCACTTCCTCCTTAACAACATGTAGTGCATAACCAACCATATCTTTGAGGTGGTCTAACTCCAATCCTCCTTAAACGACTTTTAGCTATACTATCATGAATAACTTTAGACGGTTGAGAATCTAATTGTTCAGACTCTTGAAGCTGACCCTCAATGTGGGGTTATTTTTCCTTTTGTAGAGTAGTTTCTAACTCCACCTGTTTGTTAGCAATACTGGTTTATGCTATAGATTTCTCAATAGAGTTAAATATAGAATTATCATCAAAGATGACGTTTTTACTCAGAATAACTATTTTTTCAGATGGAGACCATACTTTGTATCCTTTTATACCATCTCCATAGCCCACAAATACTCCTTTCTTCGCTCTTGGCTCTAGTTTACCGTCACTAACTTGATAATAAACTGTGCAACCAAAGACTTTTAGACTAGAGTAATCAGCAGATTTTCTAGACCATACATCGTAAGGTGTTTTGTAGTTAATCCCGGTGTGAGGCCCACGATTTATCAAATAACCTGATGTAGTCACCGCCGCTGCCCAAAAACTTTTATCAAGTTTTGCATTAGAGAGCATGCACCTTGCTCTTTCTAGTAATGTCTGATTCATTCTGATAGAAAAATTAAGTAGATTAATTTTCTTAAAACCGGCCACACATTACAATTTTTGAATATTTATTCTAAATAATCAAAAAGGGAGAAATTGATAGAAAAATTAAGTAGATTAATTTTGGAACCGGCCAGACAAACTAAACAGAAGTTAAATGTTATGTGCAGGTACTTAACAAACCGGAAACGGTTGAGGCATCAAACACCGGTTGATACTATTTCAAAGAAACCGGCTTCAAGTGATCAAGTTAAAGGATCACAGGAACCGGCTTCACCTTCCCAAAGCGACCGGTTAACGAAGGACAAAAGATTACACACCAACCGGATCATAATGCACAGGACACAGAAACCGGAAAGTACAGATCAAAAGTCAGAAGATTCAAATCTCAAAAGTGACGTACCATGACGGAAGAAACGTGTCTCGAAAGAATAAAAGAAGATCGGATCCGATCAGAAGCATGGGAGGAAAGCAATGATGCCTTGTTGATCCGATGCTGACGACCGGAAGCGGATGTTCAACACGTGTATCAATCTGAAAACCGGCTATGTCATCATCTGTTCAGAGTCACCTGCATGAATGCCAGGTGTTGAGGAAATTGAAGCGTGCAAGCAACCTTTCTGCAAACAGGCGTGATGACGATTAACCAATCCAGAAGAGAGAGAAGAAAGTAGCCGTTAGCTACTTTCAGCTATAAAAGGAAGACGGATCGTCTTCATTAATAAAAAAGTGACGGATTACGAAAACAAAGTATCAAAGCATTAAATTCTAGAGAGATAAACAGTGTTATATTCTAAAACCGGTTTGCCTAAAACCGGAAGTCATTCGTGTGATATTGCGTTGAGTTGTTGTATTACATCAAAGTGTGAGTTTGGTGTAACCGGCGAGTAGCGAAGTTGGGCTCGACCGGAAGTGTGATTGTAACTCTAAAGAGTTAGTGGAGATCCTTCTCATAACCTGAGAAGAAGGGGTGACGTAGGAGGGTTTGCTCCGAACATCCATAAACAAATTCTCTTGTCTCGTGTTCTTTCATTCGCTTTCATTTCCCGCTCTTTCTTAACGTAAACCGCAAACTGATCATTCTTCTAAAACCGGTCACTCACCTCCATTAAACCGACTCCTTCTTAAATATCATCTAAAGTCGCAAACGTTGCTTCAACCTGAAACAGACATTTCCGCCCTTGAACCCGGTTCAAGAGTCTGTGACAGGTTGCGCAGTGCTGAGAACGGTTTTAGTCTCTAACCGGACTATCACCAAGCTGTGTGTGTTGTAAGCGGCCCACCCTTACCGAAACCGGAAAACACCCCGGTCCTCCAAGGGCGTCCCCGATCCTAACAAGTGGTATCAGAGCGAGGTTCTTAGCACTCAAGCAACCAAAAATGGTGGGAAGCATGACTCACAGCGACAAGCCGCCAATGCTAAACAGCGAAGCATTTAGCAGTTGGAAGAAACAGATGTATCTACATCTGATAACATTAGATGATGAGATGAGTCGAGTCCTGAAAGAAGGACCGATCAAGATCAACAAGGAGGAAAGCCAGTGGACGAGTGAAGATCGGAGAAGAAGCAACCTGGACAACCATTGCATGAGGCACATCTATAAAGCCATAGATAACAACACTTTGAACAAAATATCAGAGTGCGAAAATGCAAAGGAAGCCTGGGAAACGATTATCCAGATCCACGAGGGAAACGAAAGAACCAAGGAAAATAAAATCTTGGTGGCTACGCAGAAGTATGAAAACATAAGGATGAAACCGGGAGAAAATATGAAAGAATTTAGCAACCGGTTCACCAGCGTAGTAAACGAGCTTCAGACACTCGGAAAGAAGTATGACAACCGAGAAGTGATCATTAAAGCTCTAAGATCACTGCCAAACACGTGGGATATCAAGACCATGGTGATGAGGGAGTCTAGCACCCTTGGGCAGATGAAGTTGCATGATGTGTTTGAGGATTTGAAAACCTACGAATTCGAGATCAATTCTCGGATCGAAGATGAAACATCTACATCAACCGCAACAAGAGCCTTGGTCACATCGGTGGAACCGGCGGCTCCAGTATCAACCGCACCGGCTCCAGTCAAAAACACTGATCAAATAACCGACGATGTGATGGCGATGCTAGCCCAGAAATTCGGGAAATTCATGAAGAAGAGCCAACCACCATCTAATAATGATTTTAATTATAACTATGTAGATAAATCAAATAAAAGATGCTATAACTGTGATGGTTTTGGACATTTCAGGTCAGAGTGTAGAAAACCAAGAAGAGACGATAGAAAACCGGAAGGAAATTATCAAGGAAATTATCAAGGTAACCGGTATCAAGGAAACAATTATCAAGGAAACAACTATCGGGGAAACAACAATAACCAACGAAACGATTACCGAAGAAATAATGATCAACATGCTGATGAAGGAAAGGAGATCCAAAAAGCTCTCATTGCATCAGACGGTGGAAGCGAATGGGCATATTCCGACAATGAAGATGGTGAAGAGAAAGTAACATGCTTCATGGCAAACGACGAAGAGGTATTTGATTTCTCTTCTGATGAGTTTACTAAAGAAGATCTAGTTTCTGCACTCAACCAAATGGTTGCTGAGTTCAGAAATATATCTGCATATATGCCAACATCTGTAGAACCTAAAACCGAACTAATAAATGATGAAAACGATAAAACATATGAGATCAAAACACATGAACCGGATGAATTATTCTCGGATAATGAGGAGACAGTTCAACCGGGAATGGAAACCGATGAACGAGCAATGTATGTCACGGCTGCGTGGGAGAGATCACGGCAAGCAGTGAAACAAATGTGCAACTATAAACGACATCCGAAATGTAGATATGGTATTGGTTATGATCCTAGTAAACAAAATGAAACAAAACAATCTAACGGGATGAAACTAACGAAAAACAATCTTCCATTTATAAAATTTGTCAAAAGCTCACAAACCGAAAATGACCTAAAACCGGAAGAAACACTTAAGTATGTAGGTCCTAACGAATCTGAAAAATGGCTTCACCCTGAGAGAAGGAAAGTCAACCGGAAACCAAACAACAATAAAAATAACAAAAACCGACATCAAAGAAGTCCATCACCACATAAGGCATTCTTGAGCAATGGCCAAGAAATTAAGCCAAACATTATCAAAACAACAACCGGGAAAGTGATCCGACTAATTCAAGTCTGGATCCCAAAGGGACTAATCAACCATGGACCCAACTAAATGTGGGTACCAAAAAGCTGTAAATAATTGTTTGTTGCAGGTTAGGAGGAGCAATCGGTTAAGGAATTCTGAATGGTATTTGGACAGTGGATGCTCAAGGCACATGACCGGAAACAAGGAGCTACTGACCGACATCAAGTACGAAACCGGAGCATTCATCACATTCGGGGACAACTCAAAAGGTAAAACCGTGGGCAAGGGTAAGATTGTCCATGGTGAACTATCCATAAATAATGTGCTATTGGTAGAAAAACTAAGCTTTAATTTACTAAGCATAAGTCAGATGTGTGATGTGGGCTACAAAGTTGAATTTCATAAAAACTCATGTTTAGTCAAAAATCAAAATGATGACACGCTGTTAACCGGTAACCGGATAGGAAACATTTATAAAGTGAACTGGAAAACTGATTTCGAAAAACCTGTATGTATGATAGCCGGAAATGATCCAAATTGGCTTTGGCATAAACGGTTAAATCACTTGAATTTTAAAACGATTAACTTTATTTGTTCCAAGGAACTGGTTCACGGTTTTCCAAATGTTAAATTTTCAAAAGATAAAGTATGTGCTGCATGTCAAATGGGAAAACAAGTGAAATCATCTTTTAAAAGTAAAGGAAACTATCAATCTGAAAGATGTTTAGAACTGTTGCATATGGACTTGTTCGGTCCGGTTAGAGTAACTAGTCTAGGAGGCATGCATTATACTATGGTAGTTATTGATGATTACTCTAAATTTACTTGGGTTACTTTCCTAGCTTCTAAAAATCAAGCAACTTCAAACTTGATTAAACTGATTTTGAGAATACAAAATGAAAAATCTATTCGAGTAAACAAAATTAGAAGTGATAGAGGAACTGAGTTCATTAACAGTAATTTAACTACTTTTCTTGACGATTCCGGTATTAGGCACGAGTTGTCTAGTGCCAGAACTCCTCAACAAAACGGCCTGGCTGAGAGAAGAAACCGAACTCTCAAGGAAGCCGCAAGGTCAATGATAGCCGATTCGGGTATCGCTCAAAAGTTTTGGGTTGAAGCTATCAACACCGCTTATTATACACAAAATCGATCTCTAGTGACTAAACGGTTTTCGAAAACTCCTTTTGAAATTTATTTTGATAAAATTCCAAGTGTACGGTATTTTCGAATTTTCGGTAGTAAATGCTTTGTTCACAATAACGGCAAGAAATACTTGACCGCTTTTGATGCTAAATCCGATGAGGGAATAATGTTGGGATATTCAGCTGTGAGTAAAGCCTACAGAGTATACAATACTAGGACTTTAACAGTTGAAGAAACCGCACACGTTGTTTTCGATGAATCGGTTGAGCGAAACACTGCATTACCCTTCGACCTTCACAACAGAATGGAAAATTTCAATATCTATTCTGATGATGAAGACGAGGTTCCGGTTTTTAGACGCTTTGTCAAGGACCAAGCGGTTGATGTTGAAATTCAACCTGATCAAGCTGCTTTACCGCAGAAAGTTGACGCTTCAGTTTCTACTGAAGAAATCGGTCGGTCTGACTCTGACCAACCTACCGATCAGTCTAACCTTGATCAGCCAGCCGAAAGTTTGGTAGACACGTCTCGGATTAACCTCAGAAGGAACAAAAATCATCCTCTTGAACTAGTAATAGGTAACATATCCTCACCCGTCCGAACTAGGTAACAAAATTTGGATCACTATGGAAACTCTGCTTTCATATCACAAATTGAGCCGAAAAAGGTGGATGAAGCACTGTCAGATCCAGATTGGATCTTGGCAATGCAAGAGGAATTAATCGAGTTTGAGAGAAATAAAGTCTGGTACCTAGTTCCTAGACCGAAAAACAAACCGGTTATAGGCACACGATGGGTATTCAGAAATAAACTCAATGAAGACGGTTTAGTTACGAGGAACAAAGCCCGGTTAGTGGCTCAAGGCTATAAACAGGAAGAAGGCATTGATTTTGAAGAATCATTCGCCCCTGTAGCCAGACTTGAGGCCATTAGAATATTTTTAGCATATGCAGCTTTCAAAAAGTTCAAAGTTTATCAAATGGATGTAAAAAGCGCTTTTCTAAACGGTAAAGTAAGTGAAGAGGTGTATGTTAATCAACCTCCAGGTTTTAAAAATCCAGAACATGAAAATCACGTTTATCGGCTGAATAAGGCCCTTTACGGTTTGAAACAAGCTCCAAGAGCTTGGTATGATACTTTGACTCAATTTCTATTTGATCACAAATTTACAATCGGTTCAGTAGACAAAACCCTCTTTAAATTTGAAAGAAAGGAGCAAATCTTACTTGTTCAAATTTATGTTGATGATATCATATTCGGGTCAACCGATCCAAAATTATGTGACAAATTTTCGAAAATGATGACTGATAGATTTCAAATGAGTATGATGGGGGAAATGAGCTTCTTTCTAGGACTTCAGGTTAAGCAGATGGAAGCCGGAATTTTTATAAGTCAACCGAAGTATACAGCCGAACTGCTGAAGAGATTTGGGATGGATACATGTGCCGAAGCGGCTACGCCAATGAGCTCTTCCGTGAAGCTGGACAAAGATGAAGATGGTCAAGCCGTTGACATCACAGCATATCGAGGAATGATCGGATCGTTGTTATATCTCACAGCTAGCCGACCTGATATCCTGTTTGCGGTTGGAGTGTGCGGAAGGTTCCAAGCAAGCCCAAAGCAATCTCATTATACGGCGGCTAAGAGAATCTTGAAATATCTGAAGGGAACTCAAGAAGTGGGACTCTGGTATCCAAAAGACTCGAGCTTCAATTTAATAAGCTACTCAGATGCCGATTACGCGGGGTGCAAAATCGACCGAAAGAGTACAAGTGGAACCTGTCAGTTTCTGGGTGACCGGTTAGTTACCTAGAGCAGCAAGAAACAAACATCCGTTGCAACGTCAACCGCAGAGGCGGAATACTTAGCGGCTAGAAGCTGCTGTGCACAACTCCTCTGGATTCAACAGCAACTTAGGGACTTCGGAATAGAGGCAAAAGAGTCTCCAATATTTTGTGACAACACCAGCGCCATAGCGATCACATACAATCCGGTGTTGCACTCAAGAACAAAGCATATCGACATCCGACATCATTTCATCCGGGAGCATGTTCAGGAGAAACACATCCGGCTGGAATATGTGTCGACCGAGCAACAAGTAGCGAACATCTGCACGAAACCGCTACAGGAAGCTAAGTTTTCACATTTTCGAAATATCTTGGGTCTTACTAATCTTAATCAATTGATATAATCATGATGAATGCTTGTATACAAAACCGGGATATGTGTTCAGGGAGAAGCTAAAGCTTCTCAAACCATATTCAAATAGGCCATTAATAAATCAAATATGCTAACCGGGAGGAAGTCTCCAGTTATGCCTGATTACTTCATTATTTTCAAATCAAATGTATGTTTACTAAACGGTTGAAATAACCAGGTTGAATTGGATAAAACAAGTCCAAAGTTGAACAATTGTTGATATCAATCAACTATTCTTCATAAACGGAAATATCCTACTAAAACCGGTCATGGAAAACCGCTCAGTACATATGCACTCTGATCTGATGAAATGAACTTTTCCGGTTAACATGAGATGACAGACCGAGTTTTCGTGCATGTTCTGAAAAATGAAGCCTGTAATTAATTAAAACAAGTCCACCACAATCGAGATGACGACATGTGTCCATCATCAAGAGAGGGAGACTTACATCTTGTCAATAGATATTTGTCATCATTGCTATCTTAGTAATTATTAGATTTACCTTGGAAATAACCATTAGTTACTTCAACAAGTTAAGTCTATTAAATAGCCGATGACATCATCAGGCATGCTTAACCTTATTAATTACCAAGCCGAATCCCCGGGCTATATAAACCATCCTCTAATCCTTCAAAACATCACAAGTTCACTATTCACAAGAATCATCCTTGAGATAAAATCCTTTTTCTCTCTCAAAAACAAACATGAATACCAACTCGCTAGCCAAGAAGATCCTATTGGCAGATTTTGAATCAATCTACCAATATGAGGATCATGAAGTCAGGGAAATGTTCTTAGCCATTGAAAGGAGTGGGCTAAGGAGCTTTCTTGAAAACAGGTTCATCATCGACTACCTTGTAGTCGAAGAACTGTTCGAAACCGTGAAAGAGGTGCATCGAGAGATACTCGTTGCACAGGTTTACGGTCAAAAATTCCTTTTCAGCGAGACGGATTTCGCTGTGTACTGCGGTTTACCCAATGAAGGGGTAACCGACCTAACCTATTCTTCGGTGACAATGGAAGAGATGTGTCGCCGGTTTTCTGGATCTAACATCCCGGTTAAACCCTGGGGTGCTAAGAGTCAACTTTCTCACAAGTACCAGATTCTCTACGAGATTCTGGGAAAATCTATCTTGTGCAGAGAGAAAAGTTACTATTACACTCAAAGGGTCTTCAAGATGATGATCGCTGTAACGGTTGGGACACCGGTTAACTGGTCCTGGATCATCTTCAGCAACCTGAAGAAGATGATTCTCTCCAACAAAACCGGCTACGCTCCTCAGCTGAGCGGTTTCTGCGCAAGTCTGGAGATTCACACCGGAGCCTTCGTCACTCTTCACCCAAGGCACGTGCTCACCAAAGAACGAGTACAAGAGATGATCGACAGGTGGGAAGCGGTTAAAGCTAGAAGAATTCAAGCGGCTGAGGCCTCAAATGCTCAAGCGGCTGAGTCATCAAATGTCTAAACCTGTCTTTCCTCCTTTATTTTATCTTCTCCTTACAAAACCGGTACTTTTGCTGTAATACCGGTTTCTGTACTTCAATTAATGAAACAGATTTCCTTCCTTTCCAAGTCAAAATCTACAACATTCAATGCGTCGTATCAAAAATAAATCATTCTATTCTTGGAAACATAAATTCTCATTATCAAAAAGCATGCCTGACTTGATTTGACAAGACTTGCCTTTATTCTCTTGGAAAATCACAAAATCATTAATGACTAAGCATAAACGGCTAGATTTTCAAATCCTTGCATTAAATGCTCTCATTCATTCCAGGCTATAAAAAGAGGTTCAACTTCCATTTTTCAAATCACGCCTTCAAGCATTCCTCTCTCTAAAAAATTCAAAAGCTTAAGAATTCTCCTAAGCCTTATTCACTCTTCATCATCATGTCTGCTGAGATTAGAAACACCCTTATCATTGATTTTGAAGACATCAAGCATAGTTACGATCATGAATGCATTTATCAACATGTCATAGCTTCTAGCCTGCAAGGCTTCCTCAAGGGTTCGGACCTCATCCTCGTGGAGGAGGTATGCGAATTCTTCAACAACGGTCACGTTCTAGATGATGGCAGCATTCGCACCATCATCGACGGTCAGTTCCTCCAGTTTTCTGAGGAGGAATTCGCCACCTTCTTTCACCTTCCGACCGAAGGTTTCTCTGATTTTCCAACGCCGTTTTTACCGGCTAAGGAAACCTTTTTCAAGATCTTCTCCTCCTCATACACTCCTGTTAAGGACTTTGGGAAGAAAGAAGATCTCGCTCCTCACTACCAAGTCTTTCACGATTTGGTTCAAAGGTCTATCATAGGCCGAATGCCCAACCAGAACTACAGCCGGGAGGCATTCGATATTATGATAGCCATCATCCGCGAAACTGCCATCAACTGGGCGTCCTATCTTTTCAGTAAGCTGAAGCAGCTTATGACCGGAAAAAGAGGAAGGGTCAGTTATGCTCCTCAGATCACCCGGTTTCTCATGTCCAAACGTCGTAACCTTGGAAAAGGTGTTCCGGTTGGATCCTTCAACACCATCACTATAGAAATGGTCTATAAATGGGTGTCAAGGATTGAGGAACGGTCTCCTCAAAACACCATGGAGAAATGGTATCAAAGGAGGTTGGAAGGAGGATGGTTCACTGAATAAATATCTTTCTTTTATTCTCCTTTCCAGTTTCTGGTCATTTTGTTGTACGACCAGAACCGCTCATATGTGAATCATTTCCTCTATTAATGAAATATTTTCAATTCTTAACGAGTCTCCGGTTTTCTCATTCAAAGTGTTCCTTTCCGATTTTTAAACTCAAAATTAAAGTTAACTTAACAATCTCCGGTTAACAAAACTTAAAGAAGAAACCGGAACTTCAAGCAAAAATGAAAATTTGAAAAATCATAACCGCCCATGGTTTTACCTCTCAAAATTTACCGCCCATCGAATTTCCGCTTTTACCGCCGAAAGTTACGGCAGTAACTTTTGGAGGGAAAGTTGGCGCCAAAAACATTAAGTTGACGGTTCATCTTCAAAACTGCTTGGAACCGCCATCTATATAAACTCAAATCAGCCCATTCAACATACGTGCTTTCTCTCTCTAAAATTTCCAGAACTTCAAAAGATCTCCTCTCTCTGATCTTCATCATCTTCATCTTCTTCTCTCAAAACTATCATGGATCTAGGCAAAGCTCCATTTCAATGGATGTTGCAGGTAGACTTCGCAGACATTGACGAGCACGCTGACGACAAGAACAAGGCTGTTCTTCAACTTCTTCGAGAATCTGGGTTGGAGAAGTTCCTGTCTGGTCCGTTTACCATCTATCCGGCGGCGGTGACGGAGTTCTTAGCAACGGCGACACTGTTGAAAAGAAAGATCTCTGCTACTGTCAACGGAAAGGCCGTCCTTATATCTGAAGAAATCTTTGCCGAAGCTCTTGGTCTACCCAACACAGGTTCAGACCTAAAGTTCGACCTAACCGAAGTAGAGTCAAATGCTGCCCGGTTGGTTGTATCATTTTCAGGTCAGGATCTGGTGATCCACAGCAGCCGGAAAATCAAGCTAAAACTGGAATACAGATGGTTGGTGACCGTCATCTCCAAATCGCTCCAAGGAAGGGGAGGTAATTTCGATAACCTCACAAAGCTTAAGCTCAGAATGCTGTTAGCCATTGTTCGCAGCGACAAGGTGGACTGGGGATACGTCTTATACGAAGAGTTTTGTCAAATGGTGATCAAGAAAGACGGCCGGGTGCAGACATATGCTATGCAAATCGTCAAGATTCTTGAGTTCCTTAATGTGGAACTAGGTGAAGGCATACCGCTTCCGATCTCCAACATTCTTGACTCTGAGTCAGTGGTAGAGAAACCGGAGAAGACGATAAAACCTAAAACCTCAAAAACAAAATCATCTAAGGGAGCCAGTTCATCGGTTCCAGTTGAAGAAGAAACAAGACAAAGGAAACCGTCAAGAAAAGCGGTTGAGGCAGAAGCTCCACCAGAACCGAAAAGGAGGAAGAAGGTATCAGCAAAGAAAAACTCAAGGAAACCGGCGGACTCCGAGAAAACGCTTTCCTCGGACAATCCACCGGAAAGAACCGCAGATGTTTTTCAGCCCATTCCCATCAACACCGTTGTCCCAACTCCCATCCCATCCGATTCTCCAAAGCAAACCGAATCCTCGGGGAGCGAGGAGAACAAGTCAAATTCGAAGGAGGAGGCAGAGGGAAATATTCACTCCGCAACCTCCAAGTCACCAAGTAAGCAAGCCGAAGAGGTATTAGCCGATGTGGGCTTAAATGCCTCAGAAGCAATTCAGAATGTGGTCCAAGAGATCACAAGAGAAACCGAAGAGGACGATGCCTCTAGTCGTCGGAAGCCAGACAATCAGGTTGAAATACCTGAACAAACAGAAATTCAACCGGTCGATGAGACGACCAAGTCAACAGAAACCGCACCTCCGGCTCAGGAGGAAAACATTGAAGAACGGGAACCTTCCGGTTCCGCAGGAGGCGAGACAGCTCCCGAAGGTCCTACTCAAACAGATAAAGGTAAAGGCATTCTTGTCGAAGAAATAACTGAAACCGGAACGGGAACGTTGCAGATCGACCCTCAGACTGAAGCCACAACCGGAGACGAATATCAATACACCTTAGAGCAAGAAAATGAGCTATTTGATGAATTCATTCAAGACATGAACAAGGGTGCAAGTGAAGCGCTAGCTCCATATCTCCGGTGGGTGAAGCTCCGATGCGAGACCAAATTATCCGACATGCTTCCAGGTTTTAGTGGAAACAGGCAGTGGGACGCACTTGTCAAGCTAGAAGAGATGGCACTCGAGTTAGCCAACACCAATCTAATCCAACCGGCGTTTTCCAAAGCTCCGGTAATCCTTGAAAACGTTCGGTTACAGGCAGTTGAGAATGCCTTTCAAGAAATCCAAGGAAAGAATCTAGAACCGATTGAAATGAAGATGGCCGAAAGATTTATTGGGGTACGAGAAAAGCTTGTGCGTAATTTCGATCGTCTTGACAAGAAATGGTGGGATACTTGCCAACGTCAATTCAACAATCCTGAGTTATTTCAGAGTAAGCCTTTCTTTATAACTGGTGAAACATCCGGCACCTCTGAAAACTTGGAACAAGAAGCCTCTCAACCGGCTAAAGCTCTGGACATCGATCAAATCAAGCAAGTAGTGGTGGAAACAGCTGATTCATGCCTTGGAAATTTTAAAGCAGTAACCGACGAAAGAATCTCAGTGGCTGAAGATAAAATGGTAAATTCTCTACAAACCATGATGGACACAACTATGCAATCAACAGTTCAATCCATGATTTCCGAGTCCGTCAAAGCCGCAACCGCCCCACTTTTGGACATGCTGCAAGCAATGGCAATTCAAATCGGGGAAATGTCCAAGGTTCAAGTCGGCTCAACCCAAACTCAAATCGAAAAGGATGCTGAAACCGCACGGAAATTACAAGAAGAAGAGATTGAAAGAGAACGGCTACAGAAGGAACTTGAAGATAAAGATCATGAGCTTGCCCAACAATGTAATGAAGAGGAGCAGGCTAACGCTCAGGAACCGGTACAGGGTCAATCGTCCCACTCCATGAGTACAAGGAACAAGAACAAGAAGAAACGAAGTGCCATTAAAAACGTGATGAAGCGGGCAGAACTGAAAACGGCCGAACCGGTTGCGTTAAATGCGGAACCGCTTGATGAGGAAGAAGAAGAAGATCCGGAGGAACTCAACAGACAAAAAAGAAGGACAACCGGGGAACTTGCAGCAACTCCAAGCCTCAGACCTCTGACTGTTCCACCTCGTCCACCGCCAAAACCAATTTGCGCCAACTTCAACCTTAAGAAACAGGTCACCGGTCATTCAAGTGTGTGGGCTGGTGTGCTGATCGATGCCGACAGACGTGCTAGAGAACACAGAGCCCGGCAAGAAGAAGCAAGAAGACGGTTGGAGAAAGAACTGGAAAAAGAGCAAGACAAGGGGGGATCATCCAAGCCCTAAACTTTATCATAACTATTTTTGAACAATTATGTTTTTACTGTGCTTCAGAACTTAGATATTTTGCTATCCTTTATGTTTTTCAAACATATTTTCTATGTTTTTCAAACATACAATCTTACCTATTTTTCTGAGAAACATACACTTATCAAAAATCAAACTTATGCTTTTCAAACACGTTTCTCTCAAAGAAATTCTTAAAACCGGCCACACATTACAATTTTTGAATATTTATTCTAAATAATCAAAAAGGGAGAAATTGATAGAAAAATTAAGTAGATTAATTTTCTTAAAACCGGCCACACATTACAATTTTTGAATATTTATTCTAAATAATCAAAAAGGGAGAAATTGATAGAAAAATTAAGTAGATTAATTTTGGAACCGGCCAGACAAACTAAACAGAAGTTAAATGTTATGTGCAGGTACTTAACAAACCGGAACCGGTTGAGGCATCAAACACCGGTTGATACTATTTCAAAGAAACCGGCTTCAAGTGATCAAGTTAAAGGATCACAGGAACCGGCTTCACCTTCCCAAAGCAACCGGTTAACGAAGGACAAAAGATTACACACCAACCGGATCATAATGCACAGGACACAGAAACCGGAAAGTACAGATCAAAAGTCAGAAGATTCAAATCTCAAAAGTGACGTACCATGACGGAAGAAACGTGTCTCGAAAGAATAAAAGAAGATCGGATCCGATCAGAAGCATGGGAGGAAAGCAATGATGCCTTGTTGATCCGATGCTGACGACCGGAAGCGGATGTTCAACACGTGTATCAATCTGAAAACCGGCTATGTCATCATCTGTTCAGAGTCACCTGCATGAATGCCAGGTGTTGAGGAAATTGAAGCGTGCAAGCAACCTTTCTGCAAACAGGCGTGATGACGATTAACCAATCCAGAAGAGAGAGAAGAAAGTAGCCGTTAGCTACTTTCAGCTATAAAAGGAAGACGGATCGTCTTCATTAATAAAAAAGTGACGGATTACGAAAACAAAGTATCAAAGCATTAAATTCTAGAGAGATAAACAATGTTATATTCTAAAACCGGTTTGCCTAAAACCGGAAGTCATTCGTGTGATATTGCGTTGAGTTGTTGTATTACATCAAAGTGTGAGTTTGGTGTAACCGGCGAGTAGCGAAGTTGGGCTCGACCGGAAGTGTGATTGTAACTCTAAAGAGTTAGTGGAGATCCTTCTCATAACCTGAGAAGAAGGGGTGACGTAGGAGGGTTTGCTCCGAACATCCATAAACAAATTCTCTTGTCTCGTGTTCTTTCATTCGCTTTCATTTCCCGCTCTTTTCTTAACGTAAACCGCAAACTGATCATTCTTCTAAAACCGGTCACTCACCTCCATTAAACCGACTCCTTCTTAAATATCATCTAAAGTCGCAAACGTTGCTTCAACCTGAAACAGACATTTCCGCCCTTGAACCCGGTTCAAGAGTCTATGACAGGTTGCGCAGTGCTGAGAACGGTTTTAGTCTCTAACCGGACTATCACCAAGTTGTGTGTGTTGTAAGCGGCCCACCCTTACCGAAACCGGAAAACACCCCGGTCCTCCAAGGGCGTCCCCGATCCTAACACATTCTTTCAGCTATACCGTTCTCCTGTAGCGTATGCCTTACCGTGTGATGTCGAGCAATCTTTGCATCCTTGCAGAACTAATTGAAATTAAATGAACAAAACTCCAGACCATTGTCAGTTCACAACCTTTTTATTTTCTATCCAGTTTGATTTTCCACCAAGGTTTTCCATTCTTTGAAGTATCTAAAGGCTTCTCCTTTATTTTTCATGATAAACAACCAAGTCATCCTTGAAAAATCATCAATAATTGTCAAGAAGTATCTCTGACCTCTAATAGATTTAACGTTAGCTGGACCCCAACAATCTGAATGGATATAATCAAGTGTGTCCTTTGTCGTGTGAATAGCCTTTGGAAACTTGTTGCGATGTAGTTTCCCAAAAACACAATGCTCACAAAAGTCAAGACTCGTGATCTATTGATCTCCAAGAAGATCCTCCTTTGCTAGAATTTGCACCCCCCTTTCACTAATATGACCAAGCCTCATATGCCAAAGTTTAGTCATATCATCTTTGTGAATCTCTAAGGATGCAACAGAAACAGAACTTGAGACAATAGAACTCTACAAGAAATACAGAGTGTCATTCTTGACACCTTTCAGAATAACATCAGAACCCTTGCAGACATTCAGAACTCCACTTTCACCGTTGAACCAAAATCATTTACTATCTAACATACTTAGAGATCTCAAATTCTTAGTGATAAGTGGAACATGTCTGACCTCATTTAGTGTACAAAATTCCTTTTATCTAATAATTTCCTTTTTTTTTTATAATGTTAAAACTAAGTCATGAAATCAAGGATTTCAGAAATACTTAAGGCTAAGCTTAAAACTATTCAAATCTATTTCTGAGGAAATTTTAACAGATAAATCATAAGATGATGGGATTATCAAATTAGAAAGATATATTATATATTTGTATATACACAAAAATATATCTAATCTAAGTATATATTCCTTTCTTCAGCTCCTCACGGGAACACGAGTCTTTCCCAACCTTCACTTCCTCCTCTACCAGGCTTCTCCCTACTTGTTATCTCCTAAGTCTATGCAATAATTAATCTAATATTTAGAATCACATATTCCATTTTAAAATAGAGACATTATTAAATTTTTTATTTTAATCTTAATTTTTAGTTATTACCCAATTAATAGTTTGTTAATATTAGTTATTTATAAAATTATTTTACCCAAACTCATATGACAAAAAAATGACTTTAATAATGTAGCTTTTTCAAACTTATGTATTATTATGTAAATATACTTAAGTAAAATATGATAGATATAAAAAAACCTAATATAAGACAGAAGAGCTAAGTGATTGTAATTATTAATTCATACCTTATTATTATACAGTCAGGTCACAGACATTTACAAAATAAATACTTAAATTTATAACCTAATATTGTTTTTATAATTATATGAAAATGGTTTGATGGTCCCAAGGAGAGGTCATGCATTATTAGTGTCTTTTTGAGTAAGAATTTTTGCAGAATAGTCTGTGCAACAATATGTGATGTCTGACTCTCCTCCTCCTCTTCCTCCCTATCTCTCTCCCTCTCTCCCTCTCCCTCTCCCTCTCCCTCTCCCTCTCCCTCTCCCTCTCCCTCTCCTTACTCCTACTCCTTCTCCTTCTCCTACTCCTACTCCTACTCTCACTCCTACTCCTAACTAATTATATTAAAAATGACGAATAAAATGAAGTTTGTAAAAGTGATATATTATAGATGTTAATTATGGATGTTTAATCATAAAATGTTATTGTGAACGTCTCTTTCTTATAAAAAGTATTTAAATAATATATTTTGAGAAATATTGAATTTCTTAAAAAAAAAAAAAAAAATTTCACATTTTAAGAATTTGTTTGATTATATATGGGTTATTTGATTTCTTTTATTAAGTTTGTTAAAAATATATATTTAATTATAATGTAAGATACTTAAGAGGAGAAATAACCATTAAACTATCAAATACTCAATATAAATATTAAAATTATGAAAATAAAAATTAATTAAATTTTATAATTGTATGTGAATATTTGATATAAAATCTCGTGTTTTAATTGATTAAGAAATCAGTTATAAAGAAAAATGAGATTAAATTAACCATTTTTATTGCTAACCAATTACTTGTTAGAAGAAGGTTAATTTTTTTCCTTTATAATTAATTTATGTGTATTTCTAAGGCCACACAAAAAAAAGTAAACTTGTTTGATTATAATATATAGAATCTCATATTCTTATAAAATAAAGACATTATTTATTTTATTTTTTATCATAATTTTTAGTTATTAGTAGTTTTGACATTAATTAATTAGTTATAAAATTAATTTATCAATAAATTGTCAGCACATGTGACAAAATATTAGACAATGTAGTTGCTTTTAACACGCAAGTATTTATAAAAAAAATAAAATGTAGTTGCTTAAAACGCAATTATATATATATATATATATATATATATATATATATATATATATATATATATATATATATATATATATATATATATAATTGATTATGATTTAAACTTCCTAAATTAAAGTAGGTTAAGTACAAATAAACATAAACTAATTTAGAACCTAAAATAAAAATAAATAAAATTAAGTTATAACAATACATTATTCTTAAACCTCTGCATATCTAAATAACAAACAAATAATAATTTTTTGTTATTATGTTACATGATAATGGTTTAATGGTTTGAGTAATTTTTCTACTGTGATGTGATGTTAGTACTCTCCCTCTTATTCCTATTTAACTAAAATTGTAGTAGAGGTTAATTAATCTTGGAGGAGGAAATCTACCGCGCGTGGCTGGCGCATATGCAAAATGGTATTTTTTTTATTGTTCATCAATATCTCAATATCAAGAGAAATTAAGCTTAATGACAAAAATATTACAAAATTAAAAAAAATACATTTATAAAATAAACGCAACACAAAATAGTTCATTTTAAACTTATTTTTTAAATTCACTAATTTTTTTTTTATGTTCAAACATAAACAATAAACGGTAAGTTGTCTGGTTGAATTTTCTTAATGCACATAAATAAGAATAAAATGTGATGTCCGCTCCTAGCTCATTCAAAATTGGACTCGTGAATAGTGGGTGACAGTGAAATAATATAGCTAGGTTAATTATATAGGATCAAATCTATCCCGTGAGGCTTATAAAATGTTCTTTTACTTATTCATGTTATCGAGATAAAAACATTAAGAAATTCAATAAAAGAAAACCAATACATCGATCACATTTCTGATCTTTTTAATCTATCATATATATATATATATATATATATATATATATATATATATATATTTTTGTGTGAAGAAGGGCGGAGAGAGATGGGTGACATTGTCAATAAGGTGATAATATGTTGTCTTGTATCTTTGATCTTCTGTTTGCAGGTCGAGGTGTTGGAACCTGTTCGTACCATTGTCTTCGGATTGGACATATGCACCCCAAAAATATTCGCAGCTGCATGCCTTAAACGTTTCGGAGAAGAACTTTATTTGTCCTCCAAATGCATTATCAACCGTCCGAGATGCGCATGTACAATTAAGTCCAAGCACTAGATGACCGACGACTGACGACTTTTATTATTATTATTATTATTATTATTATTATTATTATTATTATTATTATTATTATTATTATTTAGTTTTTGTTTTTGAAAACGACAACGACTTTCTGTGAGTTAAAGCATTGATTGTCAGAAAATTAAAAGTTGTATACTTTTATTGTTGTTAGTGTATATAATAATATATTATATTAATATATTATTATATTATACAATATAATATATTATATTATTATATTGTCTTTTATACCATTAGGGTATATTTAATTATTAATGGGCTTGGGCCCTGTATGTATAAGCAATTTAGGGTTTTTAGGCTAATTACTCCGATATAAGGATTGGTTGTAAAGGTTGAATATACAACACTCAAGTTTTTTCAAGATTTTTTCTTCTTTAGCAAATATCTATTTTCCAGAGTTTCATATCTTCATAGTTGTTCTTAGAAAGATCCAATAGTCAAAGCCAACATTTGGTATCAGAGCTAGATTGAAGAACATGTCGTCGACAAGATCAACCAGAGATGCGGCGGCAATGAAGATTGGAAGAGAAGGGAACGTGACGCTCTCCTATCCGTTACTCACGAAGAGTAACTACTCGGTGTGGGCATTGAAGATGCGGGTAAACTTACAAGCACAAGGAGTGTGGGAAGCGGTGATGCTCGAAGATGTCGACGAACGGATGGATAGAATGGCTCTCGCCGCCATCTATCAAGCACTCCCTGAAGATGTCCTTCTCATGGTGGCTGAGAAAGATTCTGCTAAGCTAGCGTGGGAGACGCTAAAGACAATGCATGTTGGAGTGGAGAGAGTCAAGGAGGCAAAAGTGCAAACCTTGAAGACACAATTTGAGGCGATTCGTATGAAGAATGGGGAATCGGTGGACGATTTCGCCATGAAATTGACATCCATTTTTACTGGTATCCTCTCGTTAGGAGAGAAGGTGGAGAAGATCTCCGTCGTCAAGAAGTTCCTTAGAGCCTTACCACAAACATACATGCAGATCGTTACAACGATCGAGCAATTTGGTGACCTCAAGAATATGACCGTCGAAGAGATCGTCGGTCGTCTCAAAGTCCACGAGGAGAGACTTCGCGGATACGGAGACCAAGAGGAGGAGCATCTATTGCTCACGCATGATGAATGGATGTCACGAATGAAGAAAAACGGAGAAGCTGATTTTTCTTCTAGATCATCGAGTCGTAGCGGCAGCGGTGGAGATAACCGAGGTCGTGGCAAAGGGCAAGGTCAAGGTCAAGGGCGAGGTTGTGCAGAAAGATCACCTCGACAAGAAGGTACCAAGCCCCGCAAAGACAAGAGCACAGTGAAGTGTTACGCTTGTCAAAAGTATGGGCACTACGCGTCTAAGTGCCCTAACAATAGGTCTGACGGTGAGGCAAACCTCACTAGCTTCTATGATGAGGAGCCAGCATTAATGTTTGCTGAGGTAGTGACAAAAGCTTTGCCCGAAGAAGATGATGCAAATCTCGCTAGCTTCTATGACGAGGAGCCAGTATTAATGTTTGCTGAGGGAGACAAGAAGACAAACCTTAAAGAGTTCATGCAAGATTCGTCCAAGGAGGAACCAGATGTGGTGTTGTTCAGTGAAGAGAAAGTCATGGAGAAACTCCTCGCAAGTGGCGATGAGTGTAATCACACCGATGTGTGGTACCTTGACAATGGAGCAAACAACCATATGAAGGGCCATCGAGAGAAGCTCAATGAGCTCGACGAGAAAATTACCAGAAATGTGAAGTTCGAAGACGGAAGCAAGGCACACAAGTTTCCTAATTCATCTTACGGGGAAATCTATGTGAGTAGAGACGCTATATTAGATGAAGAGAAGAAGTGGGAGTGGTGCAACAACAATAACAAGCTCGTACAAAATCCCGTGGAGTTCGGAATCCTACGAGATGTCTATGTGGAGGCACCACTAATAGAGATGAATCCTGATGAATTGTTGTTGCTCACCACCGATGAGCCAACAACATATCACGAGGCGGTAGTCGAAGAGTCGTGGAATGAAGTCATGAACAATGAGCTCGAGTCTATCAGGAAGAATAAGACATGGGAGCTCACCGACTTACCACCCGATCACAAGACCATCGAGTTAAAGTGGGTTTTCAAGTTGAAAAGAGACAGCGAAGGCAACACCCTCAAGCACAAAGCGAGATTGGTAGCAAAAAGACTATGTGCAAAAGCAAGGCGTTGACTTTGAGGAGACATTTGCACCGGTGGCGAAACTTGACACAGTTAGGTTAATTCTTGTCATCACAGCTCACTGTGGATGGGAGATTCACTATTTGGATGTCAAATCAGCATTTCTCAATGGTGACATCGAAGAAGAAGTCTATGCCGCCCAACCTGAAGGCTTCATCATCAAGAATAAAGAGCACAAGGTGTACAGGTTATACAAGGCTCTTTACGGACTACGTCAAGCACCAAGGGCGTGGAACACTTGTCTCAACAAGAGAATGATGAGTCTTGGTTTCGTGAAGTGTTCTCAAGAGCAGGCTGTGTACATGAGAAACCATGGAGAAGAAGTATTCATTATTGGCGTATACATCGACGACTTGATTGTGACAAGATCAAGCATCAAGGGTGTTGAGGAGTTCAAAAAACAGACGATGAAGGAGTTCGAGATGAGTGATCTCGGGCTACTCTGGTACTATCTTGGTATCGAGGTGGACCAGAAGATAGATAACATCGAGGTGAACCAGGAAACTTATGCGAAGAAGGTGTTTTATCTCAACAGGAATCTGATCACGGGGCAACCTCAGAAGCAACGAACTGTTGCTTTGTCTTCATTTGAGGCAGAGTTTATGGCAGCTAGTGTAGCGTCGTGCCAAGGACTTTGGCTAAGAAACTTGTTGAGAGAGGTGCTCGGATGCGAGCTGAGGCCGGTAACCCTTTATGTTGACAACAAGTTCACAATAGCATTAATGAAGAACCCGGTGTTTCATGGACGTAGCAAACACATCGACACTAGGTTCCATTTTATCCGTGAATTCGTCGAGAATCGACAGATCGTTGTAGAGTTCGCAAACACTAGAGAGCAGCGTGCAGACATTCTCACTAAGGCACTAGCAAGAGTCAAGTTTGCAGAGATGCGAGAGCTGCTCGGCGTGAAGAATCTCGAACTAAATCAAGCTTATGGGGGAGATTGTGAGTTTAAGCATTGATTGTCAGAAAATTAAAAGTTGTAGGGTTTTATTGTTGTTAGTGTATATAATAATATATTATATTAATATATTATTATATTATACAATATAATATATTATATTATTATATTGTCTTTTATACCATTAGGGTATATTTAATTATTAATGGGCTTGTGCCCTGTATGTATAAGGAATTTAGGGTTTTTAGGCTAATTACTCCTATATAAGGATTGGTTGTAAAAGTTGAATATACAACACTCAAGTTTTTTCAAGATTTTTTGTTCTTTAGCAAATATCTATTTTCCAGAGTTTCATATCTTCATAGTTGTTCTTAGAAAGATCCAATAGTCAAAGCCAACAACAACGACTTTCTAGCTAGTTATCTATCTGTTTGCATTATTAATCCTTAATTTGATACTTAACTATCTGCTTGTTTTATAATTGTATAATACTTCATTAAAGATATGTATAATTAATTAGTTACTGCAGGTAGGTAGACATTTATAGATATGTGTATACAATTAATTTTTTCTTCTTATCATGTTCTATTAAATTAATCAGTCAAGTCACTGTTAATTAGAAAATAGATCACTGTTAGCTCCAGATCACTGTTAGCTCCAGATCAGTTGAATATATGGTCAAGCATTGGAATTAGAAGATGAAAATGAAGATGGATAATGTGCTTCAAGCCAGCCGGGGGAAAGAAAGATCAGGGGACGAGCATTCATTGAGAGTAGCTAAACAATACTATTCTTTTTATCCTTTACTACAAATCACTACTATTCTTTTTTTTAAACCGTTAAAACAATTTCATTAAAATCTCAAAAGTGGGAGAGTCATAAATCATCTAGATAAATCCTAGCTATGATTAAATATGACAATAAAAAAAACTTAAAAAAACTTATTAGTAGTATTCATACATTCTATAAAACAGAGATTAAAACAGAAAAAACTACATTCAAACCTAACTATCCCAACTTGGAATTTTCGTATGTCATCTATCTTCATTGAGAGGCCTTCTTCTCCTTCATCTTCCTCTTCATCTTCCTCTTCCTCTTCCTCTTCCTCTTCGCCTTCCTCTAACTATGTAAGGAGATTGTATTGAAGTGGATGATGAGTATTGTTGTTTCTCATTTTGAATTCTCTTTGTACGAGCCCGTTCTGATTTGATAGAAAAAATTGTTTTTGAGAATTTCAGGTTTTTATCTTTGTTATCTTCAACTTGAATTTCTGTGTTTTTGTCTTCCTTATCTTCGGTTTCAACTTCAGACTTCACATCGGTTTTGAAATCTTCTTTATCGGCTTTTGAATTCTCTGTTTCAGCTTTGAAATTTTGGGTGTCTTCCTCTTGAGTTTCCTCAACAACTTGAGGTTTATCTTCCATTTCCATCCTGATCCCCCGCATTATAGAAAATTTTATTTTCCTCTTCACCTTGATTTCTTTTACTTTCTTTCCTTCATTATTTTCTTTTTTCCCAGAATCCTTCTTGCTTTCTTCTACAACTGTTTGATCTTTGAGTTTGGTTTCCTCTGTTTTCTTCTTTTCTGCTTCCTGATTTCTTCAATCTGAATCATGCCTAATAAAAAGAGAAATAAGTGAGAATATTTAAATTAAATAATGTTTTTAGAGAATATTCTACTGAGAAGTGGTCTAACTAAATTAACAATACACGACTACCAAACTTGTATGGTAGATTGTTTATTTACTTTTTTTTTCCTTTTTTTCTTTATAATTCATTTCAACTTATTTTTTTATATATGTTCATACATACACAATAAACAGTAAGTTGTCTGTGTTTTTCCTTGGTACACATAAATAAGAATAAAATGTGATGTCCGAAATTGGACTCAAATTTAAAGTGAAATGATATAGGTTAATTATGGAGGATCAAATCTATAGTGAGACCTATATATATTACAAAATATTCTTTTACTTGTTCATATAATCGAGAGAGAAGTTAAAAACATTAATAAATTTAATAAAAGAAAACCGATCAATCACATTATCTCTGATGGGTGGAATTGGAAATAAGGTGATGATATGTTGTCTTATATCTCTGATCTTCTAGTCTTCGAATTGAACATATGCACCGCATCACCACAAAAATATGCGCAGCTTCATGCCCTAAACGTTTTGGAGGAGGAATTTATCTGTCCTCAAAATGCATTCTCAACTGTCCTTTTGATGTTTTTGACGGTCCGACCGAAGGCTCAACCTAGGTTCGATTTAGGATCGAGAAAATCGAACCCTCCCCTATACCGGGCCTAGAAAACCTAGCTTAAGACCGAAGTTTACTAGCCTGGGACCGAGAAGCCTTCCGCACCTAGGTCCTAAGAATCTCACAATAGAGGGTTCCTAGACTAGGACTAAGAAGCCTTTCGCACTTAGGATCGAGGAATGTCGCACCCGACCGAGGAATCCTGACTTAGAACCGACAATAGTTGATATTAACCTCATGGACCAACATTCAAATATTATTATACAATTTAAAAATGCAAGAAAAACTTGTGCATTTATAGAACCTGAAGATTACTGGTTAAATTAAATGTAATCAAACAATTTTTTTAAAGCTAAGACTTTATAAAGTAGAATCCGTTTTTAATGGATATAGAAGATATAGTGCAAAAGTCATTTTCTTTGTATCACCAAATACCCATTTTCTTTGTATCACCAAATACCGAACCTAAAAAGAAACTTAGGTCAAAAATACAGACATATAATTTTATTAATTTTTTAAAATTAATTGACGAGTCTTATAAAAAAAACAATCTTTTAAATTAATTTTAATTAATACATATTTTTTTAATCAAATTATTGTTTGATTATTTTAAATCTAAAAGATTATTTAAATTTGATAAAAAATAATTATTGTTATAATTAAATTAAAAATATCGGGACATATTTTATAATTTTTTAAATTAATATTTTATTAAATAAATATTACCCAACATACAAACGGATGTTAACAAAATTTTGATCCTTGCATGATAATAATTTTTGGTGTTACATGTATGTACATAAATTAATTTAAAACATTAAATAAAAATAAATAGAATTAATTTATAAAAATATATTATTAATTAACCTCAAAAGGTAATTGTAATAACTAACAAATAAGTTTTTTTCTTCTAAACAACAAATTAGATTTTTTTCTTCTAAACAACAAATTAGATTTTATCTAAATTTCATCCAAACTCTTCAAAATTTACAATATTGGAGGGAAGAATATTTAAATTACAAGTTTTTGAGAGTTTTGTAATAAGAAGAGGTAATATTTCTTTTTCATATTTTGGGAGTTTGTTTGATTATGGGTTATTTGGGACTTTTATTGAATTTGTTCAAAAAAATATATTTATTTAAAATATAGTTAGTTAAGAGGAGAAAAAACATGAAAATTAATTAACATATTTTAATTATGAAAATAAAAATGAAATACTTTTTATAATTTTATTAATTAAATTTATCATTTTTTTCATTTGAAAAGTAATTTAAAAACATGAAAATTGAAAATTCATGAAAATTAATATACATGTAATCTTAAAATAAATTTTTTTCATTTATTGAAAAATCAATTATCAAGTAAGAAAAAAATAGTAAATTTTAACTCCTCTACAAACCTACCTAAATAGTTAGATAGAGGGTTAATTTATTATTATTATTTTTTATTATTCATGCTTTAACTTTTGTTGTGTTTAAACAAAAAAATAAATAAATAAATTAATAAATAAATTAATTGTAAATAGTAATTAAAATTTTTATTTTTATAATTTTATTAATTCAAATTTATGCGAAATTTGATCATAAAATACTTTTTTCTAAGATTGAAAAAATAATTATGAAGTAAAATAGAAAGTTTAAATTTTAACCCACGTTTATCTTCCTAATTCATTTTTCAACTTTTGTTATGTTTATACATAAATAGTAGATAGAGAAGGCCACACAAATTAGACTTAGCTTATTTTGTTATAATATATTTAGTGTTAGGATCGGTTACAACAATATAAGGAGTTGAATATTGTTGTGTTAATTTTGACTTTCAATTCGATTTTAATCCTATTAGGGACTTAAAACATATTTCCATTCTTCACAAATTTTTGCAAACTCTTGAATGGTTTCAAGTGCGGAAGTGCTTGTTAGATTTGAAGCTTAAGGATGCAAGACGTTGTGATGCGGAAAGTAAATGACACGAGACTTTTATGGATGTTCAGAGATAAAACTCCTACGTCACTCATTCTTCTGTTTCCAGAAAGGTTCCACTAGAAGGCTTTAGTTTGTATAGCTTCTACACAAACCCAGTCAAAAACCCAAGACTTAATAACTGCCTATTCTAAACATCTAGTTTATCACTCTCTGTTGAACATACAACTTCTGTTCAACTTATAATACATAATATTCTCTTAGATATTATAATATGATATCTCTTAGCTTAATTACATAATACACTTATGAAGTATAAGTTAGAGAGAGAGAGTAAGTAGATTGAGTATTCATAGATTGTTGAATCGTTTGAATGCTCGGTTGATCTTGTATTCATTGTGTGCATATGTTTTATGTGTGATCACCTTCTTCGTTGTGCTTTGAAGCTCTTTAAATAAGATGCATGGCAATGGTCGAATTTAGCCGGCAATATAGAGATCTTGAATTGACTGATGAGGATTCAACATTAAATGCTCACATTTAATGTTTTTGTAATTCAGGGGATTAGGTAACCAAGGAAACCGTCGTTGTGCAATGGTAGACTCTATTCTTTGAATACGTGTCATCTTTCTGTTGGTTACCCTTTTGTAAACTTTGATCTGATGTGGCAGTCTGATCTTGGATTGACTGAAAGGTTTCGACAATTAATGCTTGGATAATCTAGAGGAATAAGTAAACAAGAAAGTCTTCGTTGAACTTTGATGTCTAGCAACGGTCGACTCTGTTTCTTGAGTGCATGTCGTCTTTCTATTGATTGTAGCATAAGCTGATGTGGCAGTTAGTTGTTAGCGTGCGCTGTTGATATCGCAGAACAGTTGTTGGCACAACACTACTAGTTAGCGCTTCAACTAGTAAGATGTATGCTCGCTTCCTTCATCTTTATGACGTCTACTCGCTTCCTTCAACTTTAAGACGTATGCTCGCTTCCTTCAGCTTTGAGACGTATGCTCGCTTCCTTCAGCTTTAAGACGTTTGCTCATCTTAAGACATCAGCTCATCTTGAGACGTCTGCTCAAACGTCTGTTCGCGCTTCCTTAGCTTTACCTGTGCATTAAACATTTATAGGACTTAGTTTTATTTAACACATCATCAAAATTATGACGCATCATAAAAACTATGTCTTAATTAATTATTCTAAGTTCAATTAAAATGTTTCTCTCAATTAATTGATTTTCTTCTAATCTTAATTCCTCCTTATTAATTATTTAACTTAATCTAACAATTTACCTTTTATCTAACAATTTTCCTCTTTTTTTGATAATGTTAAAACTAAGTCATAAAATCAGGGATTTCAGAAATACTTAAGGCTAAGCTTAAAACTATTCAAGCCTATTTTTGAGGAAATTTTAAAAGATAAATTATAAGATGATGGAATTATCGGGAAAATTAGAAAGATATATTATATATTTGTATATTCAAAAAAATATATCTAATCTAAGTATATATTCATTTCTTCAGCTCTCTCACGGGAAGAGGAGTCTTTCCCAACCTTCCCTTCCTCCTCTAGCAGACTTCCCCCTACTTGTTATCCCCTTAAGTTTATACAATAATTAATCTAATATTTAGAATCACATATTGTATTTTAAAATAGAGACATTATTAAATTTATTATTTTGATCTTAATTTTTAGTTATTATCAAATTAATAGTTTGTTAATATTAGTTATTTATAAAATTATTTGACCCAAACTCATATGACAAAAAAATGACTTTAATAATGTAGTTTTTTAAACTTATGTATTATTATGTTAATATAATTAAGTAAAATATGATAGATATAAAAAAACCCTAATATAAGATAGAAGAGCTAAGTGATATTAATTAATAAAAAAAATATAATATATATTTTTATTAACTCATATTTTATTATTATACAGTCAGGTCACAGACATTTATAAAATAAATACTTAAATTTTTAACTTAATATTGTTTTTATAATTATATGAAAATGGGTTGATGGTCCCAAGTAGAGGTCATGCATTATTATTGTCTTTTTGAATAAGAATTTTTGCAGAATAGTCTATGCAACAACATGTGATGTCTCACTCTCACTCTCACTCTCACTCTCACTCTCACTCTCACTCTCCCTCTCCCTCTCCCTCTCCCTCTCCCTCTCGCTCTCCCTCTCCCTCTCCCTCTCTCTTTCTCCTTATTTCTACTCTTATTCCTATTCCTACTCCTACTCCTACTCCTACTCTTATTCTTATTTTTACTCATACTCTTACTTTTATTCTTACTCTTGTCCTAAATAATTAAATTAAAAGTGACGGATGAAATTAAGTTGGCAAAAGTGATATAATATAGATATTAATTATGGATGTTTAATCATAAAATGCGGTGAATGTCTCTTTCTTATAAAGAGTATTTAAATAATATATTTTGTGACCTTCAACTAATGTGCTTTTAATTAATATCCAATCGGGGTCCTCTAAGAAATCTTCAATTTCCTTTCGACAAATTGAATATAGAGATATCTCAAAAGAGATTAAGAGGACCCCGATTTGATATTGGTTAGAAGGAAATTAATAGTTTCACTTATTTGGCAATCTCAAATACCTTAAGAAAAAAACGAGGGGGCGTGCTATTCCTTAAGAAGAGATTAATGATTATTGAGAAAATTATTTAAAGAGAAGTGTTTCAAACTGTTACGGTCTGCTCATCAAAAACCTCGGCCCTAGTGTGCATATGGGCCAGTTTATGTTTTTTATTGAATAATTCTGTTTTGTTTCCTTTCTCTCTTATTTCTCTTGAACTGAATTATGTTATTTTGAAAGTTTGTTGTAACCGAATACTCTTGGGTAAACCAGTCTCTTTAAATGCTGATACCCACCCCACTTTTTGGGGTTATGAATTGAATCTTTTGAAACTTGGTGCTC
This sequence comes from Impatiens glandulifera, assembly GCF_907164915.1. NCBI lineage: Eukaryota > Viridiplantae > Streptophyta > Magnoliopsida > Ericales > Balsaminaceae > Impatiens > Impatiens glandulifera. Next base: position 34,547,123 of record NC_061862.1, on the reverse strand, counting down.
TAAGTTATCTCTCGGCCCTCATCCCCTTTTCTTGGACCGCTAGGTGTATACTAGTGGTATTCTCTTCTCACCCCGGTTTCTTCTCTCTTAACCTCGAATTCTCTTCTCATTCTATGTCCGCTGCGTTTGAGTATTGAATTCTATCATCGGTCCCAACAATCAAGAACTTGTTTCTTGAACTAAAGAACTCGAAAGTCTCGGTTATAGTTTAAAGCTTAACATATTGGTATCAGAGCTGACCGATTCTCAACATGGTAGAAACTCGCCAGAAATCAGAAATGGATGCGCTCAAGGACCTTATTGAAAACCTGTCCCAACAAACAGCTGCGATGCAAGCTGCCATAGACCGAAGATTTGATGCGGCTGAAGAAAGAATGGCAGCATTTGAGAGCGGGGCATCTGGAAATGTGCAAGAACCCCGCCACAGACCCTATGATGATAATTCTTGCCACGATCCTTCATCATTTAGACCCCAGCACCCTGGCCAGAACCGCGACCAGCATTATGCTCCTCACACTCGGCTAACCAAGGTCGATTTTCCTCGGGTTGATGGGTCGGATGTCGAGGGCTAGCTAATATCTGCCGAGCAATTTTTCAGGGTGGACAAAACAAAGGATGCCACTACTAAATTAGAAATCGCCCCCATTCACTTTTCTGGCGAAGCAAGAATGTGGTACAGGTCATATCTTCAAAACCGAAATCATATGGAGGCCTTATCTTGGGATGTGTTCAAGAGAGACCTTATGACTCAATTCGGGCCCTCTATACATAACACACCAATGAGACAGCTGATGAATTTAAAACAGGTTGGATCGGTTCAAGAATATAAACTCTGGTACATGTCGATCTCTCAAAATTTATTACATATTCCAAGGGACTACGTCATAGATTGCTACTTGTCCGGTCTAAGGGAAGAGATTGCGAACTGCATCAGGTTGCGATTCCGGATTCTTTAAACGAAGCCATGGCCATGGCTAAAGTCCAAGAAGCAACATATCGGCCCTTAATGAGCAGTGGTAACTTGTACAATGTTGAAGCACCGTTGCTGCCATGCCATCCAATATCAACACAGCCGGGTCGAACACCAATACCGACTTCGAGAATTCATCATATGGGTTCTCTTCAAATGCAACCAGGGCCATGTTAAGAAATTAGACTTAGCCTCAATGGACGAGAAGTGAAAGAAGGGCCTACGCTACTCTTGCAATGAAAAATGGCAACCAAACCATATGTGTAAATCAAAGTTATTCATGGTCTCGGCCAATCAAGAAGACCAAGAACCCGACCAAGAACCTGTTTTGGATGATCTACCTTCATTGCTCGGCCCAAGGGATGAACCAACCATATCTTTACATGCCTTGACCGGCTCTAAAGCTTTTCAAACGCTCCAGATTCTTGGCAAAATTGGGAATCTGCCAGTAGTGATCCTGATCGATACAGGCAGCACCCACAACTTTATCAATAGCAGATTTTGGAGAAAATAGACCACAAAAGCATATCAACCAGGGTGCAATCGGTTAGAGTGGTCGATGGGTCTAATGTGTTATGTTCTAGTGTTTGCAAAGACTTGAAGTGGTCGATGGAAGGCAATGAATACCAAACAGAAATGATGGTAATTTCTATGGACGGATATGATATTGTGTTGGGAATTGAATGGCTGATTACTCTAGGCCCGTCTTCTCAGGACTTTGAAAAACTGACCCTATCCTATGAGAAGCAAGACAGAACCACGGTCCTAAAGGGGATTCCTCGGTCGCAGGCCAGTTTGATGCATGGAAACCAGCTGGAAAAGACCTTAGATGAATATAATGTTGCTGCCAAAATACAAATAAACAGTAAGCCCGAAGGCCAAACTGTTTCCCTCGCGGTAATGACCTTGGAAGATATTCCTAACGATCTAATTAGAAGCTATGGCTCCTTCGATGCTGCTGTTATGCTGGTTCGAGAAAAAGACTTGGCCTGGATTTTTGAGCCAAGTATGGAGTTTAATTGAAGTTGGAAGAAATTATTTTTGCACCGGGCGTTGGAGACATTGCAGCAACAAAGGTCAGCTCTAAATAATGAAAAACTCGACCTTGGGTGCACCGAAATTCCAGACATGGGCGGAATGGCGACGACCCGACCAGCTCCACTACTGAAACGATTCGGCCGAAAGATTTTTAAGAAGACCGGTCCTTTGCAGCGAAGCTTGCTGAACATTTTGAAGCCCGACCGAAGCAATAGTTTTGAAGTTGAAGATGCGTATTAGAGGCTCGGCAGACCACGGTCCTTTTCGTCGAGGGCGACGAACCTCGAAGGGGGAGATTATGTTACGGTCTGCTCATCAAAAACCTCGGCCCTAGTGTGCATATGGGCCAGTTTATGTTTTTTATTGAATAATTCTGTTTTGTTTCCTCTCTCTTATTTCTCTTGAACTGAATTCTATTATTTTGAAAGTTTGCTGTAACCGAATACTCTTGGGTAAACCAGCCTCTTTAAATGCTGATACCCACCCCACTTTTTGGGGCTATGAATTGAATCTTTTGGAACTTGGTGCTCTAAGTTATCTCTCGGTCCTCATCCCCTTTTCTTGGACCACTAGGTGTATACTAGTGGTATTCTCTTCTCACCCCGGTTTCTTCTCTATTAACCTCGAATTCTCTTCTCATTCTATGTTCGCTGCGTTTGAGTATTGAACTCTATCATCGGTCCCAACAATCAAGAACTTGTTTCTTGAACTAAAGAACTCAAAAGGCTCGGTTATAGTTTAAAGCTTAACACAAACCAATAGATTTTTTTTCCAAATAATAGACAATGAGATCTTCTGAGAAATTTTTAATTTCTTTTTAACCAATTTAAGATGGAGATATATCAAAAGAGATTGAGAAGATCTCGATTGACTATTGGTTGGAAGAAAATCATTAGTTTAGGAGAGAGGAGCGTTCTATTTATAGGCCTTAAAAATTATTTAGAAAATAATATCAGCGACGACATTTGTCGGTGGGATGTTGATACAATTATTAGGGACGGTGATAGCATATTGTCGTGGCTAATAATATATAATATTATCCAAGACATTACATTATCGTCGTCTTTAATACTTTTGGAATATCGGCCACGACATTATGCTATTGCTGTGGTTGATATTATTTATTATTTGCCACCACAATTATATAAGGCTGTGGCTAATAAATTTTTTAAAAATGGTGGGGAAATGGCTGGGAAACTTGACTTTTAGCCATTGTGTTCATGACGAAAATCGTGGTTGATAATAATGGCGGGAAAGCCAAAACATTAGCCACGTCGACGACAACGAAATTCGTGGCATATATTTTTTTTATCAACGTCGGCCTTATATAGCTGGCACTAATAATTATTATTAACCACAGCGGAATGAACTGACAATAATAATTATTATTAATCAAGGCGTATGTTCACCGTCTCTAAAGTTCGTCGTTAAAAACCCTATTTCTACTAGTGTATATATAGATAATTACAATTGAAAATTCTTAAATTAAAGTTGGTCAAATACATATTTAAGCACTAATTGGATTAATTATTGTAATAATTAATCTCCAATTAATTAAGATAATGGCCAAAGAAAATAAATAAAATAATTTGAGATAAATATTTTATTCATTTTATTTCAAATAAATTTTAAAAAAAGTTAAAAGAAGAATTAAAATAAATAATTTAGGATAAATGTTGTATCCATTTTATACATTATAATTATTTATTAAATTACAAAAATATAAAAAAAATGAAAAAAAATGTCATATTTATTATATTTTGTAGGTTGACATGGAGCAAAAATGATTGAAAAGAATCAATTTTAAACCAGCTTCATGGATAGAAAAAGGTCGGAATCTGTTGTAGCCGAAATAAGCTAAGATTAGTGCAACAGGCCTCATAGCCATCAGATGAGCGATGGATTGTCATCCAACGCCCATTATTCAACTGTGTAGCTCGTTGCAATGAATGCAGGACGTTTCCACGCAGCAGCGGATCAACAGACGGACACCTCCAAAGGCGTTCACCCAGACGCGTGCGAATTGTCCATCGCCAATAGAGCGCTAACAGAACTCCCATCGTCCGCACTTAGGCTCAAAATGATGAAGTTTCGGCCCTTCCTCAACACTCAACCTCGGAAGAAGAAAACGATATCGCTCTCGTCCGGTTTTTCTTCTTACTAGAACCGATGAACTGGATAATGATTTTTCAAAGATGGAACATTGTTCTTTCTCCACCATTTGACTTCGTTCAAAAGGTAAAATGATCACCCTACTTTAGTGATCATTTCACCTACTCCCTAAGGCAACAACATTTCTTATATAGGCAACTAACCGAAGATAAATAATAATTCATTATGGAATCAAAGAAATGTGTCAATTAATATAAATATGTATGCTTACCTTTAAGATTTCTGGTATTTTTGTATTAGGTCTTAAAGATGAAAAAGAAGCTAAAATATGGTCACCATTGTGAATAATCACACTCTTTAGTATGCGTGCAGAGGGTGTGGATTTAGACTTGAGATAAGATTTAATATAATGAAAATCATGGTCACTCAAAAGTGCAGTAGGTAGAAGTACGGTTTCAGCAGTATCATTTCTTCCCTTAAATTTTTGCATAATAATCCCACTTGCATTCATAGTTGATACTTGGAAAAAACTTGAGTTACCTCCAAGAAAGAAAATTGTGTGCTCAAGATGGATCTTTACAATCAAGTACCGAAGTGATGGTGATTTACAAAATGTACAAGGCATTCATAGTTGTAAGGGGGTTCATGCAAAACTATGGGGAGGATTACAAGTATACTTTTGCACCTGTACCAAAGCTTCACACAGTTAGAGTTATTATGTCCATTGCTACCAACCTTTCATGGAATTGTGGAAAATGAATGTGAAGAATGCCTTCTTACAAGAAGAATTGGAAGAACAAGTCTACATGTCTCCACTACTAGGTCTTGAAAATTCAATCACTACAGGAAAAGTCCTAAGCCTTAGGAAGGAAATTTATGGACTCAAGTAATCTCAAAGACGTGGTATCACAAGCTCAGCTCAACACTGAAGGATAATTGTTTTAGTATATCAGAAACTGATCACACCCTATTCACCCTTCAAAGTCCTCAAGGTATTCTTTTTGTGTTGGTTTATGTGGATGACTTGATCATTTTAGGCATTCATCAAGTCGGTATTCGAGAAACTAAATCCTTCCTAAAATTTGTTTTTTAAGTTTAAAGATTTAGAAAAACTAAATACTTGCTAGGGATGGAGATATGTCATTTCCAGAAGGCTTATTTCTATCACAAAAGAAGTATACTATTGATTTATTCTTGATTTGATAAGTGAAATAGGAAAATTAGGTTCTAAAATATCCAAAACATCACTTGAGGATGCCTACAAGGTCAAGAGAAACGAGAAGAAAGAAAATGATGATCCACTTGACAAACCTTATACCAATCTTCCTCAATACTAGAGACTTGTATGTAAGCTCATTTACTTGACAATCATTAGACCTAACTGTTATGTTGTCTTGAGAATTATAAAAAATATATATAAATAATGTTTAAAATAAATAAAATAAACTATAATATACAAAGAATAAAATAACCAATTTTAAAAATTAATGCGAGGCATGTTCTTAACACATTTCCCTTAAAACAGTTTCATCGAATCCTCTTGTGCTAGATCTTATATCAAATGAATGTCTCTTAGGGTACAACGAATCTAATAGTGATTAAACACTAGAACCACTATGTAGAGAACTTTACAAAGTAAATGAATCAATCACCGAGTTTCAACGAAAATACGACGAGTCAAGAACTTGAAGAACAATCGATTGAGTGAAAAGCTTGAAGAACACTCAGTTGAGTGAAAAACTCAAAGAAGACTCGAAAACTTTCAAATTCTAGAGAGATAATAAAATGAGTGAAAAAGAGAATGAGATATATGAAGAGTTCCAACATGAGGGGATATAAATAGCTAGAAATTAAAACATCACAATAAGTTCATTTATCAATATAACGGTTGATAATTAATCCAACCCAACGACTTTCATTTCTAGACTCATTACATTTCTAAACTCTTGGCATTCGATCTTATCCATTGACATTAAATTACACCAAAATTTCACATTTGAATTTGGTATGAATTTATATTTATTTGGATTAAATTATATTTAATTTTTTATACAAGTTCTCATTTCTAATAAATTAATGGAATTAGTTTAGAATTTCAACAATCCCCACGTTAATGGAAATTGAAAGATTAACCCAGTGAAAGGTTTAATAGTTAAATCCTACATGGGATAGGTAGGTGTAACATTTTGAACCTTCTCTTATGAAAGTATATAACTTTACTATCCAATTAGTAGACTCAATATACTTAAACTAAATTTTCATTTGTGTAAACAATTACACACTTTCACATAGAATCCTGATACATGTCCAACTCTCATGATTATGTTCGTTTTGGCCATGGAACACATGCCTGATTTTGTGAGAGGGTCTAAAATTGAGTCATGCAATTCATTCAAATCGGTCCCACTTCTACCTCACATAAGTGATCTCTTTGGTCAAAAAGAATCATTAAAAGCGATATGCTTATCCTCGTTAATTTATATATTATTTTGTTATAGGATTAATCCTTAACAATAATCTTTCAAGTTAGTAGTTCTTGGGATCTCCAGTCTGCATATGTTGGATTTTCCTTCATACTAACTTATAGTTCAATCTAACTCTCTATTAAATAGTGTGGTTAGTGGATCCACAATGTTATCATTGACATTATGTCTAAAACATGTATTTCAAGACTTGTTATTGACTCTAAGCTTGTCTAATTTCAAATTATTTTCACTAATTAGAAATGTTCTCTTAAACAATCTTGAAATAACTTATAATAAGCCCGATCATTAATACATAATTATCATTTAAACATTCTTTTGTGAAAATATTGTTTACTTGGCTAACTAGTAGACAAAATGTATAAGAACTATAATGCCTTCGTGTAAACGATTACATATTTCACAAAAAATATATTTTTGACATACGTTAAAAATTTATGAACATAAATTATATTATTTAATTTATCTATCATAATTTCGTTAGAATATTTTCACTCACATAGTTGCACTTTCAAGTGTAAACATACTCACTTTCGTTAAAGTCTTTCATGACACCTCGTCTAGTGCAGTTCACATCCTTAGAGAATTTAATCATTTTTATCTTAATTTTTAACGATAAAAATATCGTATAAAGACATTTAATGAAATAATCATTTTCATTGTCTCTTTTTTAGTTAAAGGAAAACTAACAGGACATTCCACAGCCATACTCCCCCACTTAAACACAAAGTGCTTCTAGATAGAATCAAACCCGTGACTTTTTGGTCTCTTAAGCCTACTTTTACCACTAAGATAGTCTTTATGATATACACAATTATCACATTTATTGAATTTTTTTATAAACATTGTTATAAGTCATACAAAACTTTACAAGCCAATTTTTCTTTATTAATTTATTTCATAAATCTATTTTGAAAATATTTGTTCTTCAAATTTGTATGAAAATAATATTAAAGAAAAATACGTCTCTTGATTTTAAAACCTAAAAAAATCAGATTGAGCACCAACGAAGCAAATATAAACAAGACATTTTATTGTTATGTTAAATTTCTCAACTTTATCTTTTGTAGAAAACATATTTCTCTAACAATAGATCATCATTTTATTTATCATAATATACACAATAATACTTTGTGTTATTATTAATAAAAAAATTTGCCCCCACATTTGTGTTGGTACCTTTTAAACACACATCTATGTGAATTAAATTCAAAGTATTTTTTTAATCAAGAGATTTTCACACAATTATTGTGTTATACTTATCATTAAATTAATAAGATAACTATTGTTATAACTATTTAATTGAATAAATCATTCATATATAATTTTTATATAATTAGAATATTTATTTATATATAAATTATTCTTCACATAATCTTTATATAATAAACTATAATGTTGAATCAAGTAAAATATTTCTTTCAACACATTATTTCTATAGAATAAATTAGAATATTTAATCAAATAAATACTCATCATCACGTCACATGATTTCTACAAAAGAAATCATAATGTTTCAAATATTTTTGGCCGAAGTCGCTTGAACATTTATTTTCGGTTGCACGTTTGTATACGATGATGTTGGCACATATGCCGCATTGTTTCTCAAATCAATTATGATTTCTCCTTGTAAGAACAAATCAAGCAAGATCATAATATTGAGATATATAACTAAGTAGGCCCTCTCTATTAATACCACAGAATTATGAGTTTCTTTTTGGCTCTTCAAATTCAAACTACACAACTCTTCAACTTCTTGGTCTCCATCTTTACTACTTAAAAATTTATTTTCGGTTGCACGTTTGTATAAGATGATGTTGGCACATATGCCGTATTGTTTCTCAAATCAATTATGATTTTTCCTTGTAAGACCAAATCAAGCAATTCATAATATTGAGATATAGAACTACGTAGGTCCTCTCTATTAATACCGCATAATTAAGAGTTTCTTTTTGGCTCTTCAAATTCAAACTACGCAACTCTTCAACTTCTTGGTCTCCAACTTTACCGCTATTACGACCTTCTTTTTTCTTTATTTAGAATTTTTTTCTTGAACTTTGACTTTACTTTGTCAACAAACAATATATACACATTAAAAAAAATGATATTTTAATACCATAATAAAAATGTAGTATATAAAACATGTATATATAAATAGATCATCTCTCCTTAGTTAGTAATCACCATACCACATCTTTATTAATTATCAACGCTTAATTAATTTAAAGAATTTATATATATTATAATTAATTATTTTAAAACTAAAACTATATGTTTAAATTATAATTAATTTAAACTAGGAAGATCCATGCGATGCACACGGATAAAAATATATTGTTAAAATGTCCCGTGTTTATCAAATTTGGTGTTGATTTTAAAATATAAAGTGTTATTGGCCTAGTTGGTTAAAGGGTTGTATTTATTTTGTTAGGTTGTAAGTTCGTACCATACCTATAGCATTTTTAATTTTATTTTTAACCGTTTTAAGTTTATGGGCGGGTGAACCCACAATCCGACCCAAGTATCTATTTCTCTCACATATATATCCAAATTAATCACAGCTCTCGACCCGACAATCTGAACACTTTAAAAATTAAGTATCATTATATATATAGATATTTCAATTTGGTTTTGTTTCAACCGCTTCAAGATTGACCATGAACGTGTGTCAATACATAATTTTTGAATTTCATGAATTGTATTATTTCTTTATTATATGGTAATGTAAAATTAAATCCTAACTTTTTTATTTTATTATTTTAACACCAATTAAAGCATAATGTCTTAAATAATCAAAACATAAAACTTGTTTACTAGTCTAATTTTCACTAAAAAAATCTTAAATTAAATTGAAGTCATAACTCTTTAATTAAAAAAAATAGAGTAGTTTTAATATTTAAATAGATTTTCATTACTAGAGTTTCCAATAAGTCCATTTCAAAAGAGTTTTCAATAATCTAATTAAAAATAGAAGTAAAGTACTTATATGACAATGAATAAGAATGAAATTTTTTAAAGGTATTTCTAATTACAATATTTTGTCGGTTACAGTTGTAGGTAAGGGTTTAAAATAATAGAACTTTCATAAATAACACTTATATATATGTGCAAAAATTAAGAGTTATATGTCATTAAAATCACTTTGAAACACCGTCATAATGTAAAAATTATAGTAAGAAATTCTTTTATATATGAAACTAAGATGTTATTGAAATAATAGATCATCCGAGAAATTAATGTTCGAACATTATATATTCATCGAAAACTAATTTACTATCGAAATAGTTGTAAAACATTTACAATTTAAATTGTCGTCAATAATCTCAAATTTAAAAACCCTTTTATATACAAAATTTATGTTGTCGTCTAAATTCCTAAATATAGTTGCTAGTTCTCCGAAACATCTGCCTTCAATCATTACTAGTATTATCTTTGTATAACATTGATATATTGTGAGATAATAATGGATCAAGTATGATTATATATAAAAATCCAAACATATGTATGCATGCATGTAGTCTCTTATATCAAGTTTGATAAATATATATGATTATATCAACATATTTAAACTCAGATCTCATTATAAGATTTTAAATTATTTTATAATAAATATATATATATATATATATGAGTATGTTCATTAAAATAGAAATTAAAAATAACTAACAAATGTTTAAAAAAAATGGTTTATCATTTAAGGGGCAAGAAAATATCGATGTTAAAATACATATCTAAATTACGAAAATAAAAATTAAATAATTTTTATATTTTATTAAACAAAATATATGTGAAAAATTGATTTGAAAATTCTTTTTAAAAGAGAAATCAATTGTGCATGAAAATAAAATTAAGAAAAAAATAAATTAACTGAAAAAGTATTAAATTAACTCTATTATTCTAACTGTTACCCCACGAACTATTATGTAGGAGCTAAGAGGGTTAATTTATTTAATGTTTTCCTTCTTTTCCTTCCTAATTTATTTTTCATGTATTGCTGTGTTTATACATAAATAGTAATGAATTGATGTGCCTTTCTTACACCACACAAGTTTGTTTGGTTAGAAGATAAGAATCATATATTATGTTTTTTAATAAGCTTATTAAAATTTGTCATTTCTATCACTTTTAGTGGTTATAAAATTAATAATTTGTTAACATTAGTTAATTATAAAATTATTTTACTCTTATGACAAAAAAAAACCTGGACAATCTAACTTTATAAACTTAAGTATCATTATATTAATATAAATTTATAAATGATTTTTTATTAAATTTAAGTAGGTTAAGTGCACATTATATAAATTATTTCAAAACATAAAATAGAAAAAGAAACAAAACTGGGTTATATAACCACATTATTATTTTTACAAAATTATTAATTAACCTTAAAATACATATATTAATAACTAATAAATAAAATTTTATCTGAAATTTCATCTTTACCTTCACTATTTACATTATTGAGGTAAAAAAAATGGTATGAAAAAAAATGGTGTGAGTATCTTTCTTAAATTATGAAAGAATATTTATATATTTTGTGAGTTCATTTAATATGTAGTACTATAAAAGTGGAAAAATTTATTTTATTTCTCATATTTTAAGAGTTTGTTTGAATATGGGTTAATTGAGAATTTTATTGAGTTTTTGTTTTAGAAAAAAAATTATTTAAATAAAAAAATAAGTTATTTGAATTTATTCACTAATTATTTGTGAATGCACGAAAATGTTGATTTTAATAAAATATAGTGATGATAATTAAATGGATAATTTTGTCTAATATTTTGAATAATTTATCATGATATTAATTTAATTATTTAGTTTCAAATAAGAAAAAAAAAGGACTACAAGTGGGTGGAGAAGAGCAGCTAATTAGTTTTTCTTTTATATAAAAATGGTATCATGGTCCCTAACTAAGACCGTGCATTATTACTAGTATTTTTCTATAAACACATTTTAATTTCTAGACTGACACATGGTTCTAGACTTCTAGTTAATTAAAATTGAAATAGTAACAATTAATTATGTGAAATGTGTATATTTGCCTATATATATATATAATGCCAAATTTAATTGAAGATATCTAAAAGCACTCTCAATCTAAACATAATTTTTTTTTTGCAAAAAATATAATGCACTTAAAATACTATTTCAGTGCAGAAATTTATGCTTAAAAGTTAAAATGAAAATCAAATTTATACAAGTTTTTAACTCTCTTTACATTTTGTTAGTAAATTAAAAATTATTTCAAGAAGTTATGTTTTGTTTTTCAAACTTCAACCATATTTGTCTTAGATATTTTTTATTTTTTTGAAATTTAATAAATATATATAGTGAATTAATTGACAATATTTTTATTATTTAATTACCTATGTTTTACATATGTGAATATTAAATGTTGCAGTTATACAACATTTTTAAAATAATAACAGAATTAGTAATTAATTAAATTAATATTGCAGTATTCAAAAATAATATATAATAACTTAAGATTTTTGAAATTAAATGTTGTAAGGTAAGCCTGTATAAAATTTATTATTTAAATTAATAGAAACAAATAAAAATGCAATAATCATAATGTTTTTCTTTTAAATAATGTATTTATCTTTTTGTTTTCACATTCACTATATCTAAGAATGTATTTAGATTTTTCAGGTATCAGGTATCTATCTACGGTACTTAAATAAGATACAAAGTGATTTTGTCATATTAGACATTTTCACTCTGTCTGAATAAACTATCGTGTGACATATATATATTTTCCAGCAATAATTGCTTTTCTTTTCTTCCATATATATCTCTATTTTTCACATCAACATATAACATTCAATTCATTCTCTCAATCCAGGAGATTTAACAAAATAGTGATGATAATTTAATAGAATAGACCATCTAAACCCGGTCATAGAAAAATAAAAACCAAATTTAACATTTTGAAAAACAAAATGTCTCTAAAAGGATAGATTGATATTCATTATAGTTGTGATTCAATATTTTAATCAGGGCTGAGTATCCCATTTCTTGTTTTTTAATAAGTTATTTCGAAACCCGGTTATACAAAAATAAAAGACAAATTATTTATTTTGAAAAACACAACTATCTCTAAAAAGGTTATATTTATATTCATTGTAAATGAGATTCAATATTTTAAAAAGGGCTTAGTATCCCATGTTTTGTTTTTTTAAATAAGTTATTTCCATAAAAATGAAGTTTTAGATTTATCTCGAAATCGAATAGTGTTTTAGTATCGATGATCCGATATAAGTATATAAATAATTGATATTATTAATTTTTCAAAAAGACGTCTAAACTATGTCTAAACTATATAATAGTGCAATTTCTATTTAGAGAGATCCCCTTAAAGTTCTAGTTTTTCAGGTGAAAATGTATATGAAAAATTATTGTACGAAAGTCTTATCATATGTGTGTTAGTTGAGCAGTCTTTTGTAATGAAAGTGTTAGATTAAATTAAATAAAGAAAAGAGAAAATTAATTAAGATAAATAATTAATTAAATAAAAAAAATTAAGTACGACATAATTTTAATGATGTGATTGAACAAAACTAAGTTGTGACTTGAACAAAACTAAATTGGGTGATTTACTTTTGTGTAAGTTCAAATCTAAAGAAGTATGTCCCTTCGGACATTGTCTGAAGTTACCACATATAGATGTTGTCTAATTACTTCAGACATGGTCTGAGTAATGCACGAGCAGACATCGTCTAATTACTTCAGACTTGGTCTGAGTAATGCGCGAGTGTACATCGTCTAATTACTTCAGACGTGGTTTGAGTAATGCGCGAGTAGACGTCGTCTAATTACTTCAGATGTGGTCTGAGTAATGCAAGAGCGGACATCGTCTAATTACTTCAAACGTGGTCTAAGTAATGCACGAGAAGACGTCGTTTAATTACTTCAGACGTGGTTTGAGTAATGCGCGAGAAGATGTCGTCTAATGACTTCAAATGTGGTCTGAGTAATGCGCGAGCAGACGTCGTCTAATTACTTCAGACGTGGTCTGAGTAATGCACGAGCAGACGTCGTCTATCTTTATCAGAAGTGGTCTAAAGAAGAGCGCGAGCAGACGTCGTCTATCTTCATCAGACGTCGTCTGAAGAAGGGCGCGAGCAGACGTCGTCTATCTTCATCTGACGTGGTCTAAAGAAGAGTGCGAGCAAATGTCGTCTAACTGGTCTGATTCTTTGCTTCAACAGTCGTCTGAAGGAAGCACACATCTACCCGTCCAACTCGTCTGCAGTGTTCGTTATCAACAGTCTAACAAGCCAACTGTTCTTAACAAATGAACAACTTCCACGTACATCGTTATTCAAATTACACGCCTGTTTTGTACTATCTAGTACAACACAATCTTAGAGAATATTCAGCGCACTATCAGTCTATTACGACCACGATCTCAATGCACATGCTTTAATGTACTCTAATACTACTAGCGGTCGTCCAATGAAAAGTGGACATGTGTTCAAAACGAAGATTCGACTGTTGGAGCTTTTCAAGTATAAATAGATACCTAAGGACAACAGATGTATCTCTTAGTTACTTTAGCATTCTTGATTACGTGCTATCTGAATCTCTCTCACTCAAGAGGCTCAAGTGTGAATTACCTACTATTTATCTGTGTGACTATTCTGAAATTCATTTACTGTCTTTTCGATATAAAATCTCAGTATTGTAAATTTAATAGAGGTTGTTCTGTTAAACAGAGAGTTAGCTAGAAGTTCAAAAGTAAACAATTGTTAAGTCATGTGCTTTCTGGCTGGATTTGTGTAGTGTATTCTATACCAATTAAAGTCTTCTAGTGAATATCCTTCCTGTTAAGGAAGAATGGGTGACGTAATAGTTTTATCTCTAAACATCCACAAAACTCCATGTGTTCTTTACTTTTTGTTGCTTGCATTCATTCATCTGATGCTTCAAATCCAGTAAGCAGTTCCACACTTGAATCTGTTTCAAGAGCTTGCGAAGATTTGTGAAGAATAAAAATAGATCTTAATCCCTCATAAGATTAACATCGAATTGAAAATCAAAAGTTTTCAACTATAGTCAGACCCCCATCTCTATAGTCGATATTGATCCTAACAAATAGTATTAGAGCCTCGTTTTCTATTTTCAAGCATCATGATAATCATGTCTACCATCATTAACAAAATCCCAATGTTCTCTAGGAAAAACTACGATAACTGGAAGCTGAGAATGCAAGCGCATTTGGCTACACTCGATGATGACATGTGGTATGTCATCACCGATGACCCAATAAAGATAATGAAGGTCAGTTCTACTACTAACCTTGATGGCACTCTTGAGATGAAGGAGAAACCGAGGTTAGAGTGCACCGCCGAATATAAGAGGAAAAACAACATTGACAACATGGAAACTGATATTCTTTACAAGACATTGGATGACATCATGTTCAGTAAGATCACTAACTGCACCACTGCCAAAGAAATTTGGGAGCTGTTGGTCTAATTGTGTGAAGGCAATGAGCAAACCAAAGATGCATCCTGAAGAGAAGATGTCTGAATTCGATGAAAGATTTAACAAGATCATCGCTGATCTCTCCAAACTAGGCAAGACTTACAATAATAGAGATGTTACAATCAAAGTCATTAGTGCTTTGACTAGAGAATGAGATATTAAGATGATGACAATGAGGGAGTCAAAAGACCTCAACAAGATGGAACTGCATGATATGTTCGCCGATCTGAAGGCCTACGAGTTTGAGATAAACCTTAGGAATAAAGAGGAGCCATCCACATCATCCATCTCAACCAAGGCATTGGTGACTACTGAGGACCACCAACCGCTACCGTTGCTGTGAAGGCAGCTACTGAGCAGATCAGCAGCGATGTTATGGCTCTCTTCGTGAAGAAATTCGGCAAATTTATGAAGAAGAGCAATCATAACTCAAGATCTTCAAATAATAATAATAACAGTGATTATAAGGCTAACTTGAAGTGTTTCAACTATGACAAATTAGGACACTTCAAGGCTGAGTGCAGGAAGCCAAAGCGTGATGACAAACGCAAAGATGATAAGAAGAACAAGGAGCAGAAGACTCTGATGGTTTCTGCAAGCAAAATAGGGTGGGCCGAAAGTGATTCGGACGATTCCTCATCCAACGACAGTGATGATGAAGCTGTTACTTGCTTTATGGCAGAAGAAGTTTCTGAGGTATTTGGATTCTTCTCAGAAGAGTTCACCATAGATGATTTAACTGTTGCACTCAATGACATGGTCAATGAGTACAAGAAGTTGTCAGACTCTTTCAATGAGATGAGTTCGAAGAACAAAACTGACAACACCTCCTCATCTCAAGCATCTGAACCAAAAGATTTTAAAAACAGGATGGTTGAGCTCTCATCCGAGAATGAGAAGCTCAAGGAAAAGGTCGAAACTCTTTCATTTGAGAAACAACATTTGACCTATGTGGTCAGTTCCTAGACGAAGTCTAGAGATGTATTCAGACAATAGATTAGTCTGCTGAGGCTTGCTGGATGCAAATCCGGTTTAGGATTTGACAATGCTAGCCCACACAAGTCTTGTAAAAAATTAAATCCGTTTTTATATGGGTCATTATTTTGCATAGTTAACCATTCGTCATGCTTCTCGGTGTTTAACTTGAACCCGTTTATTTTATAGGAGTTATACTTCTTAGCATAAATTATTGGGTCACTCCCAAGAATCTTTAGACTCAAAGTTCGATATGATTCATCATTCAATTTCCCCACTCTCATCTTGAAAAAACTTATATAAAGTTTATCGCGGTCAAGATTAGAAAGATTGAGTCGCCTTGTATCGGTCAACACTTACGTGAATTTTCTGCATATAAAGAAATTTAATTTTAATTAGTTAAGTACAAAATTCACACAATTAGTCATTAATCATCTTATGAACTCTTACTTGTATTATTGTTAAACTTCGATACAATTTCTCAAAATTTATACGTGAACACGCTCCGATCACCCGATTCGTATGTGTAAAGTGTTGCAATCGGTAAATCTTTCATTAATAAGAATATAGAAAGTGTTGAAGTTTGTTGTATTGATGTCTCTATTGAGTCTTGATCTTCTAAATATCGACCACATAAACTCATACTCTCGTACAAAAGGTAAGTCTCATTGATTGACCCTATAGGAAAGTTTTTGTTCCGAAGGTAGTTTTTCAATGTACACATACAATGTTCAATTGGATAAATCCATCTATACTGGACATGACCCCCTAGAAAAGCATCAAAGTCCAAGTGTATAGGCAAATGTACCATTTTATTAAAGAATAAAGGTGGAAATATTTTTTTCTAATTTATAAATGGTCAAAACAATATCATCCTGCAACTCTTCTAATTCATCTTGATTTAAAGATTTTTGAAACAACAATCGGAAGAACCTAGACAAGTGCAGTAGAGCATCGTACACATCATCAGGAAGTAAAGCACATATATAAATGGAATCAAATACTGTAATAGGATGTGACAATCGTGAGTCTTCAATCTCGAAATTTTCTTATCAATTACGTTTACACACCCTCCAATATTGGAACAAAACCCTTCTGACATTTTTATATCTTTATGAAACATACATAATCGTTTCTTCTGATCCGAGAAAAGTGTGTATGTGGCTGTCGGACATTGAAGAACATCATTGACCTCAACTGGATGCAATGAATGCTTTATGTTCAATAATTCTCAATCTTTACTAGCTTTGAGTCCATCCTTCATTTTTTTTCTTTGAAATCCATTATAGTGCCCAACGCGCTATCACAAATGTTTTTCTCAATATGAATTACATCCAAATTATGTCTTAATAACAGTGTTTTACAGTATGATAGTTCGAAAATTATGTTGAGTTTATTCCATTTATCACCACGAGATTCATGATTAATCTTTACCTTCTTGGAAAGGTATTTAGTCAAACACATGTCTTTTTAAATCTCTTGCTTCCATTAATAATTCGATTCTAGACAAAAGATTAGGTGGTGGTCTTAACTCTATATTACCATCAAAAGAATCTATTTCCCCGCGCCAATGATGAGTAAGTGGAAGAAATCGTCGATGAATCATGTACCAATCCCAACAAAGCGATATCCTTATTACAACATGGACATGCAAGTTTTCCCTTCATACTCCATCTAGATAAATTTGTATATGCCGGAAAATCATTAATAGTCCACAACATAGTTGCCACATATTGCAATACTCATTACGACTCGCATCATAAGTCATTACATCCATATGCCACAACTCTTTTAACTTGTCAATCGATGGCTGGAGAAACACGTTAATCAAATCTCTAGGACTTTTTAGCCCAGGGATTAACATGGAAAGAATGAGATGATTTTTATCCATTCAAATTTTAGGAGAGACTTTATAATGGATAATAACAATATGAAAAAATCTATAAGAAGTCTTTCAATTTGTAAAAGATTGGAACCCGTCACTTTCGAGAGAGAAAGTCTTACATTTTGAGGCTCGGAGGAGAAATCTTTGAACTTTTCATCAAAGGACGTCCATGTCATTGAATTAGTTGGATGCATTAAGACTTCATCATCAAAATTAATATTATATTTATGCCAAGTCATCCGAGGAGCGGTTTTAGAGCACATGTACAACCTTTGCAATCTCGGTGCAAGTGGAAAATATCGTAAATTTTTATTTGGAATAAAATTCACGTTCACCTTTTTCTGAAGCATATTACTTGATTTGTTGATATTCCAAATAAACACACCACAAACATTACATTCTTCCAAATTTTATCTTCTTTACAGAATAACATACCATCATTCTTACAAGCATCAATTTTGTCATACGTTAAATCAATGTGTATAATAAATTTCTTGCACTCATAGTATGAACTTGGCAACTAAAAATTAGTTGGTAATATTTCCTCTTTGAGAAATTTTAATAACAAATTGAATGACGTGTTGGTCCAGTGACATTATCTCCTACTCTACCCAAATTTTCATCTCTAAGGTCATCTAATTAGTCATCCTCATCATCACCGTTGACCTTTACATTCGAAGATATCGTTTCTCAATGACAGTACCAGATATTGTAATTTTAAAGGATTCAAAACACAATTAGATAATCTATCACCACTATTATAATCTCATAGGTTCGATGTGAACATTTTACACACGATATCGGTATAGTGTCATTCAAATTTTATCAGGGACTTCCATTTGAACTAGGAATTAACAACCATCGATATTTTCTAGACGCTTGTTTCCTGGTTGCGAGCGTCGATTAGTTCTCTAATCTTGAGTATTTTTGGAAGGTTGTCTTTCGAAGTGATTTAATCGTTAAATATTTAGGGTTTCTAAATTTACCTATTTATGCACTTACTCTTCTTTATTATTGTGTTATTCTCTTCAATAATGGGAAAAAAAATAAGGCGAAAGAAGTAAAAGAATTCGGGGAAATATATACAAGCAAGAAAGTGATGGCTGAAACAAAGTTGAAACAGAGTTATGAGAATGCTAAAATAGAGCAGAAATAGAGTTCTGATAATATTGTAATAGAGTAGAAGGAAAATAGAGAAAATTCTCAGAAAAAAACTAAAATAACAGAAAGTATTCAGGCAGAAGTCAATAAAGATGGAAAATGAAGGGTTAGATATAATGAAAGGGCTAATCTCTACGGACTAAAGAATCAAATTTCGAAATTGATGTTTCAAGCGAAGAAAGAAGAGATTGTTCTTAGCAAGGAAATATTCAACAGTTCATAGCCCAGCATAATATTCACTACCTCCAGAACTGGAATTTACTCAAAAAAGAAGAATGTGATAAGATAGTTAGTTGGTCTGTAGAGACAATGCAAGAGCTTATGAAGTGCCCAAAAACCAAGAATTACACTATCAGAAGTAACTCTAGTTGGAAAGTAAATGAAGTCAGGAAGAAAAACACTAAACAAAAAGCTGAAACTCAGGTACAATACAAATGCAAAATTTACTCCAGGGGATTTTAAACAAAGGTTGAGATTCTCAAATCTCCTTTTAAGTTTAAATTACCATTTGAAGTTGAAGAGAAATGCATTAAAGAGTGGAAATATGTAGTTGTTGGTAACTATATAGGAAATAATCGTATATCTTTCCTAGTCGCTAAGGATGCCTTGCTAAAGCAATGGGAGCACATTGGACTGGAAAAGGTATATGCAAATATCAATGATCTTTATTTCCTAAAGTTCAAGCAGATAACAAATTAGGAGAATATTCTAAAGTTGGAGCATGCTTATGTTGGATCAAACTGCATGAAGCTGGAAAGATGGTCTGAAGAATTGAACCTACGTAGCAAACCGAAAGAAACAACTCAATTTTAGTTCAAACTAAGGAATATTTCAGCTCATATGTACAATGCAGAAGCATTTAGTCATTTTTCTAGTCTACTAGAAAAACCATTTTATATGGACCCAATCACGAAAGAAAGAGAACACATCACATATGCTAGAATAATCATTGTAGTGCACTCTAGAAGTACTCTACTAGCAAAAATGATAGTTATTGACAGAAGAGGTAAGCCCACAGTCATGGATATTTCATATGAATGGAGGCCAAACAGATGTGTATTCTGCAATACTTTTGAACATGTCAGTAATCAATGTGAAAAAAAATTGAAGAACAACAGGAAATCTTGAAAGTTTAGAAATAGAAGGATAGCCTAAAAGTTCAGGAGAAAAATGAGAAAGCCTAGGAAAATGAAACTGAAGAATCAGGAACTAGAAAGCATCTAGAGGAAATTAAAGATGAAGAAGCAGATGTTGAAAATGTTGAGGATTCATAAGAAGGAGAAGATGAAAAATCAGAGGAAGGAGACTATTAAGAATTAGATAAAGAAGAAGAATTAGAGGGTGAAAATAAAGAAGAATTAAAGAAAGAAAAATATGAAGAATCAGGGGATGAAAGCAATGAAAATTAGCGGATGGAAGTGATAGAAAAGAAGTGGAGGAAAGTGAAAACGAGACTATAAAAGTAGATCGAAACAACTCAGGCAAAGTTGAAGCCATTGAATGCGCAGCTCACAAACAAACATCATCATATGCAATAGTTCAATCACCAATAATAAAGCCTAAAGGCAGGTGAGGATGCGACGTAAATATAATCGCTGGAATTCGAGGAATACAATTTGGGTTTTGAGGAATGTAAATTGGGATTCTAAAGCAGAGTAAGAGTAGTCAAAGAGGAAGTTCACAACATAATTAGAATTTTAAAATTGTAGGTCTTGTATGTTTTTGTTATTTTTTACTGTAATCTTTGTTTGTTTGTTGTTTCCAATCAGATACTCTAAGTCATTGTTTGTCATCCTTTAATCAAAGATAGAGATTGTCTAAATTTGATTTTGACCCTCTCCCACTTTTTTGGGGTTTTTAATGAAATAGCGCTAAACTGTTTTTCCAAAAAATAATAATGAAATTACCATCTACTTATAATCAATTAATCAACATACTAATCCAAGTAAGTCATTTCTCTAATCATGCAACCCTAACAATCCAATTAAGTCATTTCTCTAAACATGCAACCCTAATCATAAAAAACGTAGACAAATTTTAGAACTTATTAAATAGAGAATGCCGACATAAAATACATCTCGAATACTTATATTTGATTCCAATCGGTAAAAGTGAAAATAAAGAATAGCGACAATCTATTAGAAAACATTATTTGGAAATAGATCAAATAAAACCTAAATCTATTAATAATATCTATCAACCTAAATTAAACATAAATCTATCAATAATACCTATCAAACAACCCAAATCAACTAAAATCAAACAACTAAATAAATATATATATCAACCATTCAAACCTAAATTAATAATATCAAACTAAATCTATTAATAACATAAACTTATCAAACAACCTAAATCAACCAACTAATCAAATAATCAAATATATCAACTATTTAAACCTAAATCAAATTGAAAAGGTAAAAAACACGATATATGGTTGGGCAGCGAAAAAACTTTCTTATGTAGGGAGAATCGAACTTATCAAAACCGTGGTCATGGGCATAGTTGGCTATTGGGCGTAGCAGATGGTCATTCCGAAGAAGGTAATGAAGGAGCTCGATACACTGATGAGGAACTTTATCTGGGGCAATAGCGGAAGAGGAGGAAAAAAAGTAAAATGGACCGCTCTCTGTAAACCGAAGGACGAGGGAGTCATCGACTTGAAGAACTGTATCGAGTGGTACAAGGCTCTCACCTTCAAGCATCTGTGGGCTTTGGAGTGTAATCAGGAGTTACTATGGATAATATGGGTGCATACGAGGTTTATGAAATACGAAACCAGCATCTGGACCTGCAAAATTCATGAAGGTATAAGCTGGTCTCTAAAAAAGATTCTTAAACTAAGAAGCGATATTGCAGATCTTTATGACATCCGGCTAGGGGACGTGAAATGCACTCTATTCTGGTACGACCCCTGGTTCGAAAACCAACCTATAATCCACAAGGAGGAGTTTCAAAATATCCGCATCAGAAGGGACTACACAAAAGTGAAAATTAGAGACATTAAAGACAGGAATTGGGACTCACTCCTAAGAAGAAATTTAGAAGGACAAATGATACTTGATCATATAAGTAACATACAACTATACGACAGATCGGGTATTCATGAATGGAAAGCTGAGGACAATGAGAAGCTGGTATCGAAGAAAATATGGAGGTAACCCGGGAAAAAGCGCAGAAAGTAGAATGGGCTCCTCTTGTATGGTCAACGAAGATTATCCCTAGACACCAGTTCGTCCTATTGGTCGCCTTCTGGGAAAGACTCAGCACTTGTGATCGTATCAGCAAGTATATGAGCATCCTGGACGCAAGCTGTCTTCTATGTAGAGTAAATGAAGAAACCATAAATCACCTATTCGGGAGCTACTATATTGCTTCAGAGCTTTGGGACAAATTTTATAAAAGCCTGGAGCTGAACAGTTTCCCGAGCGAATGGAATGAAATCAAAGATGTAGCACTACTTAAAGCCAAGGGAAATAGATTTGCAACAAGCGTGTACAAGTGCGGATTTGGAGCACTGGTGTATAACATTTGGCAAGAACGGAATGCAAGGCTATATGGCAGAACCCGCAAGGGTATAACTCTTCAACATTTGGAGCGTTGAAAAGTTATGGAAAGATATTGTATCGGATTACAGCGCACTCGTGGAAACGTGGACAAGAATTCCAAGAACAAAGCAGAACTGAAATATCTGTAGGAACTGGAATTTACTATTTTTTAACTCACTAGAATTGAAAACATTGTAATCAGATAATTCATTTACATTTTTAGTTTTTTAGCTTTTATTCAGAATGTTACGACTTCAAAATCATTTTAAACCTGTCTAGAATGATCTCTTAAACTCGTGGTTTTTTTCCATTTTTGAGAATTTTTAATGAAATGAAGCTAAGTCGTTTTCTCCCCCAAAAAAACCTAAATCAATAATATCTATATTTTTTTTTTGTATTCAAAAGCAAAAATAATATTATATTTTATTATGAAATCAAACATTAAGAACTTTCAATATTTAATTTTGATCAAAATTAATATTAAAAGTAATCAAATATTCAAACTAATAATTAGAAAAATAATAAATACTAACTTACACAAACCGAAAGGGAACAAAGATGAATGGATATAGGATATCCCTTTCTTAGTTACCAAAACATAAATGTATCAATGACTCAATACATGCATAATGTCAAATAAACTAAATGGATCGGACAATTTACAATTAAACCTAACTAGATATAAGATCAATCGTCTATTAGGAAAAGAAAATTATAAGATCAAACAAAAATTGAATGAAATACTAAATACAGGAGAAAAATCTTATAATACTTGATGTTGATTGTTGGATTGCTGGATTGAGAGAACTAGCGACAGCCGAACGACAGACAGCAGACGAATGACATG
Organism: Impatiens glandulifera; assembly: GCF_907164915.1. Taxonomy (NCBI): domain Eukaryota; kingdom Viridiplantae; phylum Streptophyta; class Magnoliopsida; order Ericales; family Balsaminaceae; genus Impatiens; species Impatiens glandulifera. Next base: position 34,523,614 of record NC_061862.1, on the reverse strand, counting down.
CAGCGGAAGAAGAAAGAAGGCGAACGGGCGGTGGAAGAAAGAAAGAATCACGAGAGAGAGGAGAGAATGCAGCAGTTGCGGAGAATAAAGAAAAAAGAAGAAAAAAAGAAGAAACGTATGTTTGATTTATACACAATATCAATGTCGGTGTTATCGTGTGTCCACGTTAATATTCATATTAATGTCGGTTTTACTCTAAAACCAACGTTACTAATATAATTATTAACGTCGGCTATAGGTTAAAGCTGACGTTACTAATCATGTACAAAAAACGTTTCATTTTCCAGTAGCTCTCCTTTATTAACGTCGGCCTTACTCTTGAGTCGACGTTAATACTTATAACAAATTAACATCAGTTATAGGGTAAATTACAATAGCTCCCCTTTATTAACGTCAACCTTACTCTAGAGCTGACGTTAATAATTATAACAAATTAACGTCGGCATCCCCCAAAAACGACACTGATACTCCTTTACGAAAAAAATTAAAATTTAACAAAAACTCAATCATATTAGTGTCCGTGTTACTTGAAACCGACACTAATATTACAATATATTAACGTCGATGTCCCTAAATCTGACATTGATATTGGATATTAATATCGGCCTTATGTTAATGCCGACGTTAATAATATTTTATTAATAAAAATGGAATTGTTTTTAAATATAGAAATTTGTGAAATGATGAAAATTTTGTGACAATCCTCAATTATTTGTTGAGTATTATAGATATTTCAAATTTAAAAAATAAGAGTTTTGTTGAATATTATAGATACTTCAAATGAAAAATAGAAGAATTTTGTTGAATATTTCAAGATCATATGTTACTAGTACACCTCATAATCTTCAATTATTTGTTTTGCAATCATAATTAAACAATTGATGGACGACTTGAATAGACAATAGATATACACAATTAGGATCATCTAAGATATCTTCATCTTTAATGTTTTTTACATACTGAAGATAGAGATATCCAAATGAGATTGAGGATCATAGAGAAAAAAGAGAAGTGGTTATAACCAATAGACAATCAGACTCTTCTTCGAAATCTCCATCTTTAATTAATTCATTCTAACTCATTGAAGATGCTGGAGATGCCTAAGAAGAGATTGTTGATCATTGAGAAAATTCTTTAAGGAGAAGTGTTTCAAACCAATAGATTTTTTAAGAAAAAATGAGAAAGGAGTGTGCTAAGTGACTACAGGAATTAGTTTCTCCTTGTGATCTTCAACTAATGTGCTTCTAACTAATAAACAATTGGGATCTTTTAAGAAATCTTCAATTTCCTTTTAACAAATTGAACATAGAGATATCTCAGAAGACCCCCGATTACATATTGGTTAGAAGGAAATTAATAGTTTAGGAGAATCTCAATTTTATTATAGAGAAACGAAGGAGTATCATTTTATTTATAGGACTTAAAAATTATTTGGCAAAAACTATCAACGACGATATTTGTTGGTGTCTCATTAATAATTTGAATATTAATTACTAGGGACGGCATTAGCATAACGTCATGGCTAATTAAAAGATTATTAGCCACGACATTATGTTAACGCTATCCCTAATAGACAAATCAACGTCGGTATTTTCATTGTGCCGACGTTAATATTTTTTTGATATTTGTGACCTTCAAAAATGTGCTTCAAACCAATATCCAATCGGGGTCCTCTGAGAAATCTTCAATTTATTTTTAACAAATTGAAGATAAAGATGTCTTAGAGGAGATTGAGAGGACCCCAATTTGATATTGGTTAAAATGAAATTAGTATCTTCACTTATTTGGCAATCTCAAATACCTTAAGAAACGAGGGGGAGCGTGTTATTCTTTAAGAAGAGATTCATGATCATTGAAAATATTATTTAAGGAGAAGTGTTTCAAACTAATAGATTTTTTCCAACCAGTAGACAATGAGATCTTCTGAAAAAAATTAATTTCTTTTTAACTAATTTAAGATGGATATATCTCAAAAGAGATTGAGAAGATCCCGATTGAATATTAGTTGGAAGAAAATCATTAGTTTAAGAGAATCTCAAATTCCTTAAGGAGAAATAAGAGAGGAGTGTGTTATCTATAGGCATTGAAAATGATTTAGAAAAAATATCAACGACGACATTTGTTGGTGGAAAGTTGATACAATTATTAGGGACGGAGATAGCATAATGTCATGGCTAATAATATATAATATTATCCACGACATTATACTATCATCGTCTCTAATAGTTTTAGAATATCAGCCACAACGTTATTCTATCACCATGGATGATATTATTTATTATTAGCCATAGCGATAACATAAGGTCGTGGCTAATAATATTTTTAAAAATTATGGGAAAAGGACAGGGAAACCTGACTTTTAGCTATTGTGTTTATGACGAAAATTGTGGCTAATAATAATGGAGAGAAAGTGGCCGGAAAGCCAGAACATTATCCACGTCGACGACAACGAAAGTCGTGGCTAATATTTTTTATCAACGCCGACACTAATAAATATTATTAACAACAACTAAATGAGCCGACACTAATAATTATTATTAATCACGGCGTATGTTCGTCATCACTAATGTTCGTTAGTAAAAAATCTATTTCTACTAGTGTATATATAGATAATTATAATTGAAAATTCTTAAATTAAAGTTGGTCAAATACTTATTTAAACACTAATTGAATTAATTATTGTAATAATTAATCTCCAATTAATTAAGATAATGGCGAAAGAAAATAAATATTTTTTTGAGATAAATGTTGTATTCATTTTATTTGAAATAAATTTTTAAAAAAAGTTAAAAGGAGAATTAGAATAAATAATTTAGTATAAATGTTGTATCCATTTTATACCATATAAATTATTTATTTAATCACAAAATTATATAAAAAAATGGTCAAAAAAATGACATATTTATTATATTTTGTAGGTTCACATGGAGCAAAAATGATTGAAAAAAAATAATTTTAACAAGCTTCATGGCTAGAAAAAGGTCAGAATCTACTTTAGCCGAAATAAGCCGAGATTAGTACAACAGACCGCATGGCCATCGGATGAGCATTGGATTCTCATCCAACCCCCATCATTCAACGTGTAGCCCGCTGCAACGAAAGCGGGACGTTTCCACGCAGTAGCGGATCAATAGAAGTACGATTTTAAAGGTGTTAACCTAGACGCACGCAAATTGTCCATTGTCAATTGAGCACTAACGGAACGCCCATCGTCCACACTTAGGTTCAAAACGACGACATTTTGGCGCTTCCCTAGTGCTCAACTGCGGAAGAAGAAAATGATGTTCACGTCTGGTTTGTCTTCTTCCTAGAACCGACAAACTGGATAATAATTTGTCAAAGATAGAATATTGTCGTTTCTCCACCATTTGACTTCGTTCAAAAAGTGAAATGATCACCCTACTCTAGTGATCATTTCACCTACACCCTAAGGCAACATCATTTCCTATACAGGCAACTGGCCAAAGATCAAACAAAAGACAATTGATGGTCTTTTTAACTAAACTGAAGGCAGGAGATCCGTCATTGAAACTTCGGAACAAAATCCGTCATTGAAAATTTTAAAGCTTTTTCTAAAATTTTGAAAATTTCATGTAAGGATATAAAGCTCGGATCTAAGCATTCAGGAAACTTCTAAAAGAGTTAAATAGTGTTCTCCAACTCACAGTGAACCTCCAATCATACTGTAATTCGATTTACAAGTTAAAAATTGAAATTTTCACATTACGATTCGACTAGTTTTATATATTGCTTGATTCTTTGATCTTTTATTGAAAAACGATTCTAAGTTCATTTGTAAGCTTTCTATTTAAACAAAACTGAATCAATCAACTTAAATTAGAAATACCCAAATTTAGTTTTGAAAATGTTCAAAATCAGGTTTTTGTTTGAGTTATTACTAAAGAAAAGTGACCCAAAAAGTATCCAAACGAATTTCTAGGGATGTTGAGAACATAATAAATCCAATTTCAAGCCATCTCGGTCATTTTTAATTAAAAACTAAATTTTTGATAAAAATAAAAATTTTAGTTCTTGAATTTGTTAAAACGAACAAACAATGTTCAAGTTTTGGTTTCATTTAACTATATGAAGCATAAGAAAGTTATTGACAAGCTCCTTACGCTTTATTAAACCTAAAAACTCAAAAACACATTTTTTGTATCAAAATTATTTGAGTTGAGCGGGAAATCATCCTGATCGAATGATGCATCGAAATGATGTTATAAATGATCATTGGGACCAAACGAAGCTTCCAATGCCTTTGAATCAAGGGATTAAAGTCTTAGTTAAAATCATCAAACCTACAATTTGATGTTCTTGATATCCGAATGAGGGATCAACTTAGGTTCGATTTAGGACTAAGAAAATTGAACCTTACCCTACACTAGGCCGAGAAAACTTTTCCTAGGACCAATGATTCATAGCCTAGGACAAAGAAGCTTTCCTCACCTAAGACCAAGGAATCTCGCACTCGACCGAGGATTCCTAGACTAGGACCGAGAAGCCTTCCGCTCTTTGGACCGAGGAATCTTGATCCCGACCGAGGATTCCTGACCCATGACCGAGAGCCTCCAACATCCGATCGAGAGCTCCTCGCACCCTGACCGAGGATCTCTAGCCTAGGACTAAGAGCCTCTCACACCCGACCAAGAGTTCCTGCACCTTGACCGAGGAACCTCAACCCAAGACCGAGGAAAACGACACCCTAGGCCGTGAGGGCTAGTCCTAGGGCCTGTTTGGTTAAGATTTACAAATTCAATTTTGTTTATAATTTTGAAACCTAATTTTTTTTCTAAAATTCTAAAAAAATAGAAAACAATTTCAAAATATTTTTTAGAATATTTTCATAAAAAAATATTTTGATAAGGTTCAGTTTGAGATTTATTATTAATTCTAATACCTTAAACGGATATTTTTCTTCATCAATCGTCGACATCAAACTCATGTACCAACATTTAAATATTATTATACAACTTTAAATGTAAGAAAAATCAGTGCATGTGTAGAGCTGAAGAATGTTGGTTAAATAAAACAAAATAAAACCATTTTTTTCTAAAGCCAAAACATTATAAAGTAGAGAAAATTCTTTAACGGATAAAGAGAATATAGTGCGAAAGTTTTTTCCTTAGTATCACTAAACACCGAACCTAAAAAACTCTAGTCAAAATACGTTTGTATACATATAGTTTTATTAGTAAACAAATAAATTTTTGAATTAATTTGAATTAATATAGATTTCTTTAATCAATAGTTTGATTATTTAAATCTAAAAATTATTTAAATTTGATAAAAAAAATTAATTATTGTTATAATTAAATTAAAAATATCGAGATATATTTTTTTAATTTTTAATAAAATAATATTTTATTAAAAAATATTATTTGACATGCAAATCGATGTACATAAATTAATTCACACCATTAAATAAAATTAAGTTATAAAAACACATTATTATTTTTTAAATATTATTAATTAACCTCAAAATGCAATTGTAATAACTAACTGATAATTTTTTTTTTAAACAACAAATTAGATTTTATCTAAATTTCATCCATATCTTCCAAAATTTAGATTATTTAAGTAAGAAAAAGAGAAAATAGTGTGATGTTTATTTCTTCTAGAAGAATGAAAGAATATTTGTAAAAATTATACGTTTTTTAGAGTTTTGTACTAAAAAGAGGGCAATATTTCTATTTTATATTTTAGGAATTTGTTTGATCATGGGTTATTTGAGATTGTTATTGAATTTGTTTAAAACATATATTTATTTAAAACATAGTTAGAAGGTGAGAAAAAAAAACATGAAAATTAATATACATATTTTATTTAGGAAAATAAAAATTAAATAATTTTTATAATATTATTAATCAAATTTATGCTAAATTTGATCTTAAATTTTTTTTTTTCATTTATTGAAAAATAAATTATGAAGTAAAAAGAAAGAATAAATTTTAACCCCTCTAAGAACCTACCTAAATAGTAAGATAGATTGTTAATTTACTTTCTTTTTTATTTTTTTCCTTTTATCCTTGTAATTCATTTTTCAACTTTTGTTGTGTTTATACATAAATAGTAATTAAAATATATTAAGTGAAGGAGAGAAAAAAAAACATGAAAATTAATATACATATTTTAATTATGAAAATAAAAATTAAATAATTTTTATAATTTTATTAATCAAATTTATGCGAAATTTGATCTTAAAATATTTGTTTTCATTTACTGAAAAATCAATTATGAAGTAAAAAAGAAAGAGTAAATTTTAACCCTCTAAAAACCTACCTAAATAGTTAGATAGAGTGTTAATTTACTTTTTTTTTTCCCTTTTTTCTTCATAATTCATTTTTCAACTTTCAACTTTTATTGTGTTTATACATAAATAGTAATTAAAATATAGTAAGTTAAGGGGAGAAAAATACATGAAAATTAATATACATATTTTATTTATGAAAATAAAAATTAAATAAATTTTTATAATTTTATTAATCAAATTTGATCTTAAAAGACTTTTTTTCCATTGATTGAAAAATCAATTATGAAGTAAAAAAGAAAGAGTAAATTTTAACCCCTCTAAGAACCTACCTAAATAGTTAGATAGAGTGTTAATTTACTTTTATCCCCTTTTTTCTTCATAATTCATTTTTCAACTTTTGTTGTGTTTATACATAAACAGTAATTAAAATATAGGAAGCTAAGCGCAGAAAAATACATGAAAATTAATATACATATTTTATTTATGAAAATAAAAATTAAATAATTTTTATAATTTTATTAATCAAATTTGATCTTAAAATATTTTTTTCATTTATTGAAAAATCAATTATGAAGTAATAATGAAAGAGTAAATTTTAACCCCTCTAAGAACCTACCTAAATAGTTAGATAGAGTGTTCATTTCATTTATTTTTTCTTCATAATTCATTTTTCATCTTTTGTTGTGTTTATACATAAATAGTAAACAGAGGGAGTGTATTTTCTAGACGACACAAATTAAACTAAGCTTATTTTGTTAGAATATATATAGAATCACATATTTTATTTTAAAATAAAGACATTAAATTTATTATTTTGATCATAATTTTTAGTTATTACCAAATTAATAATTTGTTAATATTACCTAATTATAAAGTTATTGTTATGATCTAGGTCGCGGCTGGAGGACCGGGGTTGGGCCGGTTAGCGCGTTTCACTCAAAGGGTGGTGATTAATCCTGTTAGAGATTAACACCAAGGTTTCAATACTACACAAACTGTCACAAACCCTTGAACCAGGTTCAAGCGCGAAAGAGGTTTGTTTCAGGTTGAAGCAGCACACTTACAGGATAGGCTTAACCGGTTTTGAATAGGACAGGTTTAGAAATTGATGGGTCGGTTTTTGTAACTTGGTGATTCGGTATAGAGTCGGTTAGTACAGCTCGGTTATAAAGTAATTCAGACGGAAAGTAAATAACAAGACAAGTTTTTATGGATGTTCGGAGATAAAACTCATACGTCACCCCTTCCTCTCGAAACCGCGAGAAGGATATTCACTAAGTAATACAAATACAATCCAATCGAGACTTATTTCCTGCTCGATAACACCCGTACAATTTACACCGAAATTGTAAATAAACACTTCAACTTTAGCGCTTAGGCTTTTTCTAGAGAGAGAACACAATCTTATCACCTGTAACTTAATTGCTTACTGTGTGTTCCTTGTGTCCCCGTGTCCCACATTTACTTCTTCTTCAGCTGCTCCTTTTATAGGTGAAATATGCCAACGGTCATATTTCACTTCCTTGAATTTGATTGGCTGAGTAGAGGTTTAGTGATTCAGACATGACGGTCAACTCTTCAGACCTGGCGGTCAACTCTTCAGACCTGGCGGTCAACTTTACAGACTTGGCAGTCTGTTCTTCCAGTGTGTAAGACAAACCTGCTAGGTTTGTCTTTTACTCAATATGGTGACTGTTGGTTAGACAGTTGTCTGTACTTGGAAGATTTCCTTTCTGATTTATCTTGAAGTAGAAAGATCTTGTAGGACGGTATTCTGCAGCCTGCAGACTGTTCTCAGACTTGTATGAATATGGCAATGTTCAGTCTGTTCCTTTGGTATCATTTTCAACAGATACCCGAAGTATCTTCTTATGTTGGTCGGTCATTTGACTTAGCCTGATGACTTCCGGTTATTGACCGACTGTCTGGTGTTGCCTTCTTTTGAGCGGTCATGTTTCAGGTCGGTTTGATAACTTGACCGGTTGAGCTTCTTAACCGGTTCATTGGTCTGACCGGTTGGGTACTTTGACTGGTCCGGTTCTTTATTCCTGCATGGAAGGTTTATTTGTGTTAAGTTCTGTGAACCGGTTTAATTTTATCTAACAATTTCTCCCTTTTTGATTATTTTATTTAAAATTATCAAAATCATGTAAGATTGTAAACGTAGGCCGGTTCTTTATTTGACCGGATTTTTGAAACTAACTTGGAAGAATTTTTCAAAAAATTTTGAGAAAAATTTTGGAAAATTATTATCTTTTATCTTATCAATTGGAAAATTTTTATCTTTTATCTTATCAATTTCTCCCTTTTTGATTATTTTATTTAAAATTATCAAAACCATGTAGGAATGCAAGTATATGCCGGTTTCAAAAATAGCTTTATATATATAGAAGTAACCGAAAAAGGGAAAATATTATATAGACACCGAAATAAACATAGATTAGGAAAAGTGAGCCCCTATTCTGATTCGGAAAATGTGAAGTCTTTCATCATAGCATCGGTTGGTTCTTCCTCATCCGGTTGATCCGGTCTTGAAGATGAACCTTCAGCTTGCGGTTGACCGCCCATGCTGATTGGAACCGCATTGGAGACTCGTTGTCTTGTAGAACGTGGCTCGAGGTTTTCTTCGAGTTCATCCTCGGTGTGCATAGCTGGGTTCGGTTGAGTTTGAATGATTGTCTCGGTAATCCTTTCCAACATCCCGGCTACTTGAACATTCCTTGATGGTGTTTTCCGTTTTCGTTTTGCCGGAACCGAAGAGGAAGAAGCCGCCTTGGTCTTCTTGTGAACCCTGGCATATTTTTCGAGCCCTTGTTTTTTGCGTTTAACCGCTCTGCATCTTTGGCGGCTTAAGCTGCCATGGACTTCGCAAGTCCCGGATATTTAGCCGCTGTGTTTCGTTCGCGCACGGCTATTTCCTCTTCGGACAATCGCGGTGCCTCCTTTGCTTTCCTCGCTTCTTCGTCTAGCGCATCTTGAACTTCCTTAGCCGCTCGGGCGTTTGCCTCCTCAACCGCTGTATCAGCATTAATCTTGGCCTTGATTAATTCATTTACCTGTTCGGTTAGCGCCTTGAGGTCGGCTTCAAGTTGGGTATTTCGGTCCTCAAGGCTTGCATTTTTTTCCTCGAGGCTAATGACTATGTTGAGTGTGGAAGCGGCTTCGTTGCATGACCGCCCCAGGTCTTCATCGACCTTTGTGAGCTGTTGCTCGGTTTCCCTTTCAAACCGACCCATGTCATCCACCATCCTTGAGGTCTTATCTTCCAAGTCCTCAGTTTGCTGAAGATGATCGTTGTGCAGAACCGTGTCATCCCGGTAGTCGGCTTCGATGTCTGTGATCCGGGCCTCTGCCTTTACAAGATCATCCCTTGTCTTTTCGGCTAACAGGATCGTTTGGCGCGCGGCTTTCTTGATTTTCCTCTTCCACGGTCGAACCTTTGAGTTGGCAAACTCTTGAATAAGAGTCTTTACTTTTTCCTCTGTGACAACCGGTTCTGTATCCCCCGGTTGATCAGTTTCAAATGGCCCGGTGAAAGGAGTCTCTGTCCTTTCGTCGGTTTCGTTTATGACTGGATCCTCTAGAGGAGGCGTTTCACCTCGATTCTGACCGTCATTGGTCTCAAGACGCGGAGAATGCGTTGTTTCTCGCTGTCTGTGCACCGCGTCAAGCCGATCTATTTCTTCAATGAATTCTCCTTTCTTTATCTCAAGCTTATCCAACACCAGGAGCTGTAATTTAGCCTTTGGTGTTCCCACAACATATCTTTCTGAAAGTTTTCGGATACGTAAAGTTAGCTTTTGTAGCCGAGCACGCGGTTTCACGATTGCATGTCGGTCCATGGCTTCGTTAGGATCTTCGGCGTTTGTGGGACTTATAACGTTTTCTTCTATCTCCTTCAGCCTTCTGAAACTTTGTTCCTCGGTTAGGCCCGGTAACATGTGTTTGAAGAATTTGTCGCATCGGTACTCGTGCCATTCCCGGTATACTACAACAGCCGCTTGAACTCGCAGTTCGATTTCCTCCAGGATTCTGCGCACTATAATTTCGGCCATCTTCTGGTCGTTGTCAGCGGTAGCCTCTTCCTCCCCACGGCCATCTGCATCGGCATCGGTGTTCTCAAGGCTTACGGTCGCACCGATATTGTCAGAACTTGTAGCTGATTGTTCCTCTTCAATCGGTCCTTCTTTGTCAGATGGATTGTCATTGGTTTTCTGTGATCCTGTTCGGTCCGACGTGGAAGCCGAGTCTTCCTCATCTTGCGTTTGCGGTTCCGTGAATACCATCGGTTCCTTATCCTTGCTTCCGGACTTGTCTTTTGCCGGAACCGGTGTCTTGGCAGTAGATTTCTTTCTTCGGCCACCTGTAGAGCCGGGGGCCGACTGCTTCCTCTCCCAGAATTGTTTGGATCTTATTATCTTGCTTGATGGGAGAAGAACACCAGGACCGGTGTTGATGTTATGGTGGAGCATGATTTTTCCAGGAGGGATGGCGTATCCCCATGACCGGGCGGAATCCGGTTTCACCATGTCTTTCATGTTGTTGAAGATCTCCTTCGCCCAGTTGACGTTCGTATCGTCCAACAAACCGATAAGCATCTCGATTTTGGCCTTGGTGAGGTTGTCGTAATTTACACCTCTCGCTTGAACCGACTTTGTGAAGATGTCACAAAGCGGTATGTATTCCGGTCGTAATGTCGATTTCTTACCGGATACTTTCACCGGTTCCCCGGTTGCAGAGAGAATCTGGCAGGCCGCCTCGAATGTTGTTGGGGCTAGCTCCATCGAAGCGTTTCGGCCATCTGTTAGAAGACGTAGAATCTCCGCAACCGATTCTTCGGTTATCTCGAATTGTTTACCGCCAACAGTTGCGGTTATTTTGTCGCCAGAGAGAGATGCGGTTTTGAAGAATTCTTCAACCGCTTCTCTGTATAGAACAAAAGGACCGCCTAGAAAATACTCGAGTCCGGCTTCGGAAATCCGGGCAATAACTTCCTGTGCCGAAACTGAGCCGTTTTGGCGGATCTCCTCAAAATCCACCCGAATGATGTGTTTGAACAAAGCCGAGTCACGACCCATTGTTTATGATTAAGAGAGTTTGAGAAAACAGGAGAGTAACCGCTGAGAGATAGTTTGAGAGCTTAGAGAGAGAAAGCTGTTTCGCGTAAGAGTGAAATGAAATGGCCAAGGACCCTTTTTATAGGCGCGGTCTGGAAGCCCAACCGTCCCATCAACTTTTGGCGGGAATTTTCCCTCCAAGCCAAAAAGGCGGCAAACCGTGGGCGGGAATCTAAGGGCGGTAATCCAAACGGCGGCAATCAGTTGGCGGGAATCAAAGAGGCGGGAATCTAAGGGCGCCAACACATAGGCGGGAAGTAAAGGGCGGGATTTGTGAGCGAGAATTTCTGGGCGCCAAATTTCCCTCAAAATTTTTGATTTCGGTTTTGATGACGCAATCCCCCCTTTTTGAAACCGTATTATGAAGTGATTTGTGAACCGTAGTGATGCGGTGTTTTGACCTTGACCGGAAAATTCTACGAACACCGGTTTGTCTATCGATTTAACCGGTTATTTAGATGAATGTTCTGAGTTGTTTACAACATTTGATTAAGCGGTTCTTCTTGATACCGTGCATAACCGCGAGGATGCGGTTTCTTTGATATTGACCGGATATTTCAATGAAAACGAAGTTACTTGATAATATTAACCGGTTACTTAAATAGATGTTCTGAATTGTTATTTGGACCCGGTTATTTAGACTGAAATAGAGTTTCATTGAATGAAAAGGTACAAGATAGATATCGATATATAGATCGGTTTGGAAATAGAAATACATAAGAAGTAAAGATAACTTATGTGATAACGACTTTTGAAAGCTTTTCTTCCACTCCATCTATGTCAAGGATGTTTGAGGGACATGCCGGTGTGCCCGGTCCAAATTCTGGACGGTACTTGAGAATGATCCTACTGATGTGAGGAGCATAACCGAGATCTTTCTTGGTTAGCACCATGGTTTTCAGGTTCTGAAAAATGACCGTTGACCAATTGATGGTCGTGTTGCTAACAATATAGGTCATCATGTCGAATGTTTTCTTGGAGTAACGTTGATTCGGGGATTGACAAATGATAGAGCGAGTTACAATCTCAAGAAGGAGTTGGATGTGGTGAGCAAGGCGGGTTTTTAAACCATGGTTTTCCACCGGAACATTGGTTCCAGAGAAAAATATTGAGTGATCGGTTGCTGCACGTCCCACCCGGGTTGGGAAGTCGGAAAACCCTTCTGTGGGCAGGTTGAACATCTGGGAAAATTCGGCTTCATCCAGCCAGAATGTATGGTCTCTCACCGTGGAAACGATATAGTTTCCTCTAATGCAATCACTTCTGAAGAAGGTCTTGACATCCTCAAGAAGTATGGGACTGGATTCTTCGAGAAAGGTTCGAAGACCGGTGTCAATGAGAGATTCGAACATGACCTCCTTTGTTTCTATATCCCAATGTTCCATACATGAATCGAAGTTGATGCTCAAGAAGTTTCCTAGAGTTCTGCTCGGCATGATTCAAACTTTGCTATTAGAGAGAGAAGGAGTTTAAGAGATTTATGATTTGAGATGTGTTAATTTGATTAGGAAAGGTCTCTTTATATAGATCCGGTTTTGGAGGGAAAACATCAACATTGAATGTCAATTTTGTCTTATTGGAGAAGAGAATATTTATGTTTCCAAAGTGTGTTGGGAAGAGGTTGCTTTTGACTAATTGCGGAGCTCGAGGTAGGATTTAGTTGAAAAGTGACCAAGTTAGTTGGGTATTGATTACTCATGTAGTTGGGGGTTACCTCATTAATTAAATGTTACTTTTCATTAATGACCCAATGCAACAACACACTGAAAAGTAACCGATAGAAACCGAAGATAACTTAGACTAAACCGAAGAAAACATAGATAAAACCGAAATGATCATAAGGAGGTTGAACAAAGATACACCCGGTGCGTGCAGCAAAATGAACGGGTGTAGGAGGGAGTGACCTAATATCCGCTTGAGTTGGTGTGACCGTTGGAGTGAATGTGACGGTTCCTCCTCTTCCACGCCTTCTCAAACCGCTCATAGAACGAGTCGGTTATTTCCTTGGTTAGCACTTGAGCTTGGTTCAGCCCTTACCCGGGCATGTTGGAACTCCAAGCTCTAGAAGCAGACAACTTATTTGAGGAATGAGACCGACTGTTTTAACGCCAATCATCCAGACGAGGACGTCGAACAGTACCCTCGACCAATTTACCGGTGTGCCAGTAGTTATAGCAGCCATCATGTTAAAGGCAGCGGTGCAGTAAGTGTTGGTCACATCCCTTCCCAGGATGCCTCGACCTACTACGTCATTGAGAAGCTGGTATTCAGCTTTCAATAGTGACTTAGCACCGTGGTCATCCACTGGATGGCTTGACCGGGCAAAGGTTAAGGAGATCTCGACTTTTAGTTCAGCCGGTATGTTGAGGTCGGTTAGCCCCTGCTTTGGTAGGTTAAAGCATCTGGCAAAGTCATTTTCTGTAAAGTCAAATACGATTCCTCCAACCTTTGACTGGATGTGAATGTCAAAGTGAGGAGTTCCACGAAAGACCCTGGCGTTATAGAAGAACTCCAGAACAGACTCAGAATAGATGACATGTTTGTCATCTAGAAAGTGTTGGAGACCAGTATCTATAAGTGATTTGATCATCTTGAAGATCTCATAGTGCTCAGTGCTTTGAGCAGAGTTGAAATCCACTTGAAGGATGTTGGGAAACTGAGACATTTTGTCTTAGTGAAAGAAAGAGTTATGCAGCTTGTGATTGTTTTGTTTAAGGTTTGTTCAACTTATATACTAGTGGAGAGAGAAGCCTATTATCCAGATATCACAGGTGATAATGTCTATTAACCATAGGATAAAGAGTTTTGCATGAAATAGGCATGTCTACAGCCTAGGGTGTTGGTCATAGACCTGGACCATGAAAGATATCAGATCTTCATGTCTTTTTAGGTGCGACCATTTTACTTTGAAAAGGCAATGTTTCAGGACAGATAAGTTTAAACACAGATAATTATTCCACTTTTGTTTGAAATTCAAATAATCTAAGATAAATTATTTCTGAACCGGTCAGTTATCAGTTGTTCGTCCCGATGCGGTTACTTGGTGCGTGCACTAAGTAACCGGTCGGTTTACTCTGTCTGATAGACCAGGCGGTTCTTCCATAGATACCTTGAAAATTTGAAGTCCAGCAGTTTAGGAGGAACTACCGGTTTTGTCTGTCCGAACCGATTTCCCTTTAAGCATCCTGAGGGATGATCTGACTAATATCGGTTAGGCCGAGTGTAAGTCTGAATTGAGAGAACTTGGCTTCCTGTAGAGGCTTGATGAAGATATCGGCTACTTGTTGATTTGTTGGTACGTATTCCAGCCGGATATGCTTCAACATGACATGTTCCCGAATGAAGTGGTGCCTTATGTCAATGTGCTTGGTTCTAGAGTGTAGAACCGGATTGTAGGTGATTGTTATGGCACTTGTGTTATCACAGAAGATCGGAGACTCTTCGACTATGACACCAAAGTCCGTCAGTTGTTGTTGGATCCAAAGAAGTTGTGAACAACAGCTTCTGGCCGCCAGGTATTCAGCTTCTGCGGTTGATGTGGCAACTGATGTTTGTTTCTTGCTATGCCATGAGACAAGCCGGTCACCTAGGAATTGGCATGTTCCGCTGGTGCTTTTTCTATCAATCTTGAAACCTGCATAGTCTGCATCTGAATAACTCGTTAGGTTAATGGATGAATCCTTTGGATACCACAGGCCGACATCAGGTGTTCCCTTTAGGTATTTCAATATTCGCTTTGCGGCTGTGTAGTGGGATTGTTTTGGATTGGCTTGGAATCTCCCACACACACCGACTGCAAATAGAATATCCGGTCTACTTGCTGTCAGGTATAGAAGAGAACCGATGATGCCCCTGTAAGCGGTCAGGTCTACCGATTGACCCTCATCATCTTTGTCCAATTTAACTGATGAGCTCATTGGAGTAGCCGCTGAGGAGCATGTATCCATCCCAAATTTCTTTAGAAGCTCCTTGGTGTACTTGGGTTGACTTATGAACGTTTCTTCTTCGAGTTGCTTAACCTGAAGACCTAGGAAGAAGCTTAATTCCCCCATCATACTCATTTCAAACTTGTTAGTCATCAGGGTTGAAAATTTATCACATAACTTAGGATCGGTTGAACCGAAGATGATATCATCTACATAGATTTGAACAAGTAGGATATGTTCCTTTTTCTCAAACTTAAACAACGTTTTATCCACCGAACCGATGGTGAAATCGTGTTTTAACAAAAATGCGGTTAGTGTATCATACTAGGCTCTGTGTGCTTGCTTTAGACCGTATAAAGCTTTGTTTAACTGGTATACATGGTTGGGCAATTCATCGTTTTTGAAACCGGGTGGTTGTTCAACGTATACCTCTTAACGTAGGTCACCATTTAAAAATGCACTTTTAACATCCATTTGGAAAACCTTAATGTTTTTGAATACAACAAAAGCTAGAAAAATCCTAATAGCTTCAATCCTAGCTACAGGGGCAAATGATTCTTCAAAATCAATGCCTTCTTCCTGTTTGTAACCTTGCGCCACTAATCTGGCTTTGTTCCTCGTGACCAAACCGTCTTCATTGAGTTTATTTCTAAATACCCATCTTGTTCCTATGACCGGTTGATCTTTCGGTCTAGGGACTAGGTACCAGACTTTGTTACTCTCAAACTGGTTTAATTCTTCTTGCATTCACAAGATCCAATCCGGATCAGACAATGCTTCATCTATTCTTTTCGGCTCAATCTGGGATATAAAGGCGGAATTAAAGTATTCCTCCAGAATTTGACGCCTAGTTCGAACAGGTTCCGAAGGGTCACCTATAATTTGCTTAGGAGGATGTTTAGTGTTCCTTTTGAAATTCGGTTCAGTGATGTCTACCAAATTACCGTTTGCTTGATCAAGGCTAGACATATCGGTAGGCTGAACAGGATTGTCAGGCCGACCGACTTCCTCGGTTTGGACCGAAGTGTCAGCTTCCTGTCGTGGGACAGTTTGATCCGGCTGGGTTTCAATATTACCCATTTGGTCATGGACAAACCGCCTGAAGACCGGAATTTCATCTTCACTATCAGAATGGATATTGTTATTTTCCAATCTGTTGTGTAGATCAAAGCATGATGCAGTGTTACTTTCAACCGATTCATCGAAAACAACATGAAGTGATTCCTCCACGGTTAAGGTTGTATTGTTATACACTCTATATGCCTTACACACTGCTGAGTAACCTAACATGATCCCAGTATCGGTTTTTGCATCAAAAGCAGAGAGATAGGTTTTACCATTTATATGTATGTAGCATTTACAACCGAAAATTTTAAAGTACTTAAGGTTGGGAACCCTGTTAAAATAAACCTCATACGGTGTTTTGTTGTGAAATTTGTTAATTAAAGACCGGTTTTGTGTATAACATGCGGTATTGATAGCCTCAGCCCAAAATTTCTGAGCAATGCCCGAATCGGCTATCATGGACCGTGCGGCTTCCTTGAGAGTCCGGTTTCTTCTCTCGGCCAGGCCATTTTGTTGAGGAGTCCTAGCACTAGACAACTCGTGTCTAATACCGGATTCATTAAGAAATGCGGTTAAAGTACTGTTGGTAAATTCGGTACCTCTATCACTTCTAATACTATTAATGCGAGTTGATTTTTCATTTTGCAAACGTTTAAGTAGTGTAATCAAATTTGATGCGGTTTCACGTTTGGATTGTAGGAATATTACTCATGTAAATCTAGAGTAATCATCAACAACTACCATGGTGTAAAGCATACCTCCTAGGCTAATGACCTGAATAGGTCCAAATAAATCCATGTGAAGGAGATCTAAGCATCGGTTAGATTGCATGTGTCCTTTACTCTTAAAGGTTGACATAGTTTGTTTACCCATTTGACATGCTGAACAAACCTTATCCTTGTTAAATACTATGTTAGGAATTCCGTCGACTAACTTTTTACCGCGAATATAGTTTAAGCTTTTCATGTTCAAATGGTTTAGTCTTTTATGCCACAACCAGGTTTGATCGGTCTTAGCTATCATGCATACAGGATATTCTACCTTAGTTTTCCAGTCTACCTTGTAAATATTTCCTAGCCTATTTCCGGTTAGCAGTATGATACCTTGAGAGTTCTTAACTAAGCATGCATGTTTAAGAAATTCTATAGTGTATCTAGCATCACACATTTGACTAATGCTTAGTAGGTTAAAACGTAGGTTTTCAACTAAGAGTACATTATCAATTGTCAGGTTACCATGGACAATCTTACCCTTGCCCACAGTTCTACCTTTTGAGTTGTCACCGAAAGTGATTAATGCACCGGTTTCTATTTTGATGTCGGTTAGCAGGTTGTTGTTCCCGGCCATATGCCTGGAGCAACCACTATCCAAGTATCATTCAGAGTTTCCTAGCCGTTTCTTTAAATCCTGCAAAATGTACTTATTTACAACTATTTGGTACCCACATTTACTTGGGTCCACATGCGATTAGTCCCTTGGGCATCCAGACTTTGACAAACCGGACAGCTTTCTTTGCTAAGGTTTTGACCGTCTTTTTGGCACTCGGTTTTGGATACATTGGTTTTTCTACGAAGACTTTAAATGAGGGTGATTTTTGGTTTGTCCTATGCGGTTGAGGATTGGCTCTCCTATTTTTGAGCAGGTCGGCTTTCCTTTTCTCAGGGTCAAGCCACTTCTCAGAGTCGGCAGGACCTACATAGGTTAGTTTTTCTGCCGTATAGTATGCGGTCAATTCCTCTTCAGCGGTTAAGGAGCTTCTAATGAAACTTATAAGAGGAAGGTCACTCTTTGTGAACCTTACTTTGTTTACAGGTTTTTGGTTTTTGGATCTATCATTTTTGTAACCTAGGCCGAACATGCAAAAAGGGTGTCTGTAATAGCTACACATCTTCTTTACCATGTCACTAGATCTCTTATATGCGGCCATTTTATACTAGAGGCGGGCATTTTCCTCTTCGGTCAGTTCTCGAGCTGATGGTTCCGGTGCTAGCTCGGTTTCTAAGGTAGGGATTTCATTAGGTTCTATGATCTCTGGTTCGGTTAAAGCAGGTATTTCTGGTTCTATCAGTATGGGTATTATAGGGTCAGTTCTAAAGTTGAGTTGCTTAGGTAATATGGCTAGTAGGTTCTTATACTCTTATACCATATCATTCAATGCATTATATAACTCATCTTTAGTAAATTCTTCACAAGGAGAGTCAAATACATGTTCCTCATTTGCCATGAGGCATGTGAGTTCATCATCACTGTCATTGTGAGCCCATAAGCTTCCTCCATCATCGGTTATCAGTGCTTTCTGAACCTCACTTCCTTCACCGATTTGTTGGTAGTTATTTCGGTTATTTTGGTTGTCCGGTTTCCGGTCATCCCTCCTCGGTTTTCTGCATTCCCACTTGAAATGTCCCAAACAGTTACAGTTATAGCATCTTACATTAGATTTATCACCATAGTTGTAGTTTATCGGTTGGCTTCTTTTCATGAACCTCCCAAACTTCTGTGCAAGCATTGTCATGACATCCTCGGTGAACTGTTCGGCGGTTCTGATTTGTGCAGGTGCAGCCGGTTCTGTGGATGTGATCAGTGCTCTGGTTGAGGTTGAGGCTGAAACTTCTTCTTCAGTTCTAGACCTCATTTCGAACTCATATTCCTTAAGATCTTCGAATACATCGTGTAGCTTCATCTTACTTAGGCAGTTTGATTCCCTCATCACCATTGTCTTTATGTCCCATGCACTTGGAAGTGATCTTAATGCTTTCATGATGACCTCCTTGTTATCATACTTCTTGCCAAGAGTTGCTAACTCGTCTAACACACCGGTGAACCAGTCACTGTACTCCCTCATTGTTTCTCCCGGTTTCATCTTGATGCTTTCAAACTTCTGAGTAGCCACCATTACCTTGTTTTCCTTGGTTCTTTCATTTCCCTCATAGATCTGAATAACCGTGTCCCATGTTTCCTTTGCGGTTTTGCAGTCTCTGATCTTGCAGTACGTGTTTCTGTCCACGCTGTTGGAGATCCAGTTTCTAGCATGGTTATCTAGGTTGTTTCTTCTCCTATCTTCAGCTGTCCAATCCTTCTTGTCCTTATCAATGATTATCGGTCCTTCGGCCAGAATGAACTGCATCTCGTCATCCATGGTGATTAAATGCAGGTGCATGCGTGCCTTCCAGTTGGCAAAGTCATCACCTTCTAGCATTGGGGGCCTATCGAAAGACATGCTTGCTTGAGTATTGAAACTAACTACTCTGATACCAATTGTTAGGATCTAGGTCGCGGCTGGAGGACCGGGGTTGAGCCGGTTAGCGCGTTTCACTCAAAGGGTGGTGATTAATCCTGTTAGAGATTAACACCAGGGTTTCAATACTACACAAACTGTCACAAACCCTTGAACCAGGTTCAAGCGCGGAAGAGGTTTGTTTCAGGTTGAAGCAGCACACTTACAGGATAGGCTTAACCGGTTTTGAATAGGACAGGTTTGGAAATTGATGGGTCGGTTTTTGTAACTTGGTGATTCGGTGTAGAGTCAGTTAGTACAGCTCGGTTATAAAGTAAGTCAGACGGAAAGTAAATAACAAGACAAGTTTTATGGATGTTCGGAGATAAAACTCCTACGTCACCCCTTCCTCTCGAAACCGCGAGAAGGATATTCACTAAGGAATACACACACACAATCCGATCGAGACTTATTTTCTGAAGCCATTGAATGCGCAACTCACAAACAAACATCATCATATGCAATAGTTCAATCACCAATAGTAAAGCCTAAAGCCAAACAGGTGAGGATGCGACGTAAATATAATCACTGGAATTCGAGGAATACAATTTGGGTTTTGAGGAATGTAAATTGGGATTCTGAAGCAGAGTAAGAGTAGTCAAAGAGGAAGTTCACAACATAATCAGAATTTTAAAATTGTAGGTCTTGTATGCTTTTGTTATTTTTTACTGTAATCTTTGTTTGTTTGTTGTTTCCAATCAGATATTCTAGATCATTGTTTGTCATCCTTTAATCAAAGTTAGAGATTGTGTAAATTTGATTTTGACCCTCTCCCACTTTTGGGGTTTTTAATGAAATAGCGCTAAGCTGTTTTTCCAAAAAAATAATAATGAAATTACCATCTACTTATAATCAATTAATCAACATACTAATCCAAGTAAGTCATTTCTCTAAACATGCAACCCTAACAATCCAATTAAGTCATTTCTCTAAACATGCAACCCTAATCATAAAAAACGTAGACAAATTTTAGAACTTATTAAATAGAGAATGCCGACATAAAGTACATCTCGAATACTTATATTTGATTCCAATCGGTAAAAGTGAAAATAAAGAACGACAATCTATTAGCAAACATTATTTGGAAATAGATCAAATAAAACCTAAATCTATTAATAATATCTATCAACCTAAATTAAACATAAATCTATCAATAAGATCTATCAACCAAAATTAAACATAAATCTATCAATAATACCTATCAAACAACCTAAATCAACTAAAATCAAACAACTAAATAAATATATAAATCAACCATTCAAACCTAAATTAATAATATCAAACTAAATCTATTAATAACATAAACTTATCAAACAACCTAAATCAACCAACTAATCAAATATATCAAAAATTGAAACATTAATCAATAATATCAACCAAAATCAATCAACTAATCAAATATATCAACTATTCAAACCTAAATCAAATTGAAAAGGTAAAAAACACGATATATGGCTGGGCAGCGAAAAAACTTTCTTATGTAGGGAGAATCGAACTTATCAAAATCGTGGTCATGGGCATAGTTGGATATTGGGCACAGCAGATGGTCATTCTGAAGAAGGTAATGAATGAGCTCGATACGCTAATGAGGAACTTTATCTGGGGTAGTAGCGGAAGAGGAGGAAAAAAAGTCAAATGGATCGCTCTCTGTAAACCGAAGGACGAGGGAGGCATCGACTTGAAGAACTGTATCGAGTGGAACAAGGCTCTCACCTTCAAGCATTTGTGGGCTTTGGAGCGCAATCAGGAGTCACTATGGATCAAATGGGTGCATACGAGGTTTATGAAATACGAAACCAGCATCTGGACCTGCAAAATTCATGAAGGTATGAGCTGGTCTCTAAAAAAGATTCTTAAACTAAGAAACGATATTGCAGATCTTTATGACATCCGACTAGGGGACGTGAAAGGCACTCTATTCTGGCACGACCCCTGATTCGAAAACCAACCTATCATCCACAAGGAGGAGTTTCAAAATACCTGCATCAGAAGGGACTGAACAAAAGCGAAAATTAGAGATATTAAAGACAGGAATTGGGACTCACACCTAAGAAGAAATCCAGAAGGACAGAGGATACTTGATCATATAAGTAACATACAACTACACGACAGATCGGATATTCATGAATGGAAACCTGAGGACAATGGGAAACTGGTATTGAAGAAAATATGAGAGGTAACCCGGGAAAAAGCACAGAAAGTAGAATGGGCTCCTCTTGTATGGTCAACGAAGATTATCCCTAGACACCAGTTCATCATATGGCTCGCCTTCTGGGAAAGACTCAGCACTTGTGATCGTATCAGCAAGTATATGAGCATCCTGGACCCGAGCTGTCTTCTATGTAGAGGAAATGAAGAAACCATAAATCACCTATTCGGGAGCTGCTGTATTTCTTCAGAGCTTTGGGACAGATTCTATAAAATCCTAGAGCTGAACAGTTTCCCGAGCGAATGGAATGAAATCAAAGATATAGCACTACTTAAAGCCAAAGGAAATAGATTTGCAACAAGCGTGTTCAAGTGCGAATTTGGAGCAGTGGTGTATAACATTTGGCAAGAACGGAATGCAAGGGTATATGATAGAACCCGCAAGAGCGTTAAAGAGTTATGGAAAGATATTGTATCGGATTGCAGCGCCCTCGCGAGAACGTGGACAAGAATTCTAAGAACGAATCAGAACTGAAATATCTGTAGGAACTGTAATTTACCATTTTTTAACTCACTAGAATTGAAAGCATTGTAATTAGATAATTCATTTATATTTTTAGCTTTTTAGCTTTTATTCTGAATGTTACGACTTCAAAATCATTCTAGACCTGTCTAGAATGATCTCTTAAACTCATGGTTTTTTTCCCATTTTTGAGAATTTTTAATGAAATGAAGTTAAGTCGTTTTCTCCCCCAAAAAAACCTAAATCAATAATATCTATATTTTGTTTTGTATTCAAAATCAAAAATAATATTATATTTTATTATGAAATCAAACATCAAGAACTTTCAATATTTAATTTTGATCAAAATTGATAGTAATCAATTATTCAAACTAATAATTAGAAAAATAATAAATACTTACACAAACCGAAAGGGAACTAAGATGAATGGATATAGAATATCCCTTTCTTAATTACCAAAACATAAATGTATCAATGATTCAATACATGCATAATGTCAAATAAACTAAATGGATCGGACAGTTTAAATTAAACCTAACTAGATATAGATCAATCGTCTATTAGGAAAAGAGAATTGTAAGATCAAACAAAACTAGAATGAAATACTAAATACAGGGAAAAACCTTATAATACCTGATGTTGATTGTTGGATTGCTGGATTGAGAGAACAAGCGACAGCCGAACGACAGACAACGGACGAATGACATGCAGCGGAAGAAGAAAAAAGGCGAACGGGCAGTGGAAGAAAGAAAGAATCGCGAGAGAGAGGAGAGAATGCGGCGGTTGCGGAGAATAAAGAAAACAGAAGAAAAAAAGAAGAAACGTATGTTTGATTTATACACAATATCAATGTCGGTGTTATCGTGTGTCGACGTTAATATTCATATTAATGTCGGTTTTACCCTAAAACCAACGTTACTAATATAATTATTAACGTCGGCTATAGGTTAAAGTTGACGTTACTAATCATGTCCAAAAAACGTTTCATTTTCCGGTAGTTCTCCTTTATTAACGTCGGCCTTACTCTTGAGTCGACGTTAATACTTATAACAAATTAACATCAGTTATAGGGTAAATTACAGTAGCTTCCCTTTATTAACGTCGACCTTACTCTAGAGCTGACGTTAATAATTATAACAAATTAACGTCGGCATCCCCCAAAGCCGACACTGATACTCCTTTACAAAAAATTTTTTTAACAAAAACTCAATCATATTAGTGTCGGTGTTACTTGAAACCGACATTAATATTATAATATATTAACGTAAATGTCCCATAAATCTGACATTGATATTGGATATTAATATCGGCCTTATGTTAATGTCGACGTTAATAATATTTTATTAATGAAATATTTTATCATACCATAAAGTCTAGTGAGAATTTAATAAAAATGGAATTGTTTTTAAATATAGAAATTTGTGAAATGATGAAAATTTTGTGACAATCCTCAATTATTTGTTGAGTATTATAGATATTTCAAATTTAAAAAATAAGATTTTTGTTGAATATTAAAAATACTTCAAATGAAAAATAGAAGAGTTTTATTGAATTTTTCAAGATCATATGTTACTAGTACACCTCATAATCCTCAATTATTTGTTTTGCAATCATAATTAAACAATTGATGGACGACTTGAATCGACAATAGACATACACAATTAGGATCATCTAAGATATCTTCATCTTTAATTTTTTTTAAACAACTGAAGATAGAGATATCCAAATGAGATTGAGGATCATTGAGAAAAAATAGAAGTGGTTATAACCAATAGACAATCAGAGCCTTCTTGGAAATCTCCATCT
The DNA here is from genome assembly GCF_907164915.1 of Impatiens glandulifera. Lineage (NCBI taxonomy): Eukaryota > Viridiplantae > Streptophyta > Magnoliopsida > Ericales > Balsaminaceae > Impatiens > Impatiens glandulifera. The sequence continues at coordinate 34,499,502 of NC_061862.1, read as the reverse complement.
TTAATTAATTCATTCTAACTAATTGAAGATGCTGGAGATGCCTAAGAAGAGATTGCTGATGATTGAGAAAATTCTTTAAGGAGAAGTGTTTCAAAACCAATAGATTTTTTAAGAAAAAACGAGAAAGGAGCGTGCTAAGTGACTACAGGAATTAGTTTCTCCTTGTGATCTTCAACTAATGTGCTTCTAACTAATAAACAATTGGTGTCTTTTAAGAAATCTTCAATTTCCTTTTAACAAATTGAATATTGAGATATCTCAGAAGACCCCCGATTACATATTGGTTTGAAGGAAATTAGTAGTTTAGGAAAATCTCAATTTTATTATGGAGAAACGAAGGAGTATCATTTTATTTATAGGACTTAAAAATTATTTGGCAAAAACTATCAGCGACGATATTTTTCAGTGTGTCGTTAATAATTTAAATATTAATTACTAGGGACGGCGTTAGCATAACGTCATGGCTAATAAAAAGATTATTAGTCACGACATTATGTTAACGCTATCCTTAATAGACAAATCAACATCGGTATTTTCATTGTGCCGACATTAATATTGTTTTGATATTTGTGACCTTCAAAAATGTGCTTCAAACCAATATCCAATCGGGGTCTTCTGAGAAATCTTCAATTTCTTTTTAACAAATTGAAGATAAAGATATCTTAGAGGAGATTGAGAGGACCCCAATTTGATATTGGTTAAAATGAAATTAGTATCGTCACTTATTTGGCAATCTCAAATACCTTAAGAAACGAGGGGGAGCGTGTTATTCTTTAAGAAGAGATTCATGATCATTGAAAATATTATTTAAGGAGAAGTGTTTCAAACCAATTGATTTTTTTCCAACAAATAGACAATGAGATCTTCTGAAAAAAATTAATTTCTTTGTAACTAAATGAAGATGGAGATATTAGTTGGAAAAAAATCATTAGTTTAAGAGAATCTCAAATTCCTTAAGGAGAAACAAGAGAGGAGTGTGTTATCTATAGGCATTGAAAATGATTTAGAAAAAAATATCAGCGACGACATTTGTTGGTGGAATTTTGATACAATTATTAAGGACGGAGATAGCATAATGTCATGGCTAATAATATATAATATTAGCCACGACATTATACTATCATCATCTCTAATAGTTTTGGAACATCAGCCACAATTTTATTCTATTACCATGGATGATATTATTTATTATTAGCCATGGCGATAACATAAGGCCGTGGCTAATAATATTTTTAAAAATTATGGGGAAAGGACAGGGAAACCTGACTTTTAGCTATTGTGTTTATGACGAAAATTGTGGCTAATAATAATGGAGAGAAAGTGGTCGGAAAGCCAGAACATTAGCCACGTCGACGACAACGAAAGTCGTGGCTAATATTTTTTATCAACGCCGGCACTAATAAATATTATTAACAACGACGAAATGAGCCGACACTAATAATTATTATTAATCACGGCGTATCTTCGTCATCACTAATGTTCGTTAGTAAAAAATCTATTTCTACTAGTGTATATATAGATAATTATAATTGAAAATTCTTAAATTAAAGTTGGTCAAATACATATTTAAACACTAATTGAATTAATTATTGTAATAATTAATCTCCAACTAATTAAGATAATGGCCAAAGAAAATAAATAATTTTTTTTGAGATAAATGTTGTATTCATTTTATTTGAAATAAATTTTTAAAAAAAGTTAAAAGGAAAATTAGAATAAATAATTTAGTATAAATGTTGTATCCATTTTATACCATATAAATTATTTATTTAATCACAAAATTATATAAAAAAAAATGGTCAAAAAATGGCATATTTATTATATTTTTTAGGTTCACATGGAGCAAAAATGATTGAAAAAAATTAATTTTAAACAAGCTTCATGGATAGAAAAATGTCAGAATCTACTGTAGCCGAAATAAGCCGAGATTAGTGCAACAGACCGCATAACCACCGGATGAGCATTGGATTCTCATCCAACCCCCATCATTCAACGTGTAGCCCACTGCAATGAAAGCGGGACGTTTCCACGCAGTAGCGGATCAATAGAAGTACGCTTTCAAAGGTGTTAACCCAGACGCACGCAGATTGTCCATTGCCAATGGAGCACTAACGGAACGCCCATCGTCCACACTGAGGCTCAAAACGACGACATTTTGGCACTTCCCCAATGCTCAACTACGGAAGAAGAAAATGATGTTGTTCACGTCTGGTTTGTCTTCTTCCTAGAACCGACAAACTGGATAATAATTTGTCAAAGATAGAACATTGTCGTTTCTCCACCATTTGACTTCGTTCAAAAGGTGAAATGATCACCCTGCTCTAGTGATCATTTCACCTACACCCTAAGGAAGCATCATTTTCTATACAGGCAACTATCCAAAGATCAAACAAAAGACAATTGATGGTCTTTTTAACTAAACTGAAGGCAGGAGATCCGTCATTGAAACTTCGGAACAAAATCCGTCATTGAAAATTTTAAAGCTTTTTCTAAAGTTTTGAAAATTTCATGTAAGGATATAAAGTTCAGATCTAAGCATTCAGAAAACTTCTAAAAGAGTTAAATAGTGTTCTCCAACTCACGATGAACTTCCAATCATACTGTAATTCGATTTACAAGTTAAAAATTGAAATTTTCATATTACGATTCGACTAGTTTTATATATTGCTTGATTCTCTGATTTTTTTTATTAAAAAATGATTCTAAGATCATTTGTAAGCTTTCTATTTAAACAAAACTGAATCAATCAACTTAAATCAGAAATACCCAAAATTAGTTTTGAAAATGTTCAAAATCAAGTTTTTGTTTGAGTTATTACTAAAAAAAAGTGACCCAAAAAGCATCCAAACGAATTTCTAAGGATGTTAGGAACATAATCAAGCCAATTTCAAGCCATCTCGATCAATTTTAATCAAAAACTAAATTTTTGATAAAAATAAAAATTTCAATTCTTGAAATTGGTTAAAACGAACAAACAATGTTCAAGTTTTGGTTTCATTTAACTATATGAAGCATAAGGGAGTTATTGACAAGCTCCTTACGCTTTATTAAACCTAAAAACTCAAAAACACATTTTTTGTATCAAAATTATTTGAGTTGAGCGGGAAATCATCCTGATTGAATGATTCATCGAAATGATGTTATAAATGATCATTGGGACCAAACGAAGCTTCCAATGCCTTTGAATCAAGGGATTAGAGTCTTAGTTAAAATCACCTAACCTACAATTTGGGGTTTTTGATATCCGAATGAGGGATCAACTTGGGTTCGATTTATGACTGAGAAAATTGAACCTTACCCTACACTAGGCCGAGAAAACTTTTCCTAGGACCAAGGATTCATAGCCTAGGACAAAGAAGCTTTCCTCACCTAAGACCAAGGAATCTCGCACTCGACCGAGGATTCCTAGACTAGGACCGAGAAGCCTTCCGCTCCTTGGACCGAGGAATCTTGCCCCCGACCGAGGATTCTTGACCCAAGACCGAGAGCCTCCAACATCCGACCGAGAGCTCCTTGCACCCTGACCGAGGATCTCTAGCCTAGGACTAAGAGCCTCCCACACCTGACCAAGAGTTCCCGCACCTTGACCAAGGAACCTCAACCCAAGACCGAGGAAAACGACACCCTAGGCCGTGAGGGCTAGTCCTAGGGCCTGTTTGGTTAAGATTTACAAATTCAATTTTGTTTATAATTTTGAAACCAAAATTTTTTTCTAAAATTCTAAAAAAATAGAAAACAATTTCAAAATATTTTTTAGAATATTTTCTTAAAAAATATTTTGATAAGGTCAATTTGAGATTTATTTTTAATCATAATACCTTAAACGGATATTTTTCTTCATCAATCGTCGACATCAAACTCATGTACTAGCATTTAAATATTATTATACAATTTTAAATGTAAGAAAAACCTGTGCATGTGTAGAAGCTGAAGAATGTTGGTTAAATAAAACAAAATAAAACTATTTTTTTCTGAAGCCAAAATATTATAAAGTATAGACAATTCTTTAACGGATAAAGAGAATATAGTGCAAAAGTCTTTTCCTTAGTATCACTAAACACCGAACCTAAAAAACTCTAGTCAAATTTGTATACATATAGTTTTATTGATTTTTTAAAATTAATTGGCGACTATTAGTAAACAAATAAAATTTTGAATTAATTTAAATTAATATAGATTTCTTTAATCAAATTATAGTTAATCAAATTATAGTTTGATTATTTAAATCTAAAAATTATTTAAATTTGATAAAAAAAATTAATTATTGTTATAATTAAATTAAAAATATCGAGACATATTTTTATAATTTTTAATAAAATAATATTTTATTAAAAAATATTATTTGACATGCAAATCGATGTACATAAATTAATTCACGCCATTCAATAAAATTGAGTTATAAAAATACATTATTATTTTTTAAATATTATTAATTAACCTCAAAATGAAATTGTAATAACTAACTGATAATTTTTTTTAAAACAACAAATTAGATTTTATCTAAATTTCATCCATACCTTCCAAAATTTAGATTATTTTAGTAAGAAAAAGAGAAAATAGTGTGATGTTTATTTCTACTAGAAGAATGAAAGAATATTTGTGAAAATTATACGTTTTTGAGAGTTTTGTACTAAAAAGAGGGCAATATTTCTATTTTATATTTTAGGAATTTGTTTGATTATGGGTTATTTGAGATTGTTATTGAATTTGTTTAAAACATATATTTATTTAAAATATAGTTAGAAGGTGAGAAAAAAAAAGCATGAAAATTAATATACATATTTTATTTAGGAAAATAAAAATTAAATAATTTTTATAATTTTATTAATCAAATTTATGTTAAATTTGATCTTAAAATATTTTTTTTTCATTTATTGAAAAATCAATTATGAAGTAAAAAGAAAGAATAAATTTTAACCCCTCTAAGAACCTACCTAAATATTTAGTAAGAAAGAGTGTTAATTTACTTTCTTTTTTCTTTTTTTCTTTTTTTCCTTGTAATTCATTTTTCAACTTTTGTTGTGTTTATACATAAATATTGATTAAAATATATTAAGTGAAGGAGAGCAAAAAAAAACATGAAAATTAATATACATATTTTAATTATGAAAATAAAAATTAAATAATTTTTATAATTTTATTAATCAAATTTATGCAAAATTTGATCTTAAAATATTTTTTTTCATTTATTGAAAAATTAATTATGAAGTAAAAAAGAAAGAGTAAATTTTAACCCCTCTAAGAACCTACCTAAATAGTTAGATAGAGGGTTAATTTACTTTTTTTCCACTTTTTTCTTCATAATTCATTTTTCAACTTTTGTTGTGTTTATACATAAATAGTAATTATAATATAGTAAGTTAAGGGGAGAAAAATACATGAAAATTAATATACATATTTTATTTATGAAAATAAAAATTAAATAAATTTTTATAATTTTATTAATCAAATTTGATCTTAAAAGACTTTTTTTCCATTGATTGAAAAATTAATTATGAAGTAAAAAAGAAAGAGTAAATTTTAACCCCTCTAAGAACCTACCTAAATAGTTAGATAGAGTGTTAATTTACTTTTATCCCCTTTTTTCTTCATAATTCATTTTTCAACTTTTGTTGTGTTTATACATAAATAGTAATTAAAATATAGGAAGTTAAGCGGAGAAAAATACATGAAAATTAATATACATATTTTATTTATGAAAATAATAATTAAATAATTTTTATAATTTTATTAATCAAATTTGATCTTAAAATATTTTTTTCATTTATTGAAAAATCAATTATGAAGTAAAAAAGAAAGAGTAAATTTTAACCCCTCCTAAGAACCTACCTAAATAGTTAGATAGAGTGTTAATTTCATTTATTTTTTCTTCATAATTCATTTTTCAGCTTTTGTTGTGTTTATACATAAATAGTAAACAGAGGGAGTGTATTTTCTAGACGACACAAATTAAACTAAGCTTATTTTGTTAGAATATATAGAATCACATATTCTATTTTAAAATAAAGACATTATTAAATTTATTATTTTGATCATAATTTTTAGTTATTACCAAATTAATAATTTGTTAATATTACCTAATTATAAAGTTATTTTACCCAAACTCATTTGACAAAAAAACGACTTGACAATGTAGCTTCAAAATTATGTATTATTATGTTAATATAGTTAAGTAAATATGATAGATAAAAAAACCCTAATATAAGACAGAAGAACTGATTGTTGTAATTAAAAAATAGTATATATTTTCATTAAGTGATATCTTATTATTATAGAGTCAAGTCACGAGCATTTACAAAATAGATATATACTTAAATTTATAACCTAATTTTTCTCTTATAATTATATGAAAATGTGTTGATAGTAGAGGCCGTGCATGTTAGAATTATCCTAATTAGATCCTAATTTAATGTGTGAGAAATTAAAATCTGAATGCGGCGGAAGCATACCTTAATTAATCGCATGAATAGTGAATCTTCTCTTTCCTTAAACTTTGCATGGATTGAATGATTCTTTACTTAAACTTTCCTTATATGGAATGGTTCTTCCATTTGATGAGTAAGTCAATGAATTTCTCTCTCTGTTGATGGGGACGCAAAGGAGAATTAACGTTACTTCAAATGGGGACCATTACCGTTACATATAACCAACAATAAGTTAGTTATTATAGTTTGACAATTTTTAATTTAGCCCCTTCATAAAATTAGAAATGTCACTTAGATATCCTCACTTTATTTTCATGACAAGTACACCCATAAGCCATAAACTTAATTTCACATTAGATCACATTATTTTGGCTTATATTAAATATGACACATGCACAATTATTTATTATACAAGTGACCCTAAAAATTCCAACAACATTATTAGTGTATTTTTTGAGTAAGAATTTCTCTAAAAGGATCTATCATGCAACATGTGACGTCTCTCTTAGCTAATTAAAATTTTGGTGAATAATAAGTGGGTCCTCCTATTCCCAGCTAACTAAAATTGAGGTGAATAATAAGTAACAGTAAATAGTAAAGGTTAATTTAAAGGATGGAATCACCGCGTGCGCCTATATATATATTTCTGATCCAGAGAGAAGTTAAGAACTGAAGCTCAAGAAAACCGAACGTTTACATCTTCGATCTTAAGAGAGATGGCACCTCACAATAAGAAGAAGGTGATGATTTGTCTCACATTTGTAACTCTGGTCTTCTGATCGCAGCAGAAGATCAGAGTTTCAAATGTGAGACAAATCATCACCTTCTTCTTATTGCTAACATGTGCCATCTCTCACTTTTTCTCTCAAGATCGGAAATGTAAACATTCGGTTTTCTTGAACTTCAGTTCTTAACTTCTCTCTAGAGGGTTACCTGCCCGTACCATTTTCATCACCAGTTCTTATCAGTCATCCAGCTGTATTCTCAACCGAGGTAGCTGTAGCTGCGCGTGTACCGTTAGGACTCTATCAATCCTCCAGCTGTATTCTCAACCAGGGTGATGTATGAAGAGCAGGAGATACACCATTATTAATATTATTATTTAGTGTTTGTTTGATGAGGACATGACGAACTATTATTATTATTATTTATTGTTTGCTTGCTTGCTAGTTAATTAATTATCTATCCTATTTGCATTATATATTAATCCTTTATTTCGTACTTCACTTGATTGCTGTTTTAATTTGTATAACATTTCACTAATTAATTACTTACTGCATGCATATATGTATGTAGACATTTATAGATATGTGTAATATAATTAACTTCTTCTTTTTAAAAATCACTATTAATTAGAAATAGATCACGGGAATGATCGACGACGAGCGTTCTTTGAAATGGATGAAAGTAAAAGCAGACCCACAAATTAAAAGATCAGTAGCTAGATAGATAAAAAGTACTAGTAACATCGGAAAACCCTTGTTTTATCCAAATGACTTAATTCTTGTACAAAATTAGTAACTGATATATCTACAAATTTATCAATGTGATATTTTTAGTTTGACTTTTAAACTGTCCAAAATTCTATTTTAATAAGTTCTACAAAATTGCCTAAAATTGATGTTTAAAATTAAAATATTAAAGATTTTTCTTTAAGTTTTGTTTGTTTTCCTAATTATATGTCTCTAAAATTTAAATTATTTATTTTGTGATTGTTTTGATATCAAGTTGGTAACTTCATTTTCTCTATTTAATTTTATTGTACCATGACTATAACTCAAATGTATGATTAGGAATATAATTTTCTATAACTCACACACAAGGTAGAACTAAATTTAACTTTAGAAACATATTAGATTTGGATTCATAATAAAATATAAATTTAAAAAAATAGTCATAAATTTAGAGTAGATACCGTCGAAATATGGGCAAAAGTGATATATCGATTATGTCATTTTTCAAGTGTCGCCAATCACCGAAACAAAAAATGAGTTTTTCACTTGCATTTTCTAAAGAAATATTATTTATCTTCTCGGTTTCTATTTTAGCCAATCATGAAGCGATTCTAGGTGTCAAAACTTATCAAAAGAAATACACGATCGAGCCCATCATTTTTTTGTTACTCATCTTACTCGATATTCGAAAAGAAGATAGGTTAACGATTGGTGTGAGTTTCATTCGATTATGTCTGCTTCTTAAACTTTTGACGCCACAAATATGAATTATAAAATAATAATAATGTTTTAATTAAATATTATATTTATTAGAGTTCAAATAATAATTGATTTTAAATTTTTTAACCTTCTTTTTTATAACTTCTCGAAATAATTTATAATTAATAAATTCTTTGTTTCTTTTTTGTTTTCAAAGTGAAATATTTTCAATAGAATGGGGCCACGTCTCACAAATTCACAATACAGTAGGTTAATATATATAGTCGTCAACTGTTACAAAAACATGTTACAAGTTGTAACATTAATTCTCACAAATTTTCCATAGAAAAAAAATAATACATTATAAAGTAGAACCAAACCAATTGAAGTGACACGTTAATGTAGACTTTGATTATATTTTAATTTCTTTGATTATATTTTAAAATTAAGAAGAAAAAATCCGTCGTTAACCTTGGAGGGTAACTTGAGCGCTAAGGCTCACGTTTTAGGCCAGATTTTAGGGTATTAATAATTTTAGAAAACAAAAATAATAGTGTATTTTTATATTAATATATTTTTATTATATATATTTTCTTGTGACATTTGTGTGATCTAGTTTAATTAGTACTAATGGATAGTAGATAGTTTAACATTAATTCATCACGAGATTTCAATACTAATCAAGATTCAAGTTTGATACTTTTTTTAAAGTAATTTTAATCACATTTTATAAAAACGACAACATTAGCAATTTAACGATAAATATAAGAAAATGACTTGCAAATTTTTTAACAATCACTTAAAAATCATTGCATCAAAATCTCAAGTAAGAATATTTATTTAAATTGAGTATGATATCTCATTGTTAATTGTCCAAGTTCTTTTCTGCTGGGTAAAATAATTTTATAGTTAATGTTAAGAAACAATTAATTTCATAATAATTAAACTTTTCAAAAAAAACACAATTAAATATTACATAACCTCTATCAAATTATTCAACCGTGCTACTTAGGTAGGAGGATAAAATTATTATTTTTCCTTTTTTTTCTTGTAATTCAATTTTTAACTTTTGTTGTGTTAGTATTTAAAATAGTAATTTTAATTTATAGAAAACATAAAATAATATTAATATATACTTTTTTAAAGTAATTTTAATCACACTTTATTAAAACGACAACATTAGCAAATCAACGATAAATAGAAGAAAATGACTTGCAAAATTTTTAAAAACACTTAAAAATCATTGCATCAAAATCTCAAGTAAGAATAGTCATTAAAATTGAGTATGATATCTCATTGTTAATTGTCCAAGTTTTTTTTATGCTGGGTAAAATAATTTTATATTTTGATAAGAAAAATTAAGTAAGTTAATTTTCAAACCGGCCATACATTACAAGTTTTGAATATTTATTCTAAATAATCAAAAAGGGAGAAATTGATAAGAAAAATTAAGTAAAGTTAATTTTTGGAACCGGCTAGAAAAACTAAACAATTGTTAACTTCTATGTGCAGGAACAGACCAAATCGTGTAAACCGGTTGGAGCCTCATAAACCGGTTGCTGAAACACTTCAAAGAAAATCAGTTCCAAGTGATCAAGTCAAAGATTAGAGGAACCGGTTTTTACTCTCTCAAGAGACCGGCCAGCAAAGACAAAGTTCACATTCCAGCCGGACTATATTATGTAAGAGACAAAACCGGAAACTACAATCTGCAGGAGTGACGTAATATGACGAAATAAACGTGTCTCGAAGGAATAAAAGAAGATAAGATCCGATCGGAAGCATGCGAGGAAAGCAATGATGATTTACTGATCCGATGTTGACAACCGGAAGGTGCATGCATGACACATGTCCGAGTCTGCAAACCGGCAACGTCACATTTTCCTGAGGAATCCTTGCATGCTCGCCAAGTGTTGAGGAAAGTGAAACGTGCAAGTAACCTTCTTGCACCGGCGTGATGCTGATCAACCAATCCCACGGTGAGAGAAGAAAATGACCGTTGGGATCTCATCTACTATAAAAGGAAGATGAAGCGACCTCATTAATGACACATTGGAGAAAAACGAACATATACAAAAGCAAGCAATAAGTTACAAAAATCTTAGAGGGATAAAATCTTACGATCCAAAACCGGTGTGTTATAAACTGGAAGCTCTCTGTGTGTATTTGTGTTGTGTTATTGTATTACATCAAGAGTGAGTTGGTGTAACCGGCGAGTAGCGAGTTGGGCTCGACCGACATTGTAATTGTTGTAACTTTGAAAGTTAGTGGAGATCCTTCTCATAACCTGAGAAGAAGGGGTTACGTAGGAGGATTTGCTCCCAACATCCATAAAAAATCTTGTCTCGTGTTATTTCCTTCATTTTACTGTTTACTTACTTAACCTAACCAAAACAATCCTACTCCTTATATCAAAAACCGGTCCACTCATATTTCTAAAACCGACTCCTCCTAAACATCATCTAAGTCGCATACGTTGCTTCAGACTAAAACAGACATTTCCGCCCTTGAACCCGGTTTAAGAGTCTGTGACAGTTTGCGAAGTGCTGAGAACGGTCATAGTCTCTAACCGGACTATCACCAAAGTGTTGTGTGTGTTGTAAGAGGCCACCCTTCCTAAAACCGGAAACACCCCGGTCCTCCAAGGGCGTCCCCGATCCTAACAAGTGGTATCAGAGCGAGGTTCTTAGCACTCAAGCAACCAAAGAAGATAGGAAGCATGACCCAGAGCGACAAGCCACCAATGCTAAACAGTGAAGCGTTTAGCAGTTGGAAGAAACAGATGTATTAAATCTGATCACGTTAGATGATGAGATGAGTCGAGTCCTGAAAGAGGGACCGATCAAGATAAACAAGGAGTTAGACCAATGGAAAAATGAAGATCGAAGACGGAGTAATCTGGACAACCATTGCATGAGGCACATCTACAAGGCCATAGATGATAACACCTTGAACAAGATCTCAGACTGCGATAATGCAAAGGAAGCCTGGGAAACGATCATTCAGATCCATGAGGGAAACGAAAGAACAAAGGAGAACAAAATCTTGGTGGCTACACAGAAATATGAAAACATCAGGATGAAACCGGGGGAAAACATGAAGGAATTCAGTAACCGGTTCACTAGTGTGGTCAACGAGCTTCAAACACTCGGAAAGAAGTATGACAACCGAGAAGTAATCATCAAAGCCTTAAGATCACTGCCGAGCACATGGGATATCGAGATCATGGTAATGAGGGAATCGAGCACCCTCGGGCAAATGAAGTTGCATGATGTATTTGAGGATCTAAAAGCCTACGAGTTCGAGATTATGTCTCGGATCGAAGATGAAGCATCCACATCAACCGCAACCAGAGATTTGGTTACATCGGTGGAACCGACGGTCCAAGTATCAACCGTTCCGGCTCCAGTCAAAAGCGCTGATCAGATCAGTGAAGATGTGATGGCGATGCTAGCTCAGAAATTTGGGAGATTCATGAAGAAGAGCCAACCACCATCTAACAACGATTTTAATTATAATTATGTAGATAAATCAAATAAAAGATGCTATAACTGTGACGGTTTTGGACATTTCAGGTCAGAATGCAGAAAACCAAGGAGAGACGACAGAAAACCGGAAGGAAACTATCAAGGCAACAACTATCAAGGCAACCGGTACCAGGGTAACAACTACCAAGGGAACAATTACCAAAGAAATGATAATCAACGGAACGACTACCGGAGAAACGATGATCAGCATGCTGACGAAGGGAAGGAGATTCAGAAAGCACTCATCGCATCCGACGGTGGAAGCGAGTGGGCGTACTCCGACAATGAAGACAATGAAGAAAGAGTAACCTGTTTCATGGCAAACGACGAAGAGGTATTTGATTTCTCTTCTGACGAGTTTACTAAAGAAGATTTGGTTTCTGCACTCAACGAAATGGTCGTTGAGTTTAGAAACATATCTGCATACATACCGACTCCGGCAGAATCTAAAACGGTAGAGTCAAATAGTACCACTGTTAAAACATGTGAAACCGCAATGTATGAACCGGATGAACTATTCTCAGATAATGAGAAGACAGTTCAACCGGTGACTGAAATCGATGAACGAGCATTGTAAGTTACGGCTGCGTGGGAGAGATCTCGTCAAGCCGTAAAACAAATGTGTAATTATAAAAGACACCCTAAATGTAGGTTTGGTATCGGTTACGAACCAAATAAACAAAACGAATCAAAACAACCTAACGGGATGAAACTCACAAAAGACAATCTTCCATTCATAAGATTTGTCAAGAGTTCAACAACCAAAAATGACTTAAAACCGGAAGAAGAACTTAAGTATGTAAGTCCGACTGAATTGGAAAACTGGCTTCATCCTGAGAGAAGGAAAGCCAACCGGAAACAAAACAAAACAAACAGATCTCGGTCTCAAGGAAACTCATCACAACATAAGGCATTCTTAATCAATAGTCAAGAAGTTAAGTCAATCATTATAAGAATAGATACCGGGAAAGTGATCCGACTCATTCAAGTCTGGATCCCAAAGGGACTAATCAACCATGGACCCAACTGAATGTGGGTACCAAAAAGGTGTAAATAATTTTCTTTTGCAGGTTAGGAGAAGCAACCAGCTAAAGAACTCGGAATGGTATCTGTACAGCGGATGTTCAAGACATATGACCGGCAACGAAGAGCTACTAACCGACATCAAGATCGAAACCGGAGCAATCATAACATTCGGTGACAACTCGAAAGGTAAAACCGTGGGCAAGGGTAAGATTGTCCATGGTAACCTATCCATAAATAATGTATTGCTGGTAGAAGAACTGCGTTTTAATTTGTTGAGTATAAGTCAAATGTGTGATGTGGGTTACAAATTTGAATTTCATAAAAACGCATGTTTAGTTAAGAATCAAGAAAATGATATCCTTTTAACGGGTAACCGAATGGGAAATATTTATAAAGTTAATTGGAAAACCGATTTTGAAAAACCCGTGTGCATGATAGCCGGAAATGATCCAAACTGGCTTTGGCATAAACGGTTAAACCATTTGAATTTCAAAACAATTAATTTCATATGTTCCAAAGAACTAGTTCACGGTTTTCCAAGTGTTAGGTTTTCAAAAGACAAAGTATGTGCTGCATGTCAAATGGGTAAACAAATAAAGTCATCTTTCAAAAGTAAAGGAAACTATCAATCTGAACGGTGTTTAGAACTTTTGCATATGGATTTGTTTGGTCCGGATAAAGTAACTAGTTTAGGAGGCATGCATTATACTATGGTAGTTATCGATGACTATTCTAAATTTACTTGGGTAACATTTCTAGCTTCTAAAAATCAAGCAACTCCAAACCTGATCAAACTGATTTTAAGAATACAAAATGAAAAATCTATTCGAGTAAACAAAATCAGAAGTGATAGAGGAACTGAGTTTATAAACAGCAATTTAACAACGTTTCTTGATGATTCCGGTATTAGACACGAGTTGTCTAGTGCCAGAAATTCTCAACAAAACGGCCTGGCTGAGAGAAGAAACCGAACTCTCAAGGAAGCCGCTAGGTCAATGATAGATGATTCGGGCATTGCTCAAAAGTTTTGGGCTGAAGCTATCAACACCGCATGCTATACACAAAACCGATCTCTAGTAACTAAACGCTTTTCCAAAACCCCTTTTGAAATATACTATGATCGAATTCCAAGCATACGGTATTTTCGAATTTTTGGTAGCAAATATTTTGTTCACAATAACGCCAAGAATTACTTGACCGCTTTTGATGCTAAATCCGATGAGGGAATAATGTTGGGATATTCAGCTGTGAGTAAAGCCTACAGGATATACAATACTAGGACTTTAACAGTTGAAGAAACCGCCCACGTCGTTTTCGATGAATCGGTTGAATGAAACACTGCATTACCCTTCGATCTTCACAATAGAATGGAAAACTTCAATATCTATTCTGATGATGAAGACGAGGTTCCGGTTTTTAGACGATTTGTCAATGACCAAGCGGTTGATGCTGAACCTCAGCCTGTTCAAGCTGATTTACCGCAGAAAGTTGACTCTTCAGTTTCTATTGAAGAAATCGGTCAGTCTGACTATGTTCAACCTACCGATCAGTCTAACCTTGATCAGCCAACCGAAAGCTTGATAGACACGTCTCGGATAAACTTCAGAAGGAACAAAAATCATCCTCTTGAACTAGTAATAGGTAACATATCCTCACCCGTCCGAACTAGGCAACAAAATTTGGAACACTATGAAAACTCAGCTTTCATATCATAAATTGAGCCGAAAAAGGTGGATGAAGCATTGTCAGATCCCGATTGGATACTAGCAATGCAAGAGGAATTAAACAAGTTTGAGAGAAATAAAGTCTAGTACCTAGTCCCTAGACCGAAAAATAAACCGGTTATAGGAACACGATGGGTATTCAGAAATAAACTCAATGAAGACGGTTTAGTTACGAGGAACAAAGCCCGGTTAGTGGCTCAAGGCTATAAGCAGGAAGAAGGCGTTGATTTTGAAGAATCATTTGCCCCTTTAGCTAGACTTGAGGCCATTAGAATACTTTTAGCATATGCAGCCTTTAAAAATTTCAAAGTTTTTCAAATGGATGTTAAAAGTGCTTTTCTAAATGGTAAAGTAAATGAAGAGGTATATGTTAATCAACCTCCAGGTTTCAAAAATCCAGAACACGAAAATCATGTTTACCGGCTAAACAAAGCCCTTTATGGTTTGAAACAGGCTCCAAGAGCTTGGTACGATACATTAACACAATTCTTATTTAATCACAAGTTCACAATAGGTTCAGTTGACAAAACACTTTTTAAATTTGAGAGAAAGGAACAAATATTACTCGTTCAAATTTATGTCGATGATATTATTTTCGGATCAACCGATCCAAAGTTATGTGATAAGTTTTCAAAGATGATGACTAACAGATTTCAAATGAGTATGATGGGAGAACTGGGTTTCTTCTTAGGACTTCAGGTTAAGCAGATTAAAGTCGGAACCTTCATAAGCCAACCGAAGTATACAGCCGAACTATTGAAGAAATTTGGAATGGATACATGCGCTGAAACGGCTACACCAATGAGTCCTTCTATAAAGTTAGACAAAGATGAGGATGGTCAAGCCGTGGACATCACAGCATATCGAGGAATGATTGGATAATTCCTCTATCTAACAGTCAGCCGACCTGACATTCTGTTTGCGGTTGGGGTATGCGGAAGAATCCAAGTCAATCCAAAGCAATCACATTATACTGCGGCCAAAAGAATTTTAAAATATCTGAAGGGAACTCAAGAAGTGGGACTTTGGTATCCGAAAGACTCAAGTTTCAACCTCATAAGCTACTCAGACGCTGATTACGCAGGATGCAAGATCGATAGAAAGAGTACAAGTGGAACCTGCCAGTTCCTAGGTGACCGGTTAGTTACCTGGAGCAGCAAGAAACAAACCTCAGTTGCAACATCAACCGCAGAGGCAGAGTACATAGCAGCCGGAAGCTGCTGTGCACAACTCCTCTGGATCCAACAACAACTAAGGGACTTCGGAGTAGAAGCCAAGAAATCTCCAATATTCTGTGACAACACCAGCGTAATAGCGATTACATACAATCTGGTGCTGCACTCAAGAACAAAGCATATCGATATAAGACACAATTTCATACGAGAGCACGTTCAGGAGAAACACATCCGGTTGGAATACGTCTCGACCGAGCAACAAGTAGCGGACATTTTCACAAAACCGCTACAGGAAGCTAAGTTTTCTCACTTTAGAAATATTCTTGGAATCACTAATGTTAATCAACTTATATCGTGATTATACATGCATATTGCTTACATACGTAACACTGAAAAACCGGGATATGTGTTCAAGGAGAAGCTCTCGCTTCTCAAACCATATTCAAATAAGCCATTGAAAACTCAAGAATGCTAACCGGGAGGAAGTTTCCGGTTATGCCTGATTACTTCATAACGTCAATCGCGTGTATACTTACTACACGGTTGAAATAACCTAGTTGAAATGGATATACTCAATCCAAAGTTGAACAAATGTTGAAGTGACTCAACATTTCTTCACAATCGGAACAAAATATCCAACTAAAACCGGTCATGGAAAACCGCTCAGTACAAATGCACTCTGGTTTTGATGGAATGAACTTCTCCGGTTAATCTGGGATAACTAACTGAGTTTTTATGCATACCTTGAAAAATGAAGCCTGTGATAAATAAAAACAGTGTACCGCAATCGAGATGACGACATGTGTCCATCATCAAGAGAGGGAGACTCACATCTTGTCAACAGATTTTTGTCATCATGAATATCTTGGTAATAATTAGTTTTGCTTTGGAAATAAATATTATACACTTCAACAAGTTAAAGCCTATTAACTAATTGATGACATCATCGAGCATGCTTAACCTACTAATCTAGTCGAACCCCTGGCTATATAAACCACCCTTAAACTTTCACAAATCTTCACAAAATCACTATTCACAAAAACTGTCTTAGTTCAAAACTCTCTCAAGAACATGAACTCCAACTCTCTAGCAAAGAAAATTCTATTGACTGATTTCAACTCAATCTACCAATACGAAGATCATGAGGTTAGAGAAATGTTCTTAGCCGTTGAAAGAAGCGGGCTAAGAGGATTTCTCGAAAATAGATTCATTCTCGACTACGTAGTAGTCGAAGAATTCTTCCAGACCGCAAAGGAGGTGCATCGAGACATAATCGTTGCACAAGTTTACGGTCAGTCATTTCTATTCAGCGAGACGGATTTCGCTGAATACTGCGGTTTTCCCACTGAAGGGGAAACCGATTTAACCTACTCTCCGGTGACCATGGAAGAAATGTGTCATCGGTTCTCTAACTCTGACATCCCGGTTAGACCCTGAGGTGCTAAAAGTCAACTCTCTCACAAGTACCAGCTTCTTTGTGAGATTCTAGGAAAGTCCATCTTGGGCAGAGAAAAAAGTTATTACTACACCCAAAGGCTTTTCGAGATGATTATCGCTGTTACGGTTGGGACACCGGTTAATTGGTCCTGGATCATCTTCAGCAACCTGAAGAAGATGCTCCTTTCAAACAAAACCGGCTACGCTCCTCAGCTAAGCGGTTTTTGTGCCAGTCTGGACATCCACTCCGGACCCTTCGTAACTCTCCATCCAAAGCATGTGCTCACGAAGGAGAGAGTACAAGAGCTGATCAACCGATGGGAAGCAGCTAAGGCAAAGAGGAATAAGGCGGTCGAGTCATCAAATGTTTAACCTATCTATCTTTCTTTTCCTTTTCCAAAACCGGTAATTTTGTTGTACTATCGGTTTTGTACCATGAATTAATAAAGATCATTTCCTTCCATTCAAGTATAAAATCATAAATGATCAACATTTAATGCGCCGTATCAAATCGAATCGAATCACTCTTGAAAACAGATATCTCCACTTTCCAAGACGCATTACTGATCCGATTTGACTAGACATGCCTTTATCCTCTTGAAAATTTACAGAACATTTATGACCAGACATAAACTGTCTGATTTTTCAAAATATCCTCATTTAATGCATCCAACTGCTCAAAGCTATAAAAAGGGACTCAATCCTGCATCTTCAAAAACACACCTCCTTCATCCTTCTCTCTAAAAAGCCTGAGAATTCAAAAAGAACTCCTGTCGATTTCTCATTCTCACTCTTCCTCAAAAATGTCTGCTGAACTTAGAATTACTCTCATCGTCAACTTCGAAGATATAAAAGACAGTCGGTATCAGGACTACATTTACCAACCGATCATAGATTCGGGGCTTCAGGGATTCCTTGAAGGCTCAAACACCATCCTCGTAGAGGAAGTATGCAAGTTTTTCAACAATGGGCATATTCTAGACGATGGTAGCATCCGGACCATCATTGACGGACAATTTCTACCGCTTACCGAAGATCAATTTGTCGCCTTTTTCCACCTTCCAACCGAAGGTTTCTCTAATTTTCCAACGCCATTCTTTCCGGCTAAGGAAGACTTCACCCATATCTTCTCCTCTTCCATCATACCGTTCAAATACCACGGGAAGAAAGAAAGATTGGCTCCTCACTACCAAGTCTTTCACGACTTGGTTCAGCGGTCTATCATGTGCCGAATGCCAAACCAGAACTACAACCGGGAGGCTTTCGACATCATGATAGCCATCATCCGCAACTCATCAATCAACTGGGCAACCTACCTCTTCAACAATTTGAAGTTGCTCATAACCGCTTCAAGGGGAATGACCGGTTTCGCTCCCCAAGTCACTCTATTTCTGAAGGCTCAGCGCCGCAACCTTGGACCCGGTGTTCCAGTCAGACCGGCCAACACTATATCTCTATCCATGCTAGATAGATGGATATCGAGGATTGAGGAACGGACACCCAACAATACCGTGACCAAGTGGTTTGACAGAATGGTGGAAGGGGATTGGGTCGATCTAAACTAAGTTATTTGTATTTCTTTCCAGTTTTTTGGTCATTTTGCTGTACGACCGAAAACCGCTTAACATCATATTTTAGACTCATTTATAAAAGTTTCCAATTTTAAAGTCTCCGGTTTTTCTTTCCATATCTCTCTTCCCGGTTTCGAAATCAATAAACATAAGACTCCATGTTAAACGAAACTTCCGGTTAACAACGCTTCCAGTAAACCGGAATCTCAAGCAAAATGAAAAGTTTGAAAAACTTACCGCTCACGGTTTTACCGCACAAAAATTTACCGCCCATTGTTTTCTCCGCATTTACCGCCGAAAGTTACTGCAGTAACTTTTGGAGGGAAAATTGGCGCCAAAACACTATCAAGTGACGGTTCGTCTTCCAACCGTTCGGAACCGCCATCTATATAAGTCCAAATCAGTTCATTCACTACATACGCTTTCTCTCTCTAAAACTCTCAAATCTTCAAAGGCTTTCTAAACTTCCGATCATCGTTGTTCTTCATATCTTTTCTTCACAAATCTACCATGGCTCTAGGTAAAACACCATTTCAATGGATGTTGTAGGTCGATTTCAACGACATCGACGAACATGCTGGGGATAAACACAAGGCTGTGCTTCAATCTCTAAGAGATTCGGGGTTGGAGGCGTTCTTGTCTGGTCCGTTCGTCGTGTATCCGACGGCGGTTATGGAGTTTCTGGTGACGGCGACTTTGACGAAGAGGAAAGTCTCCGCCATCGTCAACAGCAAAGAAGTTCATATCACGGAGGAGCTGTTCTCTGAAGCCCTCGGTTTGCCTAACACCGGCTTGGACTTCAAGACCGACCTAACCGATGCAGAGTCTAATGCGGTCCGATTGGTGATATCAGCTAAAGATCAGGAACTTGTGATTCACTCAAGCCGGAAGAACAAACTGAAACTGAAGTTCAGGTGGTTGTTGAACATCATCTCTCGTTCGATTCAGGGTAGAGGAGGTAACTTCGATAACTTGACCAAACTTAAACTTAAGATGATGATGGCTATTGTCCGCGGTGACAAGATAGATTGGGGAGCCGTCATCTTCGAAGAATTCTATGAAATGGTGATACAGAAGGATGGCCGAGTTCAGGCCTTCGCAATGCAGATCGTCAAAATTCTCAAGTTCCTTAAGATAGAACTTGGTGAAGGTGAACCGCTCCCACCCAACAACATTCTCAATTCCGAGTCAATGAGTGAGAAGACTGACAAAGCGGTTAAGCCGAAGTCTTCCAGAACGAAGTCTTCAAAAGGGACCAGTTCTTCCGCTCCGGCTGAAGAATGTTCCAAGCAAGAAAAACCGAAGAGGAAGGCGGTTCAAGCCGAAGCCTCACAAGAGAAGAAGGGAAGAAAGAAGTCTTCCGCAAAGAAGAGCTCCAGCAAACCGGCTGACTCCGAGAAAACCCTTTCCTCGGACAAATCACCAAAGAGAACCGGAGACGTCTTCCAGCCCATTCCCATCAACACCGTTCGCCCCATCTCTGTTGACTCTCAATCACCAAGGCAAACCGAACCCTCGGGGAGTCACGAAACCGAGTCAGCATCAAAGGAGGAAGCAGAGGTAAGTATTCACTCTGAAAACTCCAAATCACTAAGCAAGAAGATCGACGAGGTAATAGCCGACGTAGGCTTAAATACCTCGGAAGTCATTGTGGACGTAGTCCAAAATATTGCTAGGGAAACCGAAGACGATGTGTCAAGTCGTCTTAAGTTAGCTGATCAGGGTGAGATACCCGATCAAAGTAAAATTCAATCGGTCGAAGAAACGCCCAAAACCGTGAACATCACCCCTCCGGCTCAGGAGGGTAATACTGAAGAACAGGAACCATCCGGTTCCGCATGAAACAAGTCTGCTCCAAATGATACAACGACCCAATCGGCCCAAGATGGGCCAGCTACTTCAACAATCCTACCTAAAGGGCCAGTTCAGGTTAACAAGAGCAAAGAGGTTATAACCGGCTCCCAACCCGAGATCATAACCGAAGGCAAGATCGCTTTCTCCGCAGAAGAAGAGGAGGAGATGTTCGAGGGACTCATTAGAGATATGGACAGAGATGCCAGTGATCTGATATCACCATACCTTCTATGGGTGCACCTTCGTTGTGAGACAAAGCTATCAGATATGATCCCAGAGATGAGCGGTAACAAAGACTGGGAGAAACTCTTAGAATTGGAAGAAACGGCCCTCAAACTGGCAAACACCAACCTTATCTAACCCGCATTCAGCAAAACCGCGGTAATTCTCGAATACGCTCAGTTACAAGCAGTAGAAGACACATTAAAGGAGTAGAAGGAGCAGCGTTAAATCCGATTGAAGTAAGAATGACTGAATGGTTTCATCCAATACGGAAAAAGATCCTTAAAAATCTTGAATGGCTCGATGCACAATGGAGAAACAACTGCAGGTACCAATTAATCAATGCCGACCTATATCAAAGCAAACACTTCTTTGCTGCCGGGGAGACATCCAGAACAGCAGAAAACCGGGGACGAGATTCTCTTCAAAATGATAAGGCTCCGGAATTTGAACAGATAAAACAGGTGGTAATCGATACACTTGAATCGTGCCTTGGGAACTACAGCACCGCAACCGACGAGAAGATTGCAAAAGCTGAAACCAATCTGTCGAATACCATCCGGGGATCCGTTCAAACCGAAATGGCCAACACCGTCCAAACCTCAATCAGATCCATGATAGATGAAGCTATACAATCCTCCGTCAAATCTTTGATCGCAGAATCCATTCAGACCGCAACCGCTCCCTTAGTCGACATGCTGCAGGCCATGGCTGTTTAAATTGGGGAGTTGTCCAAACTCCAAGTAAGCAAAACTCAAGAGCAAATCAATTCTGACGCCGAAACCGCAAAGAAACTACAAGACGAAGAAAGGGAAAGGGAACGGTCAAGAAAAGAACTTGAAGACAAATATCATGAGCTTGCCCAGAAGTGTAATGAGGAAGAACAGGCAGCTATTCATGAACCCATACCGGCTCAACCTTTGCACGCTATGAAGACAAGAAATAAGAACAAGAGGAAAGCGGTTGCAGAGGTGATGAAGCGGGCAGAACAAAACAGTCAAAGAATTGAACCAATCGGGCTGAACGTGCAATCTCTCGATGAAGAAGAAGAAGACACTGAAGAACTCAACCGGCGTAAGAAGAGGGCAATCGAAAGTTCAAACGCAACTCCAAGCTCCAGACCGACTGTTTCTCAACCGCCTCGACCATCAAAACCAGTCTGTACCGGTTTTTGGATTCGGCAAAAGAACTCCCGGCATCTCAAGTGTGTGGGCCGGATTGCAAATTGACGCTGCAAGAAGAGCCAGGGAATGGAAGGAAAGGGAAGAGGAAGAACTAAGGCGATTGGAAAAAGAACTTGAAAAGGGGGGACCATCCAAGCCTTAGTTTACTTTTCTTTCCTTAAGAACAATTTATGTTTTACTTGGTTTCAGAACTCAGTTGTTTTATTATGTTCTGGATTTATCAGTATTTACATATCTTTTGAAAAACTCAAACACATGTTTTTGAAAATTTTTTCTTGAAAATACTCAAAAGGGAGATATTGCTAAAACAAAATTTTCAAACCGGGCATACATTACAAGTTTTGAATATTTATTCAAAATAATCAAAAAGGGAGAAATTGATAAGAAAAATTAAGTAAGTTAATTTTCAAACCGACCATACATTACAAGTTTTGAATATTTATTCTAAATAATCAAAAAGGGAGAAATTGATAAGAAAAATTAAGTAAAGTTAATTTTTGGAACCGGCTAGAAAAACTAAACAATTGTTAACTTCTATGTGCAGGAACAGACCAAATCGTGTAAACCGGCTGGAGCCTCATAAACCGGTTGCTGAAACACTTCAAAGAAAATCAGTTCCAAGTGATCAAGTCAAAGATCAGAGGAACCGGTTTTTACTCTCTCAAGAGACCGGCCAGCAAAGACAAAGTTCACATTCCAGTCGGACTATACTATGTAAGAGACAAAACCGGAAACTACAATCTGTAGGAGTGACGTAATATGACGAAATAAACGTGTCTCGAAGGAATAAAAGAAGATAAGATCCGATCGGAAGCATGCGAGGAAAGCAATGATGATTTACTAATCCGATGTTGACAACCGGAAGGTGCATGCCTGACATGTGTCCGAGTCTGCAAACCGGCAACGTCACATTTTCCTGAGGAATCCTTGCATGTTCGCCAAGTGTTGAGGAAGGTGAAACGTGCAAGTAACCTTCCTGCACCGACGTGATGCTGATCAACCAATCCCACGGTGAGAGAAGAAAATCTTGTCTCGTGTTATTTCCTTCATTTTACTGTTTACTTACTTAACCTAACCAAAACAATCCTACTCCTTATATCAAAAACCGGTCCACTCATATTTCTAAAACCGACTCCTCCTAAACATCATCTAAGTCGCATATGTTGCTTCAGACTGAAACAGACATTTCCGCCCTTGAACCCGGTTCAAGAGTCTGTGATAGTTTGTGAAGTGCTGAGAACGGTCATAGTCTCTAACCGGACTATCACCAAAGTGTTGTGTGTGTTGTAAGAGGTCACCCTTCCTAAAACCGGAAACACCCCAGTCCTCCAAGGGCGTCCCCAATCCTAACATATTTAATGTTAAGAAACAATTATTTTCATAATAATTAAAATTTTCACAAAAAAATACAATTAAATATTACATAACCTCTATCAGATTATCCAACCGTGCTACCTACAATTAGGTAGGAGGGTAAAATTATTATTTTTCCATTTTTTCTAGTAATTCAATTTTTAACTTTTGTTGTGTTAGTATTTAAAATAGTAATTTTAATTTATAGCAAACATAAAATAATATTAATATATACTTTTTTAAAGTAATTTTAATCACATTTTATTCAAACGACAACATTAGCAAATTAAAGATAAATAGAAGAAAATGACTAGCAAAATTTTAAAAAACACTTAAAAATCATTGAATCAAAATCTCAAGTAAGGATAGTCATTAAAATTGAGTATGATATCTCATTGTTAATTGTTCAAGTTCTTTTCCGCTGGGAAAAAAAATTTATATTTAATGTTAAGAAACAATTAATTTCATAATAATTAAAATTTTCACAAAAAAACACAATTAAATATTACATAACCTCTATCAGATTATCCAACCGTGGTACCTACAATTAGGTAGGAGGGTAAAATTATTATTTTTCCTTTTTTTCTTGTAATTTAATTTTTAACTTTTGTTGTGTTAGTATTTAAAATAGTAATTTTAATTTATAGCAAACATAAAATAATATTAATATATACTTTTTTAAAGTAATTTTAATTACATTTTATTAAAACGACAACATTAGCAAATTAACGATAAATAAAAGAAAATGACTTGCAAAATTTTTGAAAATACTTAAAAATCATTGCATCAAAATCTCAAGTAAGGATAGTCATTAAAATTGAGTATGATATCTCATTGTTAATTGTCTAAGTTCGTTTCTGCTGGGTAAAATAATTTTATATTTAATGTTAAGAAACAATTAATTTCATAATAATTAAAATTTTCACAAAAAAACACAATTAAATATTACATAACCTCTATCAGATTATCCAATTATTATTTTTCCTTTTTTTCTTGTAATTCAATTTTTAACTTTTGTTGGGTTAGTATTTAAAATAGTAATTTTTATTTATAGCAAACATAAAATAATATTAATATATACTTTTTTAATGTAATTTTAATCACATTTTATTAAAACGACAACATTAGTAAAATAACGATAAATAGAAGAAAATGACTTGCAGAATTTTAAAAAATACTTAAAAATCATTGCATCAAAATCTCAAGTAAGGATAGTCATTAAAATTGAGTATGATATCTCATTGTTAATTGTCCAAGTTCTTTTCTGCTTATAAAATAATTTTATATTTAATGTAAATAAACAATTAATTTCATAATAATTAAAGTTTTCACAAAAAAACACAATTAAATATTACATAACCTCTCTCAGATTATCCAATCGTGCTACCTACAATTAGGTAGGAGGGTAAAATTATTATTTTTCTTTTTTTTTCTTGTAATTCAATTTTTAACTTTTGTTGGGTTAGTATTTAAAATAGTAATTGTAATTTATAGCAAACATAAAATAATATTAATATATACTTTTTTAAAGTAATTTTAATCACATTTTATTAAAACGACAACATTAGCAAATTAACGATAAATAGAAGAAAATTACTTGCAGAATTTTAAAAAACACTTAAAAATCATTGCATCAAAATCTCAAGTAAGGATAGTCATTAAAATTGAGTATGATATCTCATTGTTAATTGTCTAAGTTCTTTTCTGCTGAGTAAAATAATTTTATATTTAATGTTAATAAACAATTAATTTCATAATAATTAAAATTTTCACAAAAAAACACAATTAAATATTACATAACCTCTCTCAGATTATTCAATCGTGCTATCTACAATTAGGTAGGAGGGTAAAATTATTATTTTTCCTTATTTTTTCTTGTAATTCAATTTTTAACTTTTGTTGTGTTAGTATTTAAAATAGTAATTTTAATTTATAGCAAACATAAAATAATATTAATATATACTTTTTAAAGTAATTTTAATCACATTTTATTAAAACGACAACATTAGCAAATTAACGATAAATAGAAGAAAATGACTTGCAAAATTTAAAAAAATACTTAAAAATCATTGCATCAAAATCTCAAGTAAGGATAGTTATTAAAATTGAGTATGATATCTCATTGTTAATTGTCCAAGTTCTTTTCTGCTGGGTAAAATAATTTTATATTTAATGTTAAGAAACAATTAATTTCATAATAATTAAAATTTTCACAAAAAAACACAATTAAATATTACATAACCTCTATCAGATTATCCAACCGTGCTACCTACAATTAGGTAGGAAGGTAAAATTATTATTTTTCCTTATTTTTTCTTGTAATTCAATTTTTAACTTTTGTTGTGTTAGTATTTAAAATAGTAATTGTAATTTATAGCAAACATAAAATAATATTAATATATACTTTTTTAAAGTAATTTTAATCACATTTTATTAAAACGACAACATTAGCAAATTAACGATAAATAGAAGAAAATTACTTGCAGAATTTTAAAAAATACTTAAAAATCATTGCATCAAAATCTCAAGTAAGATAGTCATTAAAATTAAGTATGATATCTCATTGTTAATTGTCTAAGTTCTTTTCTGCTGAGTAAAATAATTTTATATTTAATGTTAATAACCAATTAATTTCATAATAATTAAAATTTTCACAAAAAAACACAATTAAATATTACATAACCTCTCTCATTATTCAATCGTGCTACCTACAATTAGGTAGGAGGGTAAAATTATTATTTTTCCTTTTTTTTTCTTGTAATTCAATTTTTAACTTTTGTTGTGTTAGTATTTAAAATAGTAATTTTAATTTATAGCAAACATAAAATAATATTAATATATACTTTTTAAAGTAATTTTAATCACATTTTATTAAAACGACAACATTAGCAAATTAACGATAAATAGAAGAAAATGACTTGCAAAATTTAAAAAAATACTTAAAAATCATTGCATCAAAATCTCAAGTAAGGATAGTTATTAAAATTGAGTATGATATCTCATTGTTAATTGTCCAAGTTCTTTTCTGCTGGGTAAAATAATTTTATATTTAATGTTAAGAAACAATTAATTTCATAATAATTAAAATTTTCACAAAAAAACACAATTAAATATTACATAACCTCTATCGGATTATCCAATTATTATTTTTCCTTTTTTCTCTTGTAATTCAATTTTTAACTTTTGTTGTGTTAGTATTTAAAATAGTAATTTTAATTTATAGCAAACATAAAATAATATGAATATATACTTTTTTAAAGTAATTTTAATCACATTTAATTAAAACGACGACATTAGCAAATTAACGAAAAATAGAAGAAAATGACTTGCAAAATTTTAAAAAACACTTAAAAATTATTGCATCAAAATCTCAAGTAAGGATAGTCATTAAAATTGAGTATGATATCTCATTGTTAATTGTTCAAGTTCTTTTCTACTGGGTAAAATAATTTTATATTTAATGTTAAGAAACAATTAATTTCATAATAATTAAAATTTTCACAAAAAAACACAATTAAATATTACATAACCTCTATCAGATTATCCAATTATTATTTTTCTTTTTTTATTGTAATTCAATTTTTAACTTTTGTTGGGTTAGTATTTAAAATAGTAATTGTAATTTATAGCAAACATAAAATAATATTAATATATACTTTTTTAAAGTAATTTTAATCACATTTTATTAAAACGACAACATTAGTAAATTAACGATAAATAGAAGAAAATGACTTGATGAGTTTTAAAAAACACTTAAAAATCATTGCATCAAAATCTCAAGTAAGGATAGTCATTAAAATTGAGTATGATATCTCATTGTTAATTGTCCAAGTTCTTTTCTGCTGATAAAATAATTTTATATTTAATGTTAATAAACAATCAATTTCATAATAATTAAAATTTTCACAAAAAAATACAATTAAATATTACATAACCTCTCTCAGATTATCCAATCGTGCTACCTACAATTAGGTAGGAGGGTAAAATTATTATTTTTCCTTTTTTTTCTTGTAATTCAATTTTTAACTTTTGTTGTGTTAGTATTTAAAATAGTAATTTTAATTTATAGAAAACATACAATAATATTAATATATACTTTTAAAGTAATTTTAATCACATTTTATTAAAACGACAACATTAGCAAATTAACGATAAATAGAAGAAAATTACTTGCAAAATTTAAAAAAATACTTAAAAATCATTGCATCAAAATCTCAAGTAAGTATAGTCATTAAAATTGAGTATGATATCTCATTGTTAATTGTCCAAGTTCTTTTCTGCTGGGTAAAATAATTTTATATTTAATGTTAAAAAACAATTAATTTTATAATAATTAAAATTTTCACAAAAAAACACAATTAAATATTACATAACCTCTATCAGAATATCCAATTATTATTTTTCCTTTTTCTCTTGTAATTCAATTTTTAACTTTTGTTGGGTTAGTATTTAAAATAGTAATTATAATTTATAGCAAACATAAAATAATATTAATATATACATTTTTAAAGTAATTTTAATCACATTTTATTAAAACGACAACATTAGCAAATTAACGATAAATAGAAGAAAATTACTTGCAGAATTTTAAAAAACACTTAAAAATCATTGCATCAAAATCTCAAGTA
The DNA here is from genome assembly GCF_907164915.1 of Impatiens glandulifera. Lineage (NCBI taxonomy): Eukaryota > Viridiplantae > Streptophyta > Magnoliopsida > Ericales > Balsaminaceae > Impatiens > Impatiens glandulifera. The sequence goes on along the minus strand of NC_061862.1, from coordinate 34,471,223 downwards.
GGATAGTCATTAAAATTGAGTATGATATCTCATTGTTAATTGTCCAAGTTCTTTTCTGCTAGGTAAAATAATTTTATATTTAATGTTAATAAACAATTAATTTCATAATAATTAAAATTTTCACAAAAAAACACAATTAAATATTACATAACCTCTCTTAGATTATCCAATTGTGCTACCTATAATTATGTAGGAGGGTAAAATTACTATTTTTCCTTTTTTTTTTTTGTAATTCAATTTTTAACTTTTGTTGTGTTAGTATTTAAAATAGTAATTTTAATTTATAGAAAACATAAAATAATATTAATATATACTTTTTAAAAGTAATTTTAATCACATTTTATTAAAACGACAACATTAGCAAATTAACAATAAATATAAGAAAATGACTTGCAAAATTTAAAAAAATACTTAAAAATCATTGCATCAAAATCTCAAGTAAGGATAGTCATTAAAATTGAGTATGATATCTAATTGTCCAAGTTCTTTTCTGCTGGGTATAATAATTTTATATTTAATGTTAAGAAACAATTAATTTCATAATAATTAAAATTTTCAAAAAAAACACAATTAAATATTACATAACCTCTATCAGATTATCCAATTATTATTTTTCCTTTTTTCTTTTGTAATTCAATTTTTAACTTTTGTTGGGTTAGTATTTAAAATAGTAATTGTAATTTATAGCAAACATAAAATAATATTAATATATACTTTTTAAAGTAATTTTAATCACATTTTATTAAAACGACAACATTAGCAAATTAACGATAAATAGAAGAAAATTACTTGCAGAATTTTAAAAAAACACTTAAAAATCATTGCATCAAAATCTCAAGTAAGGATAGTCATTAAAATTGAGTATGATATCTCATTGTTAATTGTCTAAGTTCTTTTCTGCTGAGTAAAATAATTTTATATTTAATGTTAATAAACAATTAATTTCATAATAATTAAAATTTTCACAAAAAAACACAATTAAATATTACATAACCTCTCTCAGATTATTCAATCGTGCTATCTACAATTAGGTAGGAGGGTAAAATTATTATTTTTCCTTTTTTTTTCTTGTAATTCAATTTTTAACTTTTGTTGTGTTAGTATTTAAAATAGTAATTTTAATTTATAGCAAATATAAAATAATATTAATATATACTTTTTAAAGTAATTTTAATCACATTTTATTAAAACGACAACATTAGCAAATTAACGATAAATAGAAGAAAATGACTTGCAAAATTTAAAAAAATACTTAAAAATCATTGCATCAAAATCTCAAGTAAGGATAGTTATTAAAATTGAGTATGATATCTCATTGTTAATTGTCCATGTTCTTTTCTGCTGGGTAAAATAATTTTATATTTAATGTTAAGAAACAATTAATTTCATAATAATTAAAATTTTCACAAAAAAACACAATTAAATATTACATAACCTCTATCAGATTATCCAACCGTGCTACCTACAATTAGGTAGGAAGGTAAAATTATTATTTTTCTTTTTTTCCTTGTAATTCAATTTTAAACTTTTGTTGTGTTAGTATTTAAAATAGTAATTGTAATTTATAGCAAACATAAAATAATATTAATATATACTTTTTTAAAGTAATTTTAATCACATTTTATTAAAACGACAACATTAGCAAATTAACGATAAATAGAAGAAAATTACTTGCAGAATTTTAAAAAATACTTAAAAATCATTGCATCAAAATCTCAAGTAAGGATAGTCATTAAAATTGAGTATGATATCTCATTGTTAATTGTCTAAGTTCTTTTCTGCTGAGTAAAATAATTTTATATTTAATGTTAATAACCAATTAATTTCATAATAATTAAAATTTTCAAAAAAAACACAATTAAATATTACATGACCTCTCTCAGATTATTCAATCGTGCTACCTACAATTAGGTAGGAGGGTAAAATTATTATTTTTCCTTTTTTTTCTTGTAATTCAATTTTTAACTTTTGTTGTGTTAGTATTTAAAATAGTAATATTAATTTATAGCAACCATAAAATAATATTAATATATACTTTTTAAAGTAATTTTAATCACATTTTATTAAAACGACAACATTAGCAAATTAACGATAAATAGAAGAAAATGACTTGCAAAATTTAAAAAAATACTTAAAAATCATTGCATCAAAATCTCAAGTAAGGATAGTTATTAAAATTGAGTATGATATCTCATTGTTAATTGTCCAAGTTCTTTTCTGCTGGGTAAAATAATTTTATATTTAATGTTAAGAAACAATTAATTTCATAATAATTAAAATTTTCACAAAAAAAACACAATTAAATATTACATAACCTCTATCGGATTATCCAATTATTATTTTTCCTTTTTTCTCTTGTAATTCAATTTTTAACTTTTGTTGTGTTAGTATTTAAAATAGTAATTTTAATTTATAGCAAACATAAAATAATATCAATATATACTTTTTTAAAGTAATTTTAATCACATTTAATTAAAACGACGACATTAGCAAATTAACGAAAAATAGAAGAAAATGACTTGCAAAATTTTAAAAAACACTTAAAAATTATTGCATCAAAATCTCAAGTAAGGATAGTCATTAAAATTGAGTATGATATCTCATTGTTAATTGTTCAAGTTCTTTTCTACTGGGTAAAATAATTTTATATTTAATGTTAAGAAACAATTAATTTCATAATAATTAAAATTTTCACAAAAAAACACAATAAATATTACATAACCTCTATCAGATTATCCAATTATTATTTTTCTTTTTTTTATTGTAATTCAATTTTTAACTTTTGTTGGGTTAGTATTTAAAATAGTAATTGTAATTTATAGCAAACATAAAATAATATTAATATATACTTTTTTAAAGTAATTTTAATCACATTTTATTAAAACGACAACATTAGTAAATTAACGATAAATAGAAGAAAATGACTTGATGAATTTTAAAAAACACTTAAAAATCATTGCATCAAAATCTCAAGTAAGGATAGTCATTAAAATTGAGTATGATATCTCATTGTTAATTGTCCAAGTTCTTTTCTGCTGATAAAATAATTTTATATTTAATGTTAATAAACAATCAATTTCATAATAATTAAAATTTTCACAAAAAAACACAATTAAATATTACATAACCTCTCTCAGATTATTCAATCGTGCTACCTACAATTAGGTAGGAGGGTAAAATTATTATTTTTCCTTTTTTTTTCTTGTAATTCAATTTTTAACTTTTGTTGTGTTAGTATTTAAAATAGTAATTTTAATTTATAGAAAACATACAATAATATTAATATATACTTTTAAAGTAATTTTAATCACATTTTATTAAAACGACAACATTAGCAAATTAACGATAAATAGAAGAAAATTACTTGCAAAATTTAAAAAAATACTTAAAAATCATTGCATCAAAATCTCAAGTAAGTATAGTCATTAAAATTGAGTATGATATCTCATTGTTAATTGTCCAACTTCTTTTCTGCTGGGTAAAATAACTTTATATTTAATGTTAAAAAACAATTAATTTTATAATAATTAAAATTTTCACAAAAAAACACAATTAAATATTACATAACCTCTATCAGAATATCCAATTATTATTTTTCCTTTTTCTCTTGTAATTCAATTTTTAACTTTTGTTGGGTTAGTATTTAAAATAGTAATTATAATTTATAGCAAACATAAAATAATATTAATATATACATTTTTAAAGTAATTTTAATCACATTTTATTAAAACGACAACATTAGCAAATTAACGATAAATAGAAGAAAATTACTTGCAGAATTTTAAAAAACACTTAAAAATCATTGCATCAAAATCTCAAGTAGGATAGTCATTAAAATTGAGTATGATATCTCATTGTTAATTGTCCAAGTTCTTTTCTGCTAGGTAAAATAATTTTATATTTAATGTTAATAAACAATTAATTTCATAATAATTAAAATTTTCACAAAAAAACACAATTAAATATTACATAACCTCTCTTAAATTATCCAATTGTGCTACCTATAATTATGTAGGAGGGTAAAATTACTATTTTTCCTTTTTTTTTTTTGTAATTCAATTTTTAACTTTTGTTGTGTTAGTATTTAAAATAGTAATTTTAATTTATAGAAAACATAAAATAATATTAATATATACTTTTTATAAGTAATTTTAATCACATTTTATTAAAACGACAACATTAGCAAATTAACGATAAATATAAGAAAATGACTTGCAAAATTTAAAAAAATACTTAAAAATCATTGCATCAAAATCTCAAGTAAGGATAGTCATTAAAATTGAGTATGATATCTAATTGTCCAAGTTCTTTTCTGCTGGGTATAATAATTTTATATTTAATGTTAAGAAACAATTAATTTCATAATAATTAAAATTTTCAAAAAAAACACAATTAAATATTACATAACCTCTATCAGATTATCCAATTATTATTTTTCCTTTTTTCTTTTGTAATTTAATTTTTAACTTTTGTTGGGTTAGTATTTAAATAGTAATTGTAATTTATAGCAAACATAAAATAATATTAATATATACTTTTTAAAGTAATTTTAATCACATTTTATTAAAACGACAACATTAGCAAATTAACGATAAATAGAAGAAAATTACTTGCAGAATTTTAAAAAACACTTAAAAATCATTGCATCAAAATCTCAAGTAAGGATAGTCATTAAAATTGAGTATGATATCTCATTGTTAATTGTCTAAGTTCTTTTCTGCTGAGTAAAATAATTTTATATTTAATGTTAATAAACAATTAATTTCATAATAATTAAAATTTTCACAAAAAAACACAATTAATATTACATAACCTCTCTCAGATTATTCAATCGTGCTATCTACAATTAGGTAGGAGGGTAAAATTATTATTTTTCCTTTTTTTTTCTTGTAATTCAATTTTTAACTTTTGTTGTGTTAGTATTTAAAATAGTAATTTTAATTTATAGCAAATATAAAATAATATTAATATATACTTTTTAAAGTAATTTTAATCACATTTTATTAAAACGACAACATTAGTAAATTAACGATAAATAGAAGAAAATGACTTGCAAAATTTAAAAAAATACTTAAAAATCATTGCATCAAAATCTCAAGTAAGGATAGTTATTAAAATTGAGTATGATATCTCATTGTTAATTGTCCATGTTCTTTTCTGCTGGGTAAAATAATTTTATATTTAATGTTAAGAAACAATTAATTTCATAATAATTAAAATTTTCACAAAAAAACACAATTAAATATTACATAACCTCTATCAGATTATCCAACCGTGCTACCTACAATTAGGTAGGAAGGTAAAATTATTATTTTTCTTTTTTTCCTTGTAATTCAATTTTAAACTTTTGTTGTGTTAGTATTTAAAATAGTAATTGTAATTTATAGCAAACATAAAATAATATTAATATATACTTTTTTAAAGTAATTTTAATCACATTTTATTAAAACGACAACATTAGCAAATTAACGATAAATAGAAGAAATTTACTTGTAGAATTTTAAAAAATACTTAAAAATCATTGCATCAAAATCTCAAGTAAGGATAGTCATTAAAATTGAGTATGATATCTCATTGTTAATTGTCTAAGTTCTTTTCTGCTGAGTAAAATAATTTTATATTTAATGTTAATAACCAATTAATTTCATAATAATTAAAATTTTCACAAAAAAACACAATTAAATATTACATAACCTCTCTCAGATTATTCAATCGTGCTACCTACAATTAGGTAGGAGGGTAAAATTATTATTTTTCCTTTTTTTTTCTTGTAATTCAATTTTTAACTTTTGTTGTGTTAGTATTTAAAATAGTAATATTAATTTATAGCAAACATAAAATAATATTAATATATACTTTTTAAAGTAATTTTAATCACATTTTATTAAAACGACAACATTAGCAAATTAACGATAAATAGAAGAAAATGACTTGCAAAATTTAAAAAAATACTTAAAAATCATTGCATCAAAATCTCAAGTAAGGATAGTTATTAAAATTGAGTATGATATCTCATTGTTAATTGTCCAAGTTCTTTTCTGCTGGGTAAAATAATTTTATATTTAATGTTAAGAAACAATTAATTTCATAATAATTAAAATTTTCACAAAAAAACACAATTAAATATTACATAACCTCTATCGGATTATCCAATTATTATTTTTCCTTTTTTCTCTTGTAATTCAATTTTTAACTTTTGTTGTGTTAGTATTTAAAATAGTAATTTTAATTTATAGCAAACATAAAATAATATCAATATATACTTTTTTAAAGTAATTTTAATCACATTTAATTAAAACGACGACATTAGCAAATTAACGAAAAATAGAAGAAAATGACTTGCAAAATTTTAAAAAACACTTAAAAATTATTGCATCAAAATCTCAAGTAAGGATAGTCATTAAAATTGAGTATGATATCTCATTGTTAATTGTTCAAGTTCTTTTCTACTGGGTAAAATAATTTTATATTTAATGTTAAGAAACAATTAATTTCATAATAATTAAAATTTTCACAAAAAACACAATTAAATATTACATAACCTCTATCAGATTATCCAATTATTATTTTTCTTTTTTTTATTGTAATTCAATTTTTAACTTTTGTTGGGTTAGTATTTAAAATAGTAATTGTAATTTATAGCAAACATAAAATAATATTAATATATACTTTTTTAAAGTAATTTTAATCACATTTTATTAAAACGACAACATTAGTAAATTAACGATAAATAGAAGAAAATGACTTGATGAATTTTAAAAAACACTTAAAAATCATTGCATCAAAATCTCAAGTAAGGATAGTCATTAAAATTGAGTATGATATCTCATTGTTAATTGTCCAAGTTCTTTTCTGCTGATAAAATAATTTTATATTTAATGTTAATAAACAATCAATTTCATAATAATTAAAATTTTCACAAAAAAACACAATTAAATATTACATAACCTCTCTCAGATTATCCAATCGTGCTACCTACAATTAGGTAGGAGGGTAAAATTATTATTTTTCCTTTTTTTTTCTTGTAATTCAATTTTTAACTTTTGTTGTGTTAGTATTTAAAATAGTAATTTTAATTTATAGAAAACATACAATAATATTAATATATACTTTTAAAGTAATTTTAATCACATTTTATTAAAACGACAACATTAGCAAATTAACGATAAATAGAAGAAAATGACTTGCAAAATTTAAAAAAATACTTAAAAATCATTGCATCAAAATCTAAAGTAAGTATAGTCATTAAAATTGAGTATGATATCTCATTATTAATTGTCCAACTTCTTTTCTGCTGTTAAAATAATTTTATATTTAATGTTAAAAAACAATTAATTTTATAATAATTAAAATTTTCAAAAAAAAACACAATTAAATATTACATAACCTCTATCAGAATATCCAATTATTATTTTTCCTTTTCTCTTGTAATTCAATTTTTAACTTTTGTTGGGTTAGTATTTAAAATAGTAATTATAATTTATAGCAAACATAAAATAATATTAATATATACATTTTTAAAGTAATTTTAATCACATTTTATTAAAACGACAACATTAGCAAATTAACGATAAATAGAAAAAAATTACTTGCAGAATTTTAAAAAACACTTAAAAATCATTGCATCAAAATCTCAAGTAGGATAGTCATTAAAATTGAGTATGATATCTCATTGTTAATTGTCCAAGTTCTTTTCTGCTAGGTAAAATAATTTTATATTTAATGTTAATAAACAATTAATTTCATAATAATTAAAATTTTCACAAAAAAACACAATTAAATATTACATAACCTCTCTTAGATTATCCAATTGTGCTACCTATAATTATGTAGGAGGTAAAAATTACTATTTTTCCTTTTTTTTTTTGTAATTCAATTTTTAACTTTTGTTGTGTTAGTATTTAAAATAGTAATTTTAATTTATAGAAAACATAAAATAATATTAATATATACTTTTTAAAAGTAATTTTAATCACATTTTATTAAAACGACAACATTAGCAAATTAACGATAAATATAAGAAAATGACTTGCAAAATTTAAAAAAATACTTAAAAATCATTGCATCAAAATCTCAAGTAAGGATAGTCATTAAAATTGAGTATGATATCTCATTGTTAATTTTCCAAGTTCTTTTCTACTGGGTATAATAATTTTATATTTAATGTTAAGAAACAATTAATTTCATAATAATTAAAATTTTCACAAAAAAACACAATTAAATATTACATAACCTCTATCGGATTATCCAATTATTATTTTTCCTTTTTTCTCTTGTAATTCAATTTTTAACTTTTGTTGTGTTAGTATTTAAAATAGTAATTTTAATTTATAGCAAACATAAAATAATATCAATATATACTTTTTTAAAGTTATTTTAATCACATTTAATTAAAACGACGACATTAGCAAATTAACGAAAAATAGAAGAAAATGACTTGCAAAATTTTAAAAAACACTTAAAAATTATTGCATCAAAATCTCAAGTAAGGATAGTCATTAAAATTGAGTATGATATCTCATTATTAATTGTTCAAGTTCTTTTCTGCTGGGTAAAATAATTTTATATTTAATGTTAAGAAACAATTAATTTCATAATAATTAAAATTTTCACAAAAAAACACAATTAAATATTACATAACCTCTATCAGATTATCCAACCGTGCTACCTACAATTAGGTAGGAAGGTAAAATTATTATTTTTCTTTTTTTTCCTTGTAATTCAATTTTAAACTTTTGTTGTGTTAGTATTTAAAATAGTAATTGTAATTTATAGCAAACATAAAATAATATTAATATATACTTTTTTAAAGTAATTTTAATCACATTTTATTAAAACGACAACATTAGCAAATTAACGATAAATAGAAGAAAATGACTTGCAAAATTTTAAAAAACACTTAAAAATTATTGCATCAAAATCTCAAGTAAGGATAGTCATTAAAATTGAGTATGATATCTCATTGTTAATTGTTCAAGTTCTTTTCTGCTGGGTAAAATAATTTTATATTTAATGTTAAGAAACAATTAATTCATAATAATTAAAATTTCACAAAAAAACACAATTAAATATTACATAACCTCTATCAGATTATCCAACCGTGCTACCTACAATTAGGTAGGAGTGTAAAATTATTATTTTTCCTTGTAATTCAATTTTTAACTTTTGTTGTGTTAGTATTTAAAATAGTAATTTCAATTTATAGCAAACATAAAATAATATTAATATATTTTTTTTAAAGTAATTTTAATAACATTTTATTAAAACGACAACATTAGCAAATTAACGATAAATAGAAGAAAATGACTTGCAATATTTTAAAAAACACTTAAAAATCATTGTATCAAAATCTCAAGTAAGGATAGTCATTAAAATTGAGTATGATATCTCATTGTTAATTGTCCAAGTTCTTTTCTGTTGGGTAAAATAATTTAATATTTAATGTTAAGAAACAATTAATTTTATAATGATTAAAATTTTCACAAAAAAAAACACAATAAATTATTACATAACCTCTATCAGATTATCCAACCGTGTTACCTACAATTAGGTAGGAGGGTAAAATTATTATTTTTCCTTTTTTTTCTTGTAATTCAATTTTTAACTTTTGTTGTGTTAGTTTTTAAAATAGTAATTTTAATTTATAGCAAACATAAAATAATATCAATATATACTTTTTTAAAGTAATTTTAATCACATTTAATTAAAACGACAACATTAGCAAATAACGATAAATAGAAGAAAATGACTTGCAGAATTTTAAAAAACACTTAAAAATCATTGCATCAAAATCTCAAGTAAGGATAGTCATTAAAATTGAGTATGATATCTCATTGTTAATTGTCCAAGTTCTTTTTTCTGCTGGGTAAAATAATTTTATATTTAATGTTAAGAAACAATTAATTTTATAATAATTAAAATTTTCACAAAAAAACACAATTAAATATTACATAACCTCTATCAGATTATCCAACCGTGCTACCTACAATTAGGTAGAGGGTAAAATTCTTATTTTTTCATTTTTTTTCTTATAATTCAATTTTTAATTTTTGTTGTGTTAGTATTTAAAATAGTAATTTTAATTTATAGCAAACATAAAATAATATTAATATATAATTTTTTAAATTAATTTTAATAACATTTTATTAAAACGACAACATTAGCAAATTAACGATAAATAGAAGAAAATTACTTGCAGAATTTTAAAAAACACTTAAAAATTATTGCATCAAAATCTCAAGTAAGGATAGTCATTAAAATTGAGTTTGATGTCTCATTGTTAATTGTCCAAGTTCTTTTGTGCTAGGTAAAATAATTTTATATTTAATGTTAAGAAACAATTAATTTCATAATAATTAAAATTTTCACAAAAAAACACAATTAAATATTACATAACCTCTATCAGATTATCCAACCGTGCTACCTACAATTAGGTAGGAAGGTAAATTATTATTTTTCTTTTTTTTCATTGTAATTCAATTTTTAACTTTTATTGTGTTAGTATTTAAGATAGTAATTTTAATTTATAGCAAACATAAAATAATATTAATATATTTATAACGTGGGATAATTCAGTTTGCTATTCATATTTATGTGCCATACTTTTCAACTTTATTTTTTATTTTTGTGTTAGTACATAAATGGTAACAAATTCATTTAATATTTTTTTATGTGAAAGTCTTGAATCAAAGTCGGTCATTAAATAGAATACTTTTATTTAATATCTTTACTATTGAGGTGTTTCCAAAATGGAAGAAAAACACTCTATTCACATTTGATACCTTGTAATTAAATAGTTTTTTCTTGATTATTTTTTTAATTATAATTTATGATAATATTTATATCACAATTTTGTACTCTTTCAAAAATAAAATAGTTTAGTCATTTTTTTTTCTCTCAAAATAAGCTCCCACCATCTTTTATATATTTTACCAACTTAATTTCACCATTATTTTATTCACCCTTAATTTGAATTCAATATGTTATATTTTTTATTTACATTTAGTCATTCTAACTAGAGAGAAACAATAAGTAACAATAATAATGCATGCAGCATGGGTTTTATAGTTGGGCACTGTCTAATCATTTTCATGTAACTGAAAAAAGTAATAGTGCTCTACTCCAACTATTGTCATTGTTTTTCATATTTTATTCTAAATTAAATATTTTAATAAATTAATATCTATAATTTGTTACATTAAAATTTTAAAAAAACTTTTTTCTTTTTAGAAATGCACATGATACGTTCCATTTACGTATAACACATGTGATTAAATTGAGGTTAATTAATAATTTTAACAAAAATAAAAATAATTATTATTTCTGCAACTCATGTTTTTTTTCTTTCATATTTTCATATTAGTTTAGAGCTAGTCATAAATCATAATCCCACTAAATGCTTGTTTGATCTTTGGGTTTTTATTTTATTTTAATAATTTTTAATTAAAATTTTGCAATTACTTCATCTATTTAATCATTTTTTATCTAATAAAACACTAAAATTATTTTTTATTTAATTATTTTAAATTAATTTATCTAAGAGAAAATAAATTAATTTAAAGATATTTAATTTGGTCAATAAACACAATTCTATTTTTAATTTTAATCAAACCGATTTTAAAAAAACTTATAAAACCAAAAATAACATTTACTCAAACATGCTCTAAGATTATATTAGATTAACTTTAAATGATAATTAATTTTTAAAAACTACATTGTCCAAAATTTTGATTTGTTATAAAAATTATTTATAATGATTTGTTAAAGTCTTATTTTAAAAATGCTTAGAACATCCCTAATATTAGCCTTTTATATTATATTATATAGGCGCCCTACATTTCACTCATAAGCTCTACTATTTAAGTATTATCAATATCACCCCTAAACTTATTTACGTTCATTATTAATCCACAGCTTTATTTTAATTGCAATCATGACCACAATAAGTATTTCTTCTTAATGAGTGAATAATAGAGTTAATAAATGCAGTACCACATGTGTTTTTTCTTTTTTTTACTTTTTGCATACAGCTTTAATTAACTTATTAAGAAAACACTAAATAGGCTCTCTAATGGCTTGTTTGATTTGGTAATTATTTGAGGGGTTTTATTAAAAATATTGTTTAATAAAAAAATATTATTTGAATTTTTAGTTAATTTAAAACTATATTTTTTATCTAAAATTAAAACTTGATAAAACAAAAATATATATTAAAACCAAATCAAACAACTCTAGCCATCATTCTTTCCACCTAAACTATTTTCTTTTCACTTCAACTATTTTTGCATTTTCTCAAAAAAAAATGTTATTTATTTTTTTGAAAAGGTAAGCCTTTTCATTAGTCACTTAGTCGAGAAGGTCGAAAAACATATAATCAACAAATATGAGCATGTTTGTGGGTAAGAAAAAAATACACCACAACCACACAAACGAACACCCATTCCAAAAACAACATTTTGAGCTAATCAAATATTACATGGGTATTAACAACTTGGAAAGTATATGTGACGGCAGACCTCGTTTTAGTCCAAATGAGTGGGGGATGTATAACCTTCCTTAAACAAGCATCTATTTCGTTCGATCCATAAATTCCAAATCACAAATGCATAAATAGTCATCTATTAGGTTCGGTCCATACATTCCAAATCACAAATGCATAAATATTCGTCCGAAATTTTCGTTTTTTCGACCGAAGTTGCAAAGGCGAGCCATTCCATGATAAAAATTCGCAGGTTACTAGGGAGCATCCAAACATGAGAAATGGTATCGGCTGCAAATTTCCACACTACACGACACGAGTAACCTTACAGACTTACAATGAAGAAGCAAATGTTTAATGTCCTCCTCTTTTTTACAAAACACACAACGACTACCCAACATCACATCCTTGTGTTTTAACTTTAACCTTACACATTTAGAGTGTGGTGGAAGAGAATAGCCCCCAAATTCTTTTGCATGGAAATGAGTCGGGTTTCCCATTGATAAATATCATAACATGATCGAACGGTCAAAACATCATCATTATTCTTCAACGCCAAAGAATTCAATCAAGTGTTATTACAATGGACTTCGGACAAGCATGATAGAAAGAGACCTTTGTTTGGACAACATCCCACACAAAAATCTCAGACAAAAGAATCTTAGATCCTTCGTGAACCCATAGCGATAATAAATAGTGAGGGAATATTGGATCTCCTTGTCGAATCCCCTAGTGCTCTAAAAACGTTTCGATGACCCTCCATTAATATATATTCTTTTTATTTTTTTTAATTAGTTATAGACTTGAGAGGAGGCAATTTTTTATTTATTTGTGAAGCCCAAAGTGAACAAGTCCAAAGTGTTTTTTTTGGGAATAAACAGATCGATTTGGTTCGCGGATAATGGGCTCTTAGGTGCGGGTTGACCCATGTCAACTGATAATTACAACAGTCAACGAAGGTATAAAAAGGCAGGAGGAGTCGGTCGTTGAGTAATGTAGTTGGATCGCGGGTGCAAGACTTTCGTTACAACAAATCAAATAGACTAAGGTTGCTACAAATCCAGATAACCAACATAATACATGAAAATAAACCTAGATTTATCATTTGTACATATTATTAACAAAAGAAAAATGTCTAACTAAGATTGTCAAGAACTGACCGAAAATGTATATCATTTTCCATTTTCTTTCTAAATGAAACTGTCCAAAATATGAAAAGATAAGATTGAATCATATCATTCACCAATATTAGAAAAACTAAACTTAAATCTCGTAAACAAATCTAGATTGATAATTCCAAATTCCTATTTACAAAAACATAAGACAAATTACAAACATTTGTTTTGAGAAAAGAAATCAAAAGAGACCTTTTATCTTTTATGTCCTCCCTTCTTTTTCTCCTTGCCCCTTCTTTCTTCGTGACCCAAGGGTCCTTTTATAGGCCCCAAGTTTTAAATTTTTAGCAAATTTTTGTCGATTTTGCTTAGATCCATTGATAGACAATCATATTAGGTCGAGATCTATATTCTTAGGTCTTTGAATTCGGTTGTGTAGGGCTAGGGGTAATAATGTCTTTGCGATCTTATATGGCGTTTTCATTTCCAAATGACCCAGTTTGACGACGTCGACGTCTACATGAGGAAGAAGGCAACGTTCAACGAAGATCATACATATCTTCATCATTTTTTTGGAATGGATGAAAGGAGGGTGACATCCTCATATTTGTAAGGTGATGAGAGCTCGCAGGAGAAAGAGAGGGACTATGTTAATTTGGGAAATAGGAGGCTTCTTGCCTTTTATTAGTGCGCCGAGGTCCTCAACCCTTTGATGCAAAATGGCCTATGACTTCTTTGGTTGTTTATTCTATATTATAGACCGACTATCTGAGCCCTTTTTATATTGGGCTTGCCTGCTGGTGGATCTGACATGTTGGTAGTCCGAGCATCTCGTTTAGCTTTGTGCTTCAACTTTTAGCCTAGACCAGTATTATGTGTCTACAAAATGGCACTCTTACGGAGTTTGAAAAACTTTTTTATTTGAAAAGGAATATCCAAGTTTGACTATAGAGACTAAATTATTTCTTCTTCAGGAGGGACACATGATGAAGACTAGGTAAACCCCATTCATCTATTCATCTGGACTTATTTAATTTAAAAGTGGTTAAAAAGATGGGGATAAAACTTTTGAGACTTGTTTATCATGATTTATAAAGATATTTAAGGGTTTTAGACTTTGGAGTAACCTTTTACTTTATGGGAATTAATTATGGTGTCATTTCACTCTTTTAAGGGTTTATGGTATCATTTTTACATTCTTTCCGGTTTCTTGAATAACATTTTATGCGATTAGGGTTTAGGGTAACATTTTACGCCATCTAGTTTTTAGGCTGGCCTTTACTCTTTCGAGGGTTTTGATCTCGTATTTCATTACAAGAGGTAGTATATTCCTTCTTTCATTTTTAATTAAGCTCTCTATGTTTATCATTTTATTTGTTTTTTATTTTCAAACAAAATAAGTCCGTGTAAAAACTTAGAAAAT
The DNA here is from genome assembly GCF_907164915.1 of Impatiens glandulifera. Classification (NCBI taxonomy): domain Eukaryota; kingdom Viridiplantae; phylum Streptophyta; class Magnoliopsida; order Ericales; family Balsaminaceae; genus Impatiens; species Impatiens glandulifera. The sequence goes on along the minus strand of NC_061862.1, from coordinate 34,456,207 downwards.
AAATTTGTTGGCTTAAAATTATTTTAAAATTATAAATTGGAAGCTTATAATAAGTGCTTATAACATAAAATAATCTTAAAGTTAGTTTTTGACTTATAAAAAATAATGTGTTATTAATGTAAATAAATTTTACTCTAATTAGAGGTCGGATCCTTTGTTACTAAAAATCCCCTGCTACTCCCTCTCACATTTTGCCCTTCCTGTGAGAAGGAAGGGGAGAGCAGACAATATTTGGTAGCAGACAAACATGATTGCTCTAATTAGCAGTAACATCAATATGACCATTCTTTCCGATTAAGCTTTTTTTTAATAGTTTGGTGGTCTCGTCTCTGTCGTTATTTTTATAATAACATATTAATAAGAAAACATGTGCATGTGCAGTTGCAGGCTTTGACTACCGCCCAATAAAATAAAACGCCTTAATTTGACAATTCAAACATTTAAAAAATATATAAAATTAAGTTAAACTACAAAATAATTGTAGGAAAAAAAGGTTCATATTGGTTTTACTTTTACATGAGAAAATGAAAGAGAACCAACCTAAGCTTGTGGATGTGATTGTCAATAGTAAAAAGATTAACAATAATATTCTAATTAACAACAATATATAAAAATATTTTGACAGCCTAATAATGTGTAAGTTTTTCACAATCAAACTATCATAATCATATAGAATCTAATTATTTTCTTCTTTTTATTTCTTTTCGTTGAATGGGCACATCTTTGGCGGAGGAAATTTCAATACAAGAGTGAGTTAATTTAAGATTTCTCATTTGATCATCTTCTAGCACTAAACTATTTATATAATAACATTTTCCAAATTCACTCTATCCTTAATTAATTTCATTTAAATGTAAAATAATTCTATGATATGTTTGGAGAAAATATGTGAAAGATTGATAATTGATGTGAAAGATCAAAATACCTATACATTCAATCTTTCACGGTTTCACCCTCATTAGAACTTCTTGTATATCTTCTCAACACATATATATATTTTTTTATTTTGTTTACATATAAGTTGATCATAAAAGATTAGTGGGTTAGTGTTATTAATTAATAATAGTGAATATATATAAATTCAAAATGTTTAATTTCTTGTTATTTATCATTTTGTTCTGTGTTTCTTTAATCTAAAACAACTTAAAGAGAAAAAGAAAAAACATACCACTTAACAATATTAAAATTTTGAGTTAACTCTTAAAATCTTTACATAAAGTTAATGATACTTAAAGTAAACTCTTAAATAAGTAAATTCTTACAATTTTAAATTTACGATAATAACATTTTACGATTTTACGAGTTTATAAATAATTTCGATTTTGTGATTTTATACGATTTTACATTAAAAAAATAATTTTATATTAAGAAATAAAGTTATTATTTATTCAAATAAACTAATTTTGTAAATATAATTTTTTACATACTATTTATTTATTATTATTTTTTAATTAATTTTATATTTAAATATATGAAATTTTAAAATTGGTTAAGTATAAATACTTAATTATATATATATATATATAATAATAATAATAATAATATATAACTATTATTTTTTAAAATTAAACTTTTACTATCTTAAGTAAAATCTAGATTTTACAAGTTATAATGCCAATTATTTTATATAAAGTCGATTTTTACATTTTATATATATATATATATATATATATATATAATTATAATACCTATTATATAAAAAAAATTATATTATTTATTAAAAATATTAATATAATTAAAAGAAAAAATCAATTAAATAAGTAAGTAAATAATAATATAATTTGAAGTCTACTAGCATAGATATTCCTTTCGCATTGGCTGATACTAAACACCAATTGTAACGGACCCAAGCCTGATCTTCATTGGCCTAACTTAAAAAAGCCCATCAGTTAGAAGAGTAGAATTAGTTAAATGTTGTTACTAGATAGAACTCTAGTATTTCAAAGAGAAAGAAAATAGATTGACATTGTTTGAAAAAAAAAGTTAGATCGAAAGAAAATATCATTTCTTCATAATATTGTAAAGATCTATCTTATTTCTCAGCTATAATATTGTAAAGATCTATCAATTTTCTTCTGTTTCTTTTAATTTCTCATTTAAATAATTAAGGACAATAAGAAAAATGGAAAAAAGACGTTAGAAGAGAAAAAAAATAAATAACAAGTCAAAAGTCCTATACATTACTCAAGAAGATTCATGATGTCATAGCCTAAAAACTGAGGAATCAAATTATAAGGTACAAGGCTCTAATAAAAGGACATCTTCAATGGCATATGTAAATAAATCATATAAGAAACAAAATAAAACTAAGAGTGAAATAATAAATAGAACTTCTTATTTTGGGACTAATTATAATTTAGAATATTTTATTTTGAACCTCACAATTTGAGACTTCTTATTTGAGGTCACTTACAACTTAGAGTCTCTTTTTTCGAACATCAAAGTTAGGGCTTCTTATTAGGGTGAGGCCAATTACAATTTGGGGCTCCGCATTCTCAGGTTGGTACAAAATGGGTTTTACTCTAAGGATATAGACGTCCGTCAAAAAAAATATATTACGTGGCCTTTATAATTAAAATTTTAATAGTGACACATAATTCTAAATTCCATAAACCCGGATAAACTTCATTTCATCACGATGTGAAGAGGAGGAGAGTCAAGGTAGGATGAGGGTAGATGAGTGTTGCGAGGATTAGGGTAGGGTTTGACAAAGTATGAATTATGTGATTTTATAATTTAGGGCAGCGAAAGCAGTGTTTTCAAGAAAAATAATTTAGATGAAAAGAATGATGGCTAGATTTGTTTGATTTGGTTTAAATATATATATTTTTGTTTTTATCAAGTTTAAATTTTAGATAGAAAATAATAGTTTTAAATTAACTAAAAATTCAAATAATATTTTTTTATTAAACAATATTTTTAATAAACCCCTCAAATAATTACCAAATCAAACAAGCCATTAGAGAGCCTATTAGTATTTTCTTAATAAATTAATTAAAGCTGTATGCAAAAAGTAAAAAAAGAAAAAACACATGTGATACTGCATTTATTAACTCTATTATTTCACTCATTAAGAAGAAATACTTGTTGTGGTCATGATTGCAATTAAAATAAAGCTGTGGATTAATAATAAACGTAAATAAGTTGAGGGGTGATATTGATAATACTTAAATAGTAGAGCTTATGAGTGAAATGTAGGGCGCCTATATATAATTAAGGTTCTCTATCATCTTCTTGTGTTTTTTTTTTTTATGTTTAAACTTCAATCTAGAAATTCAAAATTTTACAATTTAAATTTTTTCAAAATTTATTATTATTTTTTTGTTTAATTAAGTAATAACTTAACTTAAAAAAATCAATTTGAGAAATTAAGAATTCAATCTCAAATCTCTCAAAGTTATATATATGAGAGCAATATTTTTTTTTTTAATTGTTTTAATGTAATAAATATTAAATTATTTTTTAAAATATAATATTTCAAACTTTATTAAGATTTTCAAAATAATATCAAAAAATTATGATTGAAATTAGTATTGGCTATATTTAAAAATTAATAAGATAATATTTGAAGTTGTTTTTATAATAAATAATAATTTTAAACTATTAAAGGCTAAATATCATCGATGTTCAATGATCAAAAGTTAACACCAATCACTCATCTCTCAAAAACTCTTGGTCTTCTCTCTTGGTTTCATGAAACCGAAGAGTTATCATTTAATGTTACTTGTAACCTTTCATTTACTATCTTCTTATGTAAATTTTAATATCAATTGAATCGGATTGAAGAGAAAGTTATATGAGTTTTGGATTCTATATTGAATCGTGTTCACGTACAAATGAACAAAATGGTGTCGTCGAATGTAAGATTCGCTAGCTAAAAGAAACGTGTCTCACTCTTTTTACTGATGTCTTTATCTTTTGAGATGATGTCTTTCTATAAACTCATCTCGTTAACATGTCTTCCTCTAAATGTCTCAAGCACACAAGTTATCCTTATTTTTGTTATCCTCTATTTATATTTAAAATTATAAAATCTCTCTCATTTATGTCTTTATCTTTTGAGATATTATTTTTATAATAAATAATAATTTTAAGCAATTGTCAATTTGATTATTTAACATATATCTATTTGATGTTAGACTGAAGTTAACGGGTGAAAAAAAAGAAAGGTAAACACATTTAAAAGGAAATCTATATATATATAATGATGCTTAATTTTTAAAGTATCCGGATTGCCGGGTCGAGAGCTGTGGTTAATTTAAAGTGTCCGGATTGCCGGGTCGAGAGCTGTGGTTAATTTGGATACTTGGGTCAGATTGTTGGTTGACCCGTTTTTAAATTTAAAACGGTTAAAAATAAAATTAAAATTGCTAGAAGTATGTTTCGAACTTGCAACCTAACAAAACAAGTACAACTCTTTAACCAACTAGGCTACAAAAACATTATATTTAAATTCAACACCAAATTTGATAAACGCGGGACGTTTTAATATTAATATAAGTTCAACTTTTTAACTAACTAATCTATATATATAATATGCTTAATTTTTAAAGTGTCCGGATTGCCGGGTCGAGAGCTGTGGTTAATTTGGATACTTGAGTCGGATTGTGGGTTGACCTGTTTTTAAATTAAAACGGTTAAAAATAAAATTAAAAATGTTAGAGGTATGTTTCGAACTTGCAACCTAACAAAACAAGTACAACTCTTTAACCAACTAGGCTACAAAGATTTAATATTTTAAATTCAACACCAAATTTGATAAACGCGGGACATTTTAATATTAATATAAGTTCAACTTTTAAACTAACTAATCTATATATATATAATGATGCTTAATTTTTAAAGTGTCCGGATTGCCCGGGTCGAGAGCTGTAGTTAATTTGGATACTTGGGTCGGATTGTGGGTTGACCCGTTTTTAAATTTAAAACGGCTAAAAATAAAATTTAAAATGCTAGAGGTATGTTTCGAACTTGCAACCTAACAAAACAAGTACAACTCTTTAACGAACTAGGCTACAAAGACTTTATATTTTAAATTCAACACCAAATTTGATAAACGCGAGACGTTTTAATATTAATATAAGTTCAAATTTTTAACTAACTAATATATAATGATGTTGGGTAAATGGATACTTGGTTTGGATTGTGGGTTGACCCACCCATAAACTTAAAACGGTTAAAAATAAAATTAAAAATGTTATCTGTAATTTTTTTCACGGTTTTTTATATTATTACTCGTGCAAATGCACGGGCTAAATGCTAGTATTGATTAAAAATCCTTTATTTGTTAATAAAGGATACGATAGAATTTAGATGCTTGCAAAAAAAATGTTTGTTTCTAATTTCATCATTAATAAGAGTTTAATAATATTAATGGGTGAATAAAGATAGTTGTACTAAGTTAGTAAAATTGTATAATTTGAATAAATAGTAATTCACTATATATAATATAATATTTTTGGGAAAAATATATAATATAATATAAAAGGCTAAGATTAGGGATGTTCTAAGCAGGTTTAAAATAAGCCTTTAACAAATCATTATAAATAATTTTTATAACAAATCAAACTTTGGACAATGTAGTTTTTAAAAATTAAATATCATTTAAAGTTAATTTAAGATAATCTTAGAGCACGTTTGAGGAAATGGTTTTTTGAGTTTTATAATTTTTTTTTTAAAATCGTTTTGATTAAAATTAAACAAAGAATTGTGTTTATTGACCAAAATTTCAAGTAAAAATTATTAAAATAGAAAAAAAAAAAATCAAAGATCAAACAAGCATTTAGTGGGATTATGACTAGCTCAAAACTAATATGGAAATATGAAATAAAAAAATGAGTTACAAAAACAATTATTATTTTTATTTTTGTTGAAATTATTAATTAACCTCAATTTAATCACATGTGTTATACGTAAATAGACCGTATCATGTTCATGCATTCAACATTTCTAAAGTGAAAAGGTTTTCTTGAAAATTTTAATGTAACAAATTATAGATATTAATTTATTAAAATATTTAATTTGGAATTAAATATGAAAAACAATGACAATAGTTGGAGTAGAGCACTATTATTTTAATTTGAAATAAAACTCATGCTGCATTCATTATTATTGTTACTTATCGGTGCTCTCTATTTAGAATGACTAAATGTAAATAAAATAGATAACATATTGAATTCAAATTAAGGGTGAATAAAATAATTGAGAAATTAAGTTGGTAAAATATATAAAAGATGGTGGGAGCTTATTTTGAGAATAAATTTTTTATGAATAAACTATTTTATTTTTTGAAAGTACAAATTAAAATTGTGATATAAATATTATCATAAATTATAATTAAAAAAAATAATCAAGAATAAACTATTTAATTACAAGGTATCAAATATGATTATAGTGTTTTTTCTTCCATTTAGTAAAGATATTAAATAAAAGTATTCTATTTAATATCCAACTTTGATTCTAAACGCACATAAAAAAAAAATTATAAACGAATTTGTTACCATTTATGTACTAACACAAAAATAAAACAAGTTAAAAAATATGCCACTTAAATATGAAAAGCAAACTGAATCATCCCACGTTGTAAATAAATTAATATTATTTTATGTTTGCTATAAAATTACTATTTTAAATACTAACACAACAAAAAAGTTAAAAATTGAATTACGAGTTAAAAAAAGGGGAAATTTGATGAAATGGCCCCCATAACAGGGGAAATTCCAAAAAGGGCCCGCGCCTGCTAATGTTGGCAAAAAGGGCCCTTTTGCCCTGCAAAATGTCAGAAATACCCCTCGGGCGCCAGATTTTACGCTCATTGACGCGAATCACCACTCACGCGATTTAATCTAAATCGCGTGAGTTCATCAACGCGATTTAGATGAAACGCGTGAATGGCAATTCGCGTTTTTAAATGTACGTGAATTACCATCCACGCGTTTCATCTAAATCGCGTTGATGAACTCACGCGATTTAGATTAAATCGCGTGAGTGGTGATTCGCGTCTTTAGTCTTATATATTACTTTTCGGCCCTAATTTAAAACAAAACCTCCCCGATTCTCCCTCCCACTCCAATTTTTAAAACCACGTCTTCTCAACTGCCGACTTCCTTCAACATAGATCAAGATCATCGTTCCTCAACATCGTTCCTCGTCCAACATCATCGACTTTCCACTCTATTCGACATCATCGTCTTTTTCCGCCGTCTATTCGACATATTCCGGTGAGTTTAGGGCTTTAAGTTTAGGGTTAGGTTTTAGAAGTGTATTATGCCGTTTATATTGATGTAGTTAGGGTTTAGGGTTTGGTTCTAGTTTCGTTTATGTGTGTAAATGCTTTTAGGTTATATGACGAGTATTGTATCAATGTTCTTATTCTGCATGCATACATTTCACGTTTATTCATTCATTTCTCGTTTAAGAAATGACATTTCCATGTTTGTTATGTTCTTGTGAAGAAGTGGTATTTTTGTGTTTTCTTTGACTGTGTAGGCTTAAGGTTTAACTTTTGCTGCTTTACTGCTTAATTTTCATCTGTTCTTATTCTTCTTTACTGCTTTACGTTTAATAGAATGCCAATGAGACATGATGAGTTGTTGATTTAAGAAATGACAAATCATATGCTTAATGTATTTAGAACTGTCCATTACTGCACCTTAATGTATTACTGCACCTTTACTGCACCTTAATGTATTAAGAAATTTGCAAGCATTTCTCAATGATTAATTCGATTTGCTTATTCCCATTTTCTTCCTTGTTTTGTATATGGAGTCCACTATAATACCCGAGTTTGCTGGGAGGGTATCCTGGAAAACCAATATGGGAAATATTGCTGCCAAGTTTGCGAAGATGAATATAACTGAAAGGGTAGAGGAAACCCAATTCAGATTCTTATTCAAAGGGCACCCGTTACTCCGTTTCTCAGGAACGATTATACACCACATGCTCCTCAGGAAGTCCAGCTCAAATTCTATGGAGATGAAGTTCCTTGTGAATGGAGAAGAGCTGTGCTTCGGGATGAGGGAGTTTGCATTGGTTACAGGTCTCAATTTTGGGAGATTCCCTACGGAGCAAACAATTTTCAACCAGGTTGAAGAATCTCCAACTTTGGTTCTTAAATATTTTAAACGTATTCCACTTATTAGAATAGGAGACCTTCATTCAAAATTCTTGTCCTGCTCTGATAGGGAAGATGCATGGAAATTGGGGCTGGTATACCTTGTTTCCCATTATCTCTTTGCCCTTGACCCGAAGAGGATAATAAATATGAAACTCTTCAGCATGGTCGATGACATCGACACCTTCCTCAATTTTCCATGGGGAAAGGTGGCCTTTAGAGCAACCATGAAGGGTTTGACCAAAGACCTTGATCGCTACAGGAAGCTATATCTGTAGAAGAAGAACAAAGACAAAGACAAAGATGTCGATGTTTATTATACCGTATATGGGTTCGCACTAGCCTTACAAGTGTGGACTTATGAGGTGATCCAAACGTTTATCCCCAATCTTACAATTAAAACGACGCTTCAAACGGAAGAGCCTGTCTGCTCAAGGATAATACAGTACAAATCAAAGAGGAAGAGCACTGCCTCTGATCTTCACACTGCCCTGCAAGGCAAGATTGTTAAGAAAATGGAATTGTCTGAAGAAGAGAAGATCTTATATGCTGGGGATGACTTTGAAGATATGGGAGGTAATGTTTATGATGTCTTTTTTGATCTTGACTGCAGAAAGAGGAAATTTGGAGATATTGACGATGGAGTTCCTCATAAAAAAACTGTCATGAGGAAGAAAAGACAAATTACTCCAGCCAAAGCCAAACCTTCCACAAGAAGAAGAACCCGCAACCCTACCCCCAGCACCAGCACCAGCACCACCAGCTCTTATTCTGTCGAGAGCGCCACGAGTAGAAAAGACGAAGACGAAGACGAAGAATCCTCTCCCCCAACTCCAACAGCAACAACTCCCCACGATAGATGTAGATTGGATGAACTTTCGAAGGAGCTAAATGAATTCAAAACTGTAATGAGAAACGAAATAACTCTCATCAAAACTGAAATGAGAAATGAAATAAGTCTCATCAAAACCGAAATGAGAGATGAAATAATTCTTATTAAACGAATGTTAAAGCAACTACAACAAGGGGAGAAAAAGAAGGAGAATGATGAAGAAAAGGACGAGGGGGATTTTGAGGTGAACACTGATGTATGAGTTTGAATGATGATAAATTTCGTGCATTTGACATTTCTTGCATTTGGTCTAATTAAATGATTTTTTCTTTTTTGTAGGATGGGAAGGGAGACAATGTTGTGCTGATTTTGAAGAAAGACAATGTTGGGCTTGTGGAGGAGAATGAAGTTGAGGTATGTATTTCTTGCATTTCCTTGCTTTTGGATAATTGGTGCATTTCTTGCATTTGGACTAATTGAAGGCTTTTATGTTTATTGTAGGATGGACAGGAGGGAGACAATGATGTGCTGATTTTGGAGGAAGACAATGTTGGGCTTGTGGAGGAGAATGAAGTTGAGGTATGTATTTCTTGCATTTCCTTGCATTTGGATAATTGGTGCATTTCTTGCATTTGGACTAATTGAAGGCTTTTCTGTTTATTGTAGGATGGACAGGAGGAAGACAATGTTGGGCTTGTGGACAAAAACAATGTTGGGGAGGACAATGAAAATGAAGAGAAGACAGTTGAAGATGGTGTTAAAAATACTGAGGTATGCATTTCTTGCATTTCTTGCATTTGGTGCAATTCGCGCACTTTTCCTATTTCTTGCATTTGGACTAATTGAAGGGCTTTTCTGTTTCTTGTAGGATGGACAAGAGAAAGACATTGTTGGGCTCTTGGAGAAAAACAATGTTGGGGAGAGTTTGCAAGAAATAGGAAAAGTGCGTGAATTGCACCAAATGCAACAACATCACAAGAATTGAAAACAGTTCAACAACATCACAAGAATTGAAAAAAGTTCAGCAACATTACCATAACCGATGAGAGTTTGCTCGTAGAGTTTCAGGAAATCCAATGCCGCAACTTTTTACCATAAGTTAGCTTCAATGAATCTAATGGGATAAGAGCTCCCTATCCAATAGGTCCATTGAAGCAAACTTGTGGTTAATTCTTGGAACATTGTATCTCCACGAAACATACCAGTAAACTCTACCTCAAAGCTTAATTGGCGTGAGTGAGAATCAATAAGCATGAGTGAAATCAGCTACACTATGCCAGCATGCAAACCCTAAACCTAAATACTATAATAACAACATAGTATTGATTCCCATTCAATCGAATACAACCCTAAACCTTAATACTTGAATAACAACATAGTATTGATTCCCATTAATTCGAATACAACCCTAAACCTTAATACTATAATAACAACATAGTATTGATTCCCATTCAATCGAATACAACCCTAAACCTTAATACTAGAATAAAATAGTATTGATTCCCATTCATTCGAATACAACCCTAAACCTTAATACTAGAATAACAACATAGTATTGATTCCCATTCAATCGAATACAACCCTAAACCTTAATACTAGAATAACAACATAGTATTGATTCCCATTCATTCGAATACAACCTAACTGAACTATAATTTAACTAACATAGTGTTCATAATCACTAAAAACCATAAAATAAACATACCCATTTTGAGAACAAAGAGTAGTGGGTCAGCTGCTGCTGCTCGTGGTCGAGTTCTTCAGGGTCTCGTGGTGTCGTCGTAGTCGTCAGCTGCTGCTGTTCGTGGTCGAGTTCTATAGGGGAGGGTCGAGTCGGAGTGGCGAAAGCGAGAGAAGAGACCCACGGTGAGAGAAGTCTGAGTCTGCAAACCGGAAGGTGCATGCCTGACATGTGTCCGAGTCTGCAAACCGGCAACGTCACATTTTCCTGAGGAATCCTTGCATGTTCGCCAAGTGTTGAGGAAGGTGAAACGTGCAAGTAACCTTCCTGCACCGACGTGATGCTGATCAACCAATCCCACGGTGAGAGAAGAAAATCTTGTCTCGCGTTATTTCCTTCATTTTACTGTTTACTTACTTAACCTAACCAAAACAATCCTACTCCTTATATCAAAAACCGGTCCACTCATATTTCTAAAACCGACTCCTCCTAAACATCATCTAAGTCGCATATGTTGCTTCAGACTGAAACAGACATTTCCGCCCTTGAACCCGGTTCAAGAGTCTGTGATAGTTTGTGAAGTGCTGAGAACGGTCATAGTCTCTAACCGGACTATCACCAAAGTGTTGTGTGTGTTGTAAGAGGTCACCCTTCCTAAAACCGGAAACACCCCAGTCCTCCAAGGGCGTCCCCAATCCTAACATATTTAATGTTAAGAAACAATTATTTTCATAATAATTAAAATTTTCACAAAAAAATACAATTAAATATTACATAACCTCTATCAGATTATCCAACCGTGCTACCTACAATTAGGTAGGAGGGTAAAATTATTATTTTTCCATTTTTTCTAGTAATTCAATTTTTAACTTTTGTTGTGTTAGTATTTAAAATAGTAATTTTAATTTATAGCAAACATAAAATAATATTAATATATACTTTTTTAAAGTAATTTTAATCACATTTTATTCAAACGACAACATTAGCAAATTAAAGATAAATAGAAGAAAATGACTAGCAAAATTTTAAAAAACACTTAAAAATCATTGAATCAAAATCTCAAGTAAGGATAGTCATTAAAATTGAGTATGATATCTCATTGTTAATTGTTCAAGTTCTTTTCCGCTGGGAAAAAAAATTTATATTTAATGTTAAGAAACAATTAATTTCATAATAATTAAAATTTTCACAAAAAAACACAATTAAATATTACATAACCTCTATCAGATTATCCAACCGTGGTACCTACAATTAGGTAGGAGGGTAAAATTATTATTTTTCCTTTTTTTCTTGTAATTTAATTTTTAACTTTTGTTGTGTTAGTATTTAAAATAGTAATTTTAATTTATAGCAAACATAAAATAATATTAATATATACTTTTTTAAAGTAATTTTAATTACATTTTATTAAAACGACAACATTAGCAAATTAACGATAAATAAAAGAAAATGACTTGCAAAATTTTTGAAAATACTTAAAAATCATTGCATCAAAATCTCAAGTAAGGATAGTCATTAAAATTGAGTATGATATCTCATTGTTAATTGTCCAAGTTCGTTTCTGCTGGGTAAAATAATTTTATATTTAATGTTAAGAAACAATTAATTTCATAATAATTAAAATTTTCACAAAAAAACACAATTAAATATTACATAACCTCTATCAGATTATCCAATTATTATTTTTCCTTTTTTTCTTGTAATTCAATTTTTAACTTTTGTTGGGTTAGTATTTAAAATAGTAATTTTTATTTATAGCAAACATAAAATAATATTAATATATACTTTTTTAATGTAATTTTAATCACATTTTATTAAAACGACAACATTAGTAAAATAACGATAAATAGAAGAAAATGACTTGCAGAATTTTAAAAAATACTTAAAAATCATTGCATCAAAATCTCAAGTAAGGATAGTCATTAAAATTGAGTATGATATCTCATTGTTAATTGTCCAAGTTCTTTTCTGCTTATAAAATAATTTTATATTTAATGTAAATAAACAATTAATTTCATAATAATTAAAGTTTTCACAAAAAAACACAATTAAATATTACATAACCTCTCTCAGATTATCCAATCGTGCTACCTACAATTAGGTAGGAGGGTAAAATTATTATTTTTCTTTTTTTTTTCTTGTAATTCAATTTTTAACTTTTGTTGGGTTAGTATTTAAAATAGTAATTGTAATTTATAGCAAACATAAAATAATATTAATATATACTTTTTTAAAGTAATTTTAATCACATTTTATTAAAACGACAACATTAGCAAATTAACGATAAATAGAAGAAAATTACTTGCAGAATTTTAAAAAACACTTAAAAATCATTGCATCAAAATCTCAAGTAAGGATAGTCATTAAAATTGAGTATGATATCTCATTGTTAATTGTCTAAGTTCTTTTCTGCTGAGTAAAATAATTTTATATTTAATGTTAATAAACAATTAATTTCATAATAATTAAAATTTTCACAAAAAAACACAATTAAATATTACATAACCTCTCTCAGATTATTCAATCGTGCTATCTACAATTAGGTAGGAGGGTAAAATTATTATTTTTCCTTATTTTTTCTTGTAATTCAATTTTTAACTTTTGTTGTGTTAGTATTTAAAATAGTAATTTTAATTTATAGCAAACATAAAATAATATTAATATATACTTTTTAAAGTAATTTTAATCACATTTTATTAAAACGACAACATTAGCAAATTAACGATAAATAGAAGAAAATGACTTGCAAAATTTAAAAAAATACTTAAAAATCATTGCATCAAAATCTCAAGTAAGGATAGTTATTAAAATTGAGTATGATATCTCATTGTTAATTGTCCAAGTTCTTTTCTGCTGGGTAAAATAATTTTATATTTAATGTTAAGAAACAATTAATTTCATAATAATTAAAATTTTCACAAAAAAACACAATTAAATATTACATAACCTCTATCAGATTATCCAACCGTGCTACCTACAATTAGGTAGGAAGGTAAAATTATTATTTTTCTTTTTTTCCTTGTAATTCAATTTTAAACTTTTGTTGTGTTAGTATTTAAAATAGTAATTGTAATTTATAGCAAACATAAAATAATATTAATATATACTTTTTTAAAGTAATTTTAATCACATTTTATTAAAACGACAACATTAGCAAATTAACGATAAATAGAAGAAAATTACTTGCAGAATTTTAAAAAATACTTAAAAATCATTGCATCAAAATCTCAAGTAAGATAGTCATTAAAATTAAGTATGATATCTCATTGTTAATTGTCTAAGTTCTTTTCTGCTGAGTAAAATAATTTTATATTTAATGTTAATAACCAATTAATTTCATAATAATTAAAATTTTCACAAAAAAACACAATTAAATATTACATAACCTCTCTCATTATTCAATCGTGCTACCTACAATTAGGTAGGAGGGTAAAATTATTATTTTTCCTTTTTTTTTTCTTGTAATTCAATTTTTAACTTTTGTTGTGTTAGTATTTAAAATAGTAATTTTAATTTATAGCAAACATAAAATAATATTAATATATACTTTTTAAAGTAATTTTAATCACATTTTATTAAAACGACAACATTAGCAAATTAACGATAAATAGAAGAAAATGACTTGCAAAATTTAAAAAAATACTTAAAAATCATTGCATCAAAATCTCAAGTAAGGATAGTTATTAAAATTGAGTATGATATCTCATTGTTAATTGTCCAAGTTCTTTTCTGCTGGGTAAAATAATTTTATATTTAATGTTAAGAAACAATTAATTTCATAATAATTAAAATTTTCACAAAAAAACACAATTAAATATTACATAACCTCTATCGGATTATCCAATTATTATTTTTCCTTTTTTCTCTTGTAATTCAATTTTTAACTTTTGTTGTGTTAGTATTTAAAATAGTAATTTTAATTTATAGCAAACATAAAATAATATGAATATATACTTTTTTAAAGTAATTTTAATCACATTTAATTAAAACGACGACATTAGCAAATTAACGAAAAATAGAAGAAAATGACTTGCAAAATTTTAAAAAACACTTAAAAATTATTGCATCAAAATCTCAAGTAAGGATAGTCATTAAAATTGAGTATGATATCTCATTGTTAATTGTTCAAGTTCTTTTCTACTGGGTAAAATAATTTTATATTTAATGTTAAGAAACAATTAATTTCATAATAATTAAAATTTTCACAAAAAAAACACAATTAAATATTACATAACCTCTATCAGATTATCCAATTATTATTTTTCTTTTTTTTATTGTAATTCAATTTTTAACTTTTGTTGGGTTAGTATTTAAAATAGTAATTGTAATTTATAGCAAACATAAAATAATATTAATATATACTTTTTTAAAGTAATTTTAATCACATTTTATTAAAACGACAACATTAGTAAATTAACGATAAATAGAAGAAAATGACTTGATGAGTTTTAAAAAACACTTAAAAATCATTGCATCAAAATCTCAAGTAAGGATAGTCATTAAAATTGAGTATGATATCTCATTGTTAATTGTCCAAGTTCTTTTCTGCTGATAAAATAATTTTATATTTAATGTTAATAAACAATCAATTTCATAATAATTAAAATTTTCACAAAAAAATACAATTAAATATTACATAACCTCTCTCAGATTATCCAATCGTGCTACCTACAATTAGGTAGGAGGGTAAAATTATTATTTTTCCTTTTTTTTCTTGTAATTCAATTTTTAACTTTTGTTGTGTTAGTATTTAAAATAGTAATTTTAATTTATAGAAAACATACAATAATATTAATATATACTTTTAAAGTAATTTTAATCACATTTTATTAAAACGACAACATTAGCAAATTAACGATAAATAGAAGAAAATTACTTGCAAAATTTAAAAAAATACTTAAAAATCATTGCATCAAAATCTCAAGTAAGTATAGTCATTAAAATTGAGTATGATATCTCATTGTTAATTGTCCAAGTTCTTTTCTGCTGGGTAAAATAATTTTATATTTAATGTTAAAAAACAATTAATTTTATAATAATTAAAATTTTCACAAAAAAACACAATTAAATATTACATAACCTCTATCAGAATATCCAATTATTATTTTTCCTTTTTCTCTTGTAATTCAATTTTTAACTTTTGTTGGGTTAGTATTTAAAATAGTAATTATAATTTATAGCAAACATAAAATAATATTAATATATACATTTTTAAAGTAATTTTAATCACATTTTATTAAAACGACAACATTAGCAAATTAACGATAAATAGAAGAAAATTACTTGCAGAATTTTAAAAAACACTTAAAAATCATTGCATCAAAATCTCAAGTAGGATAGTCATTAAAATTGAGTATGATATCTCATTGTTAATTGTCCAAGTTCTTTTCTGCTAGGTAAAATAATTTTATATTTAATGTTAATAAACAATTAATTTCATAATAATTAAAATTTTCACAAAAAAACACAATTAAATATTACATAACCTCTCTTAGATTATCCAATTGTGCTACCTATAATTATGTAGGAGGGTAAAATTACTATTTTTCCTTTTTTTTTTTTGTAATTCAATTTTTAACTTTTGTTGTGTTAGTATTTAAAATAGTAATTTTAATTTATAGAAAACATAAAATAATATTAATATATACTTTTTAAAAGTAATTTTAATCACATTTTATTAAAACGACAACATTAGCAAATTAACAATAAATATAAGAAAATGACTTGCAAAATTTAAAAAAATACTTAAAAATCATTGCATCAAAATCTCAAGTAAGGATAGTCATTAAAATTGAGTATGATATCTAATTGTCCAAGTTCTTTTCTGCTGGGTATAATAATTTTATATTTAATGTTAAGAAACAATTAATTTCATAATAATTAAAATTTTCAAAAAAAACACAATTAAATATTACATAACCTCTATCAGATTATCCAATTATTATTTTTCCTTTTTTCTTTTGTAATTCAATTTTTAACTTTTGTTGGGTTAGTATTTAAAATAGTAATTGTAATTTATAGCAAACATAAAATAATATTAATATATACTTTTTAAAGTAATTTTAATCACATTTTATTAAAACGACAACATTAGCAAATTAACGATAAATAGAAGAAAATTACTTGCAGAATTTTAAAAAACACTTAAAAATCATTGCATCAAAATCTCAAGTAAGGATAGTCATTAAAATTGAGTATGATATCTCATTGTTAATTGTCTAAGTTCTTTTCTGCTGAGTAAAATAATTTTATATTTAATGTTAATAAACAATTAATTTCATAATAATTAAAATTTTCACAAAAAAACACAATTAAATATTACATAACCTCTCTCAGATTATTCAATCGTGCTATCTACAATTAGGTAGGAGGGTAAAATTATTATTTTTCCTTTTTTTTTCTTGTAATTCAATTTTTAACTTTTGTTGTGTTAGTATTTAAAATAGTAATTTTAATTTATAGCAAATATAAAATAATATTAATATATACTTTTTAAAGTAATTTTAATCACATTTTATTAAAACGACAACATTAGCAAATTAACGATAAATAGAAGAAAATGACTTGCAAAATTTAAAAAAATACTTAAAAATCATTGCATCAAAATCTCAAGTAAGGATAGTTATTAAAATTGAGTATGATATCTCATTGTTAATTGTCCATGTTCTTTTCTGCTGGGTAAAATAATTTTATATTTAATGTTAAGAAACAATTAATTTCATAATAATTAAAATTTTCACAAAAAAACACAATTAAATATTACATAACCTCTATCAGATTATCCAACCGTGCTACCTACAATTAGGTAGGAAGGTAAAATTATTATTTTTCTTTTTTTCCTTGTAATTCAATTTTAAACTTTTGTTGTGTTAGTATTTAAAATAGTAATTGTAATTTATAGCAAACATAAAATAATATTAATATATACTTTTTTAAAGTAATTTTAATCACATTTTATTAAAACGACAACATTAGCAAATTAACGATAAATAGAAGAAAATTACTTGCAGAATTTTAAAAAATACTTAAAAATCATTGCATCAAAATCTCAAGTAAGGATAGTCATTAAAATTGAGTATGATATCTCATTGTTAATTGTCTAAGTTCTTTTCTGCTGAGTAAAATAATTTTATATTTAATGTTAATAACCAATTAATTTCATAATAATTAAAATTTTCAAAAAAAACACAATTAAATATTACATGACCTCTCTCAGATTATTCAATCGTGCTACCTACAATTAGGTAGGAGGGTAAAATTATTATTTTTCCTTTTTTTTCTTGTAATTCAATTTTTAACTTTTGTTGTGTTAGTATTTAAAATAGTAATATTAATTTATAGCAACCATAAAATAATATTAATATATACTTTTTAAAGTAATTTTAATCACATTTTATTAAAACGACAACATTAGCAAATTAACGATAAATAGAAGAAAATGACTTGCAAAATTTAAAAAAATACTTAAAAATCATTGCATCAAAATCTCAAGTAAGGATAGTTATTAAAATTGAGTATGATATCTCATTGTTAATTGTCCAAGTTCTTTTCTGCTGGGTAAAATAATTTTATATTTAATGTTAAGAAACAATTAATTTCATAATAATTAAAATTTTCACAAAAAAACACAATTAAATATTACATAACCTCTATCGGATTATCCAATTATTATTTTTCCTTTTTTCTCTTGTAATTCAATTTTTAACTTTTGTTGTGTTAGTATTTAAAATAGTAATTTTAATTTATAGCAAACATAAAATAATATCAATATATACTTTTTTAAAGTAATTTTAATCACATTTAATTAAAACGACGACATTAGCAAATTAACGAAAAATAGAAGAAAATGACTTGCAAAATTTTAAAAAACACTTAAAAATTATTGCATCAAAATCTCAAGTAAGGATAGTCATTAAAATTGAGTATGATATCTCATTGTTAATTGTTCAAGTTCTTTTCTACTGGGTAAAATAATTTTATATTTAATGTTAAGAAACAATTAATTTCATAATAATTAAAATTTTCACAAAAAAACACAATTAAATATTACATAACCTCTATCAGATTATCCAATTATTATTTTTCTTTTTTTTATTGTAATTCAATTTTTAACTTTTGTTGGGTTAGTATTTAAAATAGTAATTGTAATTTATAGCAAACATAAAATAATATTAATATATACTTTTTTAAAGTAATTTTAATCACATTTTATTAAAACGACAACATTAGTAAATTAACGATAAATAGAAGAAAATGACTTGATGAATTTTAAAAAACACTTAAAAATCATTGCATCAAAATCTCAAGTAAGGATAGTCATTAAAATTGAGTATGATATCTCATTGTTAATTGTCCAAGTTCTTTTCTGCTGATAAAATAATTTTATATTTAATGTTAATAAACAATCAATTTCATAATAATTAAAATTTTCACAAAAAAACACAATTAAATATTACATAACCTCTCTCAGATTATTCAATCGTGCTACCTACAATTAGGTAGGAGGGTAAAATTATTATTTTTCCTTTTTTTTTCTTGTAATTCAATTTTTAACTTTTGTTGTGTTAGTATTTAAAATAGTAATTTTAATTTATAGAAAACATACAATAATATTAATATATACTTTTAAAGTAATTTTAATCACATTTTATTAAAACGACAACATTAGCAAATTAACGATAAATAGAAGAAAATTACTTGCAAAATTTAAAAAAATACTTAAAAATCATTGCATCAAAATCTCAAGTAAGTATAGTCATTAAAATTGAGTATGATATCTCATTGTTAATTGTCCAACTTCTTTTCTGCTGGGTAAAATAACTTTATATTTAATGTTAAAAAACAATTAATTTTATAATAATTAAAATTTTCACAAAAAAACACAATTAAATATTACATAACCTCTATCAGAATATCCAATTATTATTTTTCCTTTTTCTCTTGTAATTCAATTTTTAACTTTTGTTGGGTTAGTATTTAAAATAGTAATTATAATTTATAGCAAACATAAAATAATATTAATATATACATTTTTAAAGTAATTTTAATCACATTTTATTAAAACGACAACATTAGCAAATTAACGATAAATAGAAGAAAATTACTTGCAGAATTTTAAAAAACACTTAAAAATCATTGCATCAAAATCTCAAGTAGGATAGTCATTAAAATTGAGTATGATATCTCATTGTTAATTGTCCAAGTTCTTTTCTGCTAGGTAAAATAATTTTATATTTAATGTTAATAAACAATTAATTTCATAATAATTAAAATTTTCACAAAAAAAACACAATTAAATATTACATAACCTCTCTTAAATTATCCAATTGTGCTACCTATAATTATGTAGGAGGGTAAAATTACTATTTTTCCTTTTTTTTTTTTTGTAATTCAATTTTTAACTTTTGTTGTGTTAGTATTTAAAATAGTAATTTTAATTTATAGAAAACATAAAATAATATTAATATATACTTTTTATAAGTAATTTTAATCACATTTTATTAAAACGACAACATTAGCAAATTAACGATAAATATAAGAAAATGACTTGCAAAATTTAAAAAAATACTTAAAAATCATTGCATCAAAATCTCAAGTAAGGATAGTCATTAAAATTGAGTATGATATCTAATTGTCCAAGTTCTTTTCTGCTGGGTATAATAATTTTATATTTAATGTTAAGAAACAATTAATTTCATAATAATTAAAATTTTCAAAAAAAAACACAATTAAATATTACATAACCTCTATCAGATTATCCAATTATTATTTTTCCTTTTTTCTTTTGTAATTTAATTTTTAACTTTTGTTGGGTTAGTATTTAAAATAGTAATTGTAATTTATAGCAAACATAAAATAATATTAATATATACTTTTTAAAGTAATTTTAATCACATTTTATTAAAACGACAACATTAGCAAATTAACGATAAATAGAAGAAAATTACTTGCAGAATTTTAAAAAACACTTAAAAATCATTGCATCAAAATCTCAAGTAAGGATAGTCATTAAAATTGAGTATGATATCTCATTGTTAATTGTCTAAGTTCTTTTCTGCTGAGTAAAATAATTTTATATTTAATGTTAATAAACAATTAATTTCATAATAATTAAAATTTTCACAAAAAAACACAATTAAATATTACATAACCTCTCTCAGATTATTCAATCGTGCTATCTACAATTAGGTAGGAGGGTAAAATTATTATTTTTCCTTTTTTTTTCTTGTAATTCAATTTTTAACTTTTGTTGTGTTAGTATTTAAAATAGTAATTTTAATTTATAGCAAATATAAAATAATATTAATATATACTTTTTAAAGTAATTTTAATCACATTTTATTAAAACGACAACATTAGTAAATTAACGATAAATAGAAGAAAATGACTTGCAAAATTTAAAAAAATACTTAAAAATCATTGCATCAAAATCTCAAGTAAGGATAGTTATTAAAATTGAGTATGATATCTCATTGTTAATTGTCCATGTTCTTTTCTGCTGGGTAAAATAATTTTATATTTAATGTTAAGAAACAATTAATTTCATAATAATTAAAATTTTCACAAAAAAACACAATTAAATATTACATAACCTCTATCAGATTATCCAACCGTGCTACCTACAATTAGGTAGGAAGGTAAAATTATTATTTTTCTTTTTTTCCTTGTAATTCAATTTTAAACTTTTGTTGTGTTAGTATTTAAAATAGTAATTGTAATTTATAGCAAACATAAAATAATATTAATATATACTTTTTTAAAGTAATTTTAATCACATTTTATTAAAACGACAACATTAGCAAATTAACGATAAATAGAAGAAATTTACTTGCAGAATTTTAAAAAATACTTAAAAATCATTGCATCAAAATCTCAAGTAAGGATAGTCATTAAAATTGAGTATGATATCTCATTGTTAATTGTCTAAGTTCTTTTCTGCTGAGTAAAATAATTTTATATTTAATGTTAATAACCAATTAATTTCATAATAATTAAAATTTTCACAAAAAAACACAATTAAATATTACATAACCTCTCTCAGATTATTCAATCGTGCTACCTACAATTAGGTAGGAGGGTAAAATTATTATTTTTCCTTTTTTTTTCTTGTAATTCAATTTTTAACTTTTGTTGTGTTAGTATTTAAAATAGTAATATTAATTTATAGCAAACATAAAATAATATTAATATATACTTTTTAAAGTAATTTTAATCACATTTTATTAAAACGACAACATTAGCAAATTAACGATAAATAGAAGAAAATGACTTGCAAAATTTAAAAAAATACTTAAAAATCATTGCATCAAAATCTCAAGTAAGGATAGTTATTAAAATTGAGTATGATATCTCATTGTTAATTGTCCAAGTTCTTTTCTGCTGGGTAAAATAATTTTATATTTAATGTTAAGAAACAATTAATTTCATAATAATTAAAATTTTCACAAAAAAAACACAATTAAATATTACATAACCTCTATCGGATTATCCAATTATTATTTTTCCTTTTTTCTCTTGTAATTCAATTTTTAACTTTTGTTGTGTTAGTATTTAAAATAGTAATTTTAATTTATAGCAAACATAAAATAATATCAATATATACTTTTTTAAAGTAATTTTAATCACATTTAATTAAAACGACGACATTAGCAAATTAACGAAAAATAGAAGAAAATGACTTGCAAAATTTTAAAAAACACTTAAAAATTATTGCATCAAAATCTCAAGTAAGGATAGTCATTAAAATTGAGTATGATATCTCATTGTTAATTGTTCAAGTTCTTTTCTACTGGGTAAAATAATTTTATATTTAATGTTAAGAAACAATTAATTTCATAATAATTAAAATTTTCACAAAAAAAACACAATTAAATATTACATAACCTCTATCAGATTATCCAATTATTATTTTTCTTTTTTTATTGTAATTCAATTTTTAACTTTTGTTGGGTTAGTATTTAAAATAGTAATTGTAATTTATAGCAAACATAAAATAATATTAATATATACTTTTTTAAAGTAATTTTAATCACATTTTATTAAAACGACAACATTAGTAAATTAACGATAAATAGAAGAAAATGACTTGATGAATTTTAAAAAACACTTAAAAATCATTGCATCAAAATCTCAAGTAAGGATAGTCATTAAAATTGAGTATGATATCTCATTGTTAATTGTCCAAGTTCTTTTCTGCTGATAAAATAATTTTATATTTAATGTTAATAAACAATCAATTTCATAATAATTAAAATTTTCAAAAAAAAACACAATTAAATATTACATAACCTCTCTCAGATTATCCAATCGTGCTACCTACAATTAGGTAGGAGGGTAAAATTATTATTTTTCCTTTTTTTTTTCTTGTAATTCAATTTTTAACTTTTGTTGTGTTAGTATTTAAAATAGTAATTTTAATTTATAGAAAACATACAATAATATTAATATATACTTTTAAAGTAATTTTAATCACATTTTATTAAAACGACAACATTAGCAAATTAACGATAAATAGAAGAAAATGACTTGCAAAATTTAAAAAAATACTTAAAAATCATTGCATCAAAATCTAAAGTAAGTATAGTCATTAAAATTGAGTATGATATCTCATTATTAATTGTCCAACTTCTTTTCTGCTGGTAAAATAATTTTATATTTAATGTTAAAAAACAATTAATTTTATAATAATTAAAATTTTCAAAAAAAAACACAATTAAATATTACATAACCTCTATCAGAATATCCAATTATTATTTTTCCTTTTTCTCTTGTAATTCAATTTTTAACTTTTGTTGGGTTAGTATTTAAAATAGTAATTATAATTTATAGCAAACATAAAATAATATTAATATATACATTTTTAAAGTAATTTTAATCACATTTTATTAAAACGACAACATTAGCAAATTAACGATAAATAGAAAAAAATTACTTGCAGAATTTTAAAAAACACTTAAAAATCATTGCATCAAAATCTCAAGTAGGATAGTCATTAAAATTGAGTATGATATCTCATTGTTAATTGTCCAAGTTCTTTTCTGCTAGGTAAAATAATTTTATATTTAATGTTAATAAACAATTAATTTCATAATAATTAAAATTTTCACAAAAAAACACAATTAAATATTACATAACCTCTCTTAGATTATCCAATTGTGCTACCTATAATTATGTAGGAGGGTAAAATTACTATTTTTCCTTTTTTTTTTTTGTAATTCAATTTTTAACTTTGTTGTGTTAGTATTTAAAATAGTAATTTTAATTTATAGAAAACATAAAATAATATTAATATATACTTTTTAAAAGTAATTTTAATCACATTTTATTAAAACGACAACATTAGCAAATTAACGATAAATATAAGAAAATGACTTGCAAAATTTAAAAAAATACTTAAAATCATTGCATCAAAATCTCAAGTAAGGATAGTCATTAAATTGAGTATGATATCTCATTGTTAATTTTCCAAGTTCTTTTCTACTGGGTATAATAATTTTATATTTAATGTTAAGAAACAATTAATTTCATAATAATTAAAATTTTCACAAAAAAAACACAATTAAATATTACATAACCTCTATCGGATTATCCAATTATTATTTTTCCTTTTTTCTCTTGTAATTCAATTTTTAACTTTTGTTGTGTTAGTATTTAAAATAGTAATTTTAATTTATAGCAAACATAAAATAATATCAATATATACTTTTTAAAGTTATTTTAATCACATTTAATTAAAACGACGACATTAGCAAATTAACGAAAAATAGAAGAAAATGACTTGCAAAATTTTAAAAAACACTTAAAAATTATTGCATCAAAATCTCAAGTAAGGATAGTCATTAAAATTGAGTATGATATCTCATTATTAATTGTTCAAGTTCTTTTCTGCTGGGTAAAATAATTTTATATTTAATGTTAAGAAACAATTAATTTCATAATAATTAAAATTTTCACAAAAAAAACACAATTAAATATTACATAACCTCTATCAGATTATCCAACCGTGCTACCTACAATTAGGTAGGAAGGTAAAATTATTATTTTTCTTTTTTCCTTGTAATTCAATTTTAAACTTTTGTTGTGTTAGTATTTAAAATAGTAATTGTAATTTATAGCAAACATAAAATAATATTAATATATACTTTTTTAAAGTAATTTTAATCACATTTTATTAAAACGACAACATTAGCAAATTAACGATAAATAGAAGAAAATGACTTGCAAAATTTTAAAAAACACTTAAAAATTATTGCATCAAAATCTCAAGTAAGGATAGTCATTAAAATTGAGTATGATATCTCATTGTTAATTGTTCAAGTTCTTTTCTGCTGGGTAAAATAATTTTATATTTAATGTTAAGAAACAATTAATTTCATAATAATTAAAATTTTCACAAAAAAACACAATTAAATATTACATAACCTCTATCAGATTATCCAACCGTGCTACCTACAATTAGGTAGGAGTGTAAAATTATTATTTTTCCTTGTAATTCAATTTTTAACTTTTGTTGTGTTAGTATTTAAAATAGTAATTTCAATTTATAGCAAACATAAAATAATATTAATATATTTTTTTTAAAGTAATTTTAATAACATTTTATTAAAACGACAACATTAGCAAATTAACGATAAATAGAAGAAAATGACTTGCAATATTTTAAAAAACACTTAAAAATCATTGTATCAAAATCTCAAGTAAGGATAGTCATTAAAATTGAGTATGATATCTCATTGTTAATTGTCCAAGTTCTTTTCTGTTGGGTAAAATAATTTAATATTTAATGTTAAGAAACAATTAATTTTATAATGATTAAAATTTTCACAAAAAAAACACAATAAATTATTACATAACCTCTATCAGATTATCCAACCGTGTTACCTACAATTAGGTAGGAGGGTAAAATTATTATTTTTCCTTTTTTTTCTTGTAATTCAATTTTTAACTTTTGTTGTGTTAGTTTTTAAAATAGTAATTTTAATTTATAGCAAACATAAAATAATATCAATATATACTTTTTTAAAGTAATTTTAATCACATTTAATTAAAACGACAACATTAGCAAATAAACGATAAATAGAAGAAAATGACTTGCAGAATTTTAAAAAACACTTAAAAATCATTGCATCAAAATCTCAAGTAAGGATAGTCATTAAAATTGAGTATGATATCTCATTGTTAATTGTCCAAGTTCTTTTTCTGCTGGGTAAAATAATTTTATATTTAATGTTAAGAAACAATTAATTTTATAATAATTAAAATTTTCACAAAAAAACACAATTAAATATTACATAACCTCTATCAGATTATCCAACCGTGCTACCTACAATTAGGTAGAGGGTAAAATTCTTATTTTTTCATTTTTTTTCTTATAATTCAATTTTTAATTTTTGTTGTGTTAGTATTTAAAATAGTAATTTTAATTTATAGCAAACATAAAATAATATTAATATATAATTTTTTAAATTAATTTTAATAACATTTTATTAAAACGACAACATTAGCAAATTAACGATAAATAGAAGAAAATTACTTGCAGAATTTTAAAAAACACTTAAAAATTATTGCATCAAAATCTCAAGTAAGGATAGTCATTAAAATTGAGTATGATGTCTCATTGTTAATTGTCCAAGTTCTTTTGTGCTAGGTAAAATAATTTTATATTTAATGTTAAGAAACAATTAATTTCATAATAATTAAAATTTTCACAAAAAAAACAAAATTAAATATTACATAACCTCTATCAGATTATCCAACCGTGCTACCTACAATTAGGTAGGAAGGTAAAATTATTATTTTTCTTTTTTTTCATTGTAATTCAATTTTTAACTTTTATTGTGTTAGTATTTAAGATAGTAATTTTAATTTATAGCAAACATAAAATAATATTAATATATTTATAACGTGGGATAATTCAGTTTGCTATTCATATTTATGTGCCATACTTTTCAACTTTATTTTTTATTTTTGTGTTAGTACATAAATGGTAACAAATTCATTTAATATTTTTTTATGTGAAAGTCTTGAATCAAAGTCGGTCATTAAATAGAATACTTTTATTTAATATCTTTACTATTGAGGTGTTTCCAAAATGGAAGAAAAACACTCTATTCACATTTGATACCTTGTAATTAAATAGTTTTTTCTTGATTATTTTTTTAATTATAATTTATGATAATATTTATATCACAATTTTGTACTCTTTCAAAAATAAAATAGTTTAGTCATTTTTTTTTCTCTCAAAATAAGCTCCCACCATCTTTTATATATTTTACCAACTTAATTTCACCATTATTTTATTCACCCTTAATTTGAATTCAATATGTTATATTTTTATTTACATTTAGTCATTCTAACTAGAGAGAAACAATAAGTAACAATAATAATGCATGCAGCATGGGTTTTATAGTTGGGCACTGTCTAATCATTTTCATGTAACTGAAAAAAGTAATAGTGCTCTACTCCAACTATTGTCATTGTTTTTCATATTTTATTCTAAATTAAATATTTTAATAAATTAATATCTATAATTTGTTACATTAAAATTTTAAAAAAACTTTTTTCTTTTTAGAAATGCACATGATACGTTCCATTTACGTATAACACATGTGATTAAATTGAGGTTAATTAATAATTTTAACAAAAATAAAAATAATTATTATTTCTGCAACTCATGTTTTTTTTCTTTCATATTTTCATATTAGTTTAGAGCTAGTCATAAATCATAATCCCACTAAATGCTTGTTTGATCTTTGGGTTTTTATTTTATTTTAATAATTTTTAATTAAAATTTTGCAATTACTTCATCTATTTAATCATTTTTTATCTAATAAAACACTAAAATTATTTTTTATTTAATTATTTTAAATTAATTTATCTAAGAGAAAATAAATTAATTTAAAGATATTTAATTTGGTCAATAAACACAATTCTATTTTTAATTTTAATCAAACCGATTTTAAAAAAACTTATAAAACCAAAAATAACATTTACTCAAACATGCTCTAAGATTATATTAGATTAACTTTAAATGATAATTAATTTTTAAAAACTACATTGTCCAAAATTTGATTTGTTATAAAAATTATTTATAATGATTTGTTAAAGTCTTATTTTAAAAATGCTTAGAACATCCCTAATATTAGCCTTTTATATTATATTATATAGGCGCCCTACATTTCACTCATAAGCTCTACTATTTAAGTATTATCAATATCACCCCTAAACTTATTTACGTTCATTATTAATCCACAGCTTTATTTTAATTGCAATCATGACCACAATAAGTATTTCTTCTTAATGAGTGAAATAATAGAGTTAATAAATGCAGTACCACATGTGTTTTTTCTTTTTTTACTTTTTGCATACAGCTTTAATTAACTTATTAAGAAAACACTAAATAGGCTCTCTAATGGCTTGTTTGATTTGGTAATTATTTGAGGGGTTTTATTAAAAATATTGTTTAATAAAAAAAATATTATTTGAATTTTTAGTTAATTTAAAACTATTATTTTTTATCTAAAATTAAAACTTGATAAAACAAAAATATATATTAAAACCAAATCAAACAACTCTAGCCATCATTCTTTCCACCTAAACTATTTTCTTTTCACTTCAACTATTTTTGCATTTTCTCAAAAAAAAAATGTTATTTATTTTTTGAAAAGGTAAGCCTTTTCATTAGTCACTTAGTCGAGAAGGTCGAAAAACATATAATCAACAAATATGAGCATGTTTGTGGGTAAGAAAAAAATACACCACAACCACACAAACGAACACCCATTCCAAAAACAACATTTTGAGCTAATCAAATATTACATGGGTATTAACAACTTGGAAAGTATATGTGACGGCAGACCTCGTTTTAGTCCAAATGAGTGGGGGATGTATAACCTTCCTTAAACAAGCATCTATTTCGTTCGATCCATAAATTCCAAATCACAAATGCATAAATAGTCATCTATTAGGTTCGGTCCATACATTCCAAATCACAAATGCATAAATATTCGTCCGAAATTTTCGTTTTTCGACCGAAGTTGCAAAGGCGAGCCATTCCATGATAAAAATTCGCAGGTTACTAGGGAGCATCCAAACATGAGAAATGGTATCGGCTGCAAATTTCCACACTACACGACACGAGTAACCTTACAGACTTACAATGAAGAAGCAAATGTTTAATGTCCTCCTCTTTTTTACAAAACACACAACGACTACCCAACATCACATCCTTGTGTTTTAACTTTTAACCTTACACATTTAGAGTGTGGTGGAAGAGAATAGCCCCAAATTCTTTTGCATGGAAATGAGTCGGGTTTCCCATTGATAAAATATCATAACATGATCGAACGGTCAAAACATCATCATTATTCTTCAACGCCAAAGAATTCAATCAAGTGTTATTACAATGGACTTCGGACAAGCATGATAGAAAGAGACCTTTGTTTGGACAACATCCCACACAAAAAATCTCAGACAAAAGAATCTTAGATCCTTCGTGAACCCATAGCGATAATAAATAGTGAGGGAATATTGGATCTCCTTGTCGAATCCCCTAGTGCTCTAAAAACGTTTCGATGACCCTCCATTAATATATATTCTTTTTATTTTTTTTAATTAGTTATAGACTTGAGAGGAGGCAATTTTTTATTTATTTGTGAAGCCCAAAGTGAACAAGTCCAAAGTGTTTTTTTGGGAATAAACAGATCGATTTGGTTCGCGGATAATGGGCTCTTAGGTGCGGGTTGACCCATGTCAACTGATAATTACAACAGTCAACGAAGGTATAAAAAAGGCAGGAGGAGTCGGTCGTTGAGTAATGTAGTTGGATCGCGGGTGCAAGACTTTCGTTACAACAAATCAAATAGACTAAGGTTGCTACAAATCCAGATAACCAACATAATACATGAAAATAAACCTAGATTTATCATTTGTACATATTTATTAACAAAAAGAAAAATGTCTAACTAAGATTGTCAAGAACTGACCGAAAATGTATATCATTTTCCATTTTCTTTCTAAATGAAACTGTCCAAAATATGAAAAGATAAGATTGAATCATATCATTCACCAATATTAGAAAAACTAAACTTAAATCTCGTAAACAAATCTAGATTGATAATTCCAAATTCCTATTTACAAAAACATAAGACAAATTACAAACATTTGTTTTGAGAAAAGAAATCAAAAGAGACCTTTTATCTTTTATGTCCTCCCTTCTTTTTCTCCTTGCCCCTTCTTTCTTCGTGACCCAAGGGTCCTTTTATAGGCCCCAAGTTTTAAATTTTTAGCAAATTTTTGTCGATTTTGCTTAGATCCATTGATAGACAATCATATTAGGTCGAGATCTATATTCTTAGGTCTTTGAATTCGGTTGTGTAGGGCTAGGGGTAATAATGTCTTTGCGATCTTATATGGCGTTTTCATTTCCAAATGACCCAGTTTGACGACGTCGACGTCTACATGAGGAAGAAGGCAACGTTCAACGAAGATCATACATATCTTCATCATTTTTTGGAATGGATGAAAGGAGGGTGACATCCTCATATTTGTAAGGTGATGAGAGCTCGGCAGGAGAAAGAGAGTGGACTATGTTTAATTTTGGGAAATAGGAGGCTTCTTGCCTTTTATTAGTGCGCCGAGGTCCTCAACCCTTTGATGCAAAATGGCCTATGACTTCTTTGGTTGTTTATTCTATATTATAGACCGACTATCTGAGCCCTTTTTATATTGGGCTTGCCTGCTGGTGGATCTGACATGTTGGTAGTCCGAGCATCTCGTTTAGCTTTGTGCTTCAACTTTTAGCCTAGACCAGTATTATGTGTCTACAAAATGGCACTCTTACGGAGTTTGAAAAACTTTTTTATTTTGAAAAGGAATATCCAAGTTTGACTATAGAGACTAAATTATTTCTTCTTCAGGAGGGACACATGATGAAAGACTAGGTAAACCCCATTCATCTATTCATCTGGACTTATTTAATTTAAAAGTGGTTAAAAAGATGGGGATAAAACTTTTGAGACTTGTTTATCATGATTTATAAAGATATTTAAGGGTTTAGACTTTGGAGTAACCTTTTACTTTATGGGAATTAATTATGGTGTCATTTCACTCTTTTAAGGGTTTATGGTATCATTTTTACATTCTTTCCGGTTTCTTGAATAACATTTTATGCGATTAGGGTTTAGGGTAACATTTTACGCCATCTAGTTTTTAGGCTGGCCTTTACTCTTTCGAGGGTTTTGATCTCGTATTTCATTACAAGAGGTAGTATATTCCTTCTTTCATTTTTAATTAAGCTCTCTATGTTTATCATTTTATTTGTTTTTTATTTTCAAACAAAAATAAGTCCGTGTAAAAACTTAGAAAATAAATTTGTTGGCTTAAAATTATTTTAAAATTATAAATTGGAAGCTTATAATAAGTGCTTATAACATAAAATAATCTTAAAGTTAGTTTTTGACTTATAAAAAATAATGTGTTATTAATGTAAATAAAATTTTACTCTAATTAGAGGTCGGATCCTTTGTTACTAAAAATCCCCTGCTACTCCCTCTCACATTTTGCCCTTCCTGTGAGAAGGAAGGGGAGAGCAGACAATATTTGGTAGCAGACAAACATGATTGCTCTAATTAGCAGTAACATCAATATGACCATTCTTTCCGATTAAGCTTTTTTTTAATAGTTTGGTGGTCTCGTCTCTGTCGTTATTTTTATAATAACATATTAATAAGAAAACATGTGCATGTGCAGTTGCAGGCTTTGACTACCGCCCAATAAAATAAAACGCCTTAATTTGACAATTCAAACATTTAAAAAATATATAAAATTAAGTTAAACTACAAAATAATTGTAGGAAAAAAAGGTTTCATATTGGTTTTACTTTTACATGAGAAAATGAAAGAGAACCAACCTAAGCTTGTGGATGTGATTGTCAATAGTAAAAAGATTAACAATAATATTCTAATTAACAACAATATATAAAAATATTTTGACAGCCTAATAATGTGTAAGTTTTTCACAATCAAACTATCATAATCATATAGAATCTAATTATTTTCTTCTTTTTATTTCTTTCGTTGAATGGGCACATCTTTGGCGGAGGAAATTTCAATACAAGAGTGAGTTAATTTAAGATTTCTCATTTGATCATCTTCTAGCACTAAACTATTTATATAATAACATTTTCCAAATTCACTCTATCCTTAATTAATTTCATTTAAATGTAAAATAATTCTATGATATGTTTGGAGAAAATATGTGAAAGATTGATAATTGATGTGAAAGATCAAAATACCTATACATTCAATCTTTCACGGTTTCACCCTCATTAGAACTTCTTGTATATCTTCTCAACACATATATATATTTTTTTATTTTGTTTACATATAAGTTGATCATAAAAGATTAGTGGGTTAGTGTTATTAATTAATAATAGTGAATATATATAAATTCAAAATGTTTAATTTCTTGTTATTTTATCATTTTGTTCTGTGTTTCTTTAATCTAAAACAACTTAAAGAGAAAAAGAAAAAACATACCACTTAACAATATTAAAATTTTGAGTTAACTCTTAAAATCTTTACATAAAGTTAATGATACTTAAAGTAAACTCTTAAATAAGTAAATTCTTACAATTTTAAATTTACGATAATAACATTTTACGATTTTACGAGTTTATAAATAATTTCGATTTTGTGATTTTATACGATTTTACATTAAAAAAAATAATTTTATATTTAAGAAATAAAGTTATTATTTATTCAAATAAACTAATTTTGTAAATATAATTTTTTACATACTATTTATTTATTATTATTTTTTAATTAATTTTATATTTAAATATATGAAATTTTAAAATTGGTTAAGTATAAATACTTAATTATATATATATATATATAATAATAATAATAATAATATATAACTATTATTTTTTAAAATTAAACTTTTACTATCTTAAGTAAAATCTAGATTTTACAAGTTATAATGCCAATTATTTTATATAAAGTCGATTTTTACATTTTATATATATATATATATATATAATTATAATACCTATTATATAAAAAAAATTATATTATTTATTAAAAATATTAATATAATTAAAAGAAAAAATCAATTAAATAAGTAAGTAAATAATAATATAATTTGAAGTCTACTAGCATAGATATTCCTTTCGCATTGGCTGATACTAAACACCAATTGTAACGGACCCAAGCCTGATCTTCATTGGCCTAACTTAAAAAAGCCCATCAGTTAGAAGAGTAGAATTAGTTAAATGTTGTTACTAGATAGAACTCTAGTATTTCAAAGAGAAAGAAAATAGATTGACATTGTTTGAAAAAAAAAGTTAGATCGAAAGAAAATATCATTTCTTCATAATATTGTAAAGATCTATCTTATTTCTCAGCTATAATATTGTAAAGATCTATCAATTTTCTTCTGTTTCTTTTAATTTCTCATTTAAATAATTAAGGACAATAAGAAAAATGGAAAAAAGACGTTAGAAGAGAAAAAAAATAAATAACAAGTCAAAAGTCCTATACATTACTCAAGAAGATTCATGATGTCATAGCCTAAAAACTGAGGAATCAAATTATAAGGTACAAGGCTCTAATAAAGGACATCTTCAATGGCATATGTAAATAAATCATATAAGAAACAAAATAAAACTAAGAGTGAAAT
This sequence comes from Impatiens glandulifera, assembly GCF_907164915.1. Taxonomy (NCBI): domain Eukaryota; kingdom Viridiplantae; phylum Streptophyta; class Magnoliopsida; order Ericales; family Balsaminaceae; genus Impatiens; species Impatiens glandulifera. The sequence continues at coordinate 34,422,901 of NC_061862.1, read as the reverse complement.
AATAAATAGAACTTCTTATTTTGGGACTAATTATAATTTAGAATATTTTATTTTGAACCTCACAATTTGAGACTTCTTATTTGAGGTCACTTACAACTTAGAGTCTCTTTTTTCGAACATCAAAAGTTAGGGCTTCTTATTAGGGTGAGGCCAATTACAATTTGGGGCTCCGCATTCTCAGGTTGGTACAAAATGGGTTTTACTCTAACGGATATAGACGTCCGTCAAAAAAAATATATTACGTGGCCTTTATAATTAAAATTTTAATAGTGACACATAATTCTAAATTCCATAAACCCGGATAAACTTCATTTCATCACGATGTGAAGAGGAGGAGAGTCAAGGTAGGATGAGGGTAGATGAGTGTTGCGAGGATTAGGGTAGGGTTTGACAAAGTACTGAATTATGTGATTTTATAATTTAGGGCAGCGAAAGCAGTGTTTTCAAGAAAAATAATTTAGATGAAAAGAATGATGGCTAGATTTGTTTGATTTGGTTTAAATATATATATTTTTGTTTTATCAAGTTTAAATTTTAGATAGAAAATAATAGTTTTAAATTAACTAAAAATTCAAATAATATTTTTTTATTAAACAATATTTTTAATAAAACCCCTCAAATAATTACCAAATCAAACAAGCCATTAGAGAGCCTATTTAGTATTTTCTTAATAAATTAATTAAAGCTGTATGCAAAAAGTAAAAAAAGAAAAAACACATGTGATACTGCATTTATTAACTCTATTATTTCACTCATTAAGAAGAAATACTTGTTGTGGTCATGATTGCAATTAAAATAAAGCTGTGGATTAATAATAAACGTAAATAAGTTGAGGGGTGATATTGATAATACTTAAATAGTAGAGCTTATGAGTGAAATGTAGGGCGCCTATATATAATTAAGGTTCTCTATCATCTTCTTGTGTTTTTTTTTTTTATGTTTAAACTTCAATCTAGAAATTCAAAATTTTACAATTTAAATTTTTTCAAAATTTATTATTATTTTTTGTTTAATTAAGTAATAACTTAACTTAAAAAAATCAATTTGAGAAATTAAGAATTCAATCTCAAATCTCTCAAAGTTATATATATGAGAGCAATATTTTTTTTTTAATTGTTTTAATGTAATAAATATTAAATTATTTTTAAAATATAATATTTCAAACTTTATTAAGATTTTCAAAATAATATCAAAAAATTATGATTGAAATTAGTATTGGCTATATTTAAAAATTAATAAGATAATATTTGAAGTTGTTTTTATAATAAATAATAATTTTAAACTATTAAAGGCTAAATATCATCGATGTTCAATGATCAAAAGTTAACACCAATCACTCATCTCTCAAAAACTCTTGGTCTTCTCTCTTGGTTTCATGAAACCGAAGAGTTATCATTTAATGTTACTTGTAACCTTTCATTTACTATCTTCTTATGTAAATTTTAATATCAATTGAATCGGATTGAAGAGAAAGTTATATGAGTTTTGGATTCTATATTGAATCGTGTTCACGTACAAATGAACAAAATGGTGTCGTCGAATGTAAGATTCGCTAGCTAAAAGAAACGTGTCTCACTCTTTTTACTGATGTCTTTATCTTTTGAGATGATGTCTTTCTATAAACTCATCTCGTTAACATGTCTTCCTCTAAATGTCTCAAGCACACAAGTTATCCTTATTTTTGTTATCCTCTATTTATATTTAAAATTATAAAATCTCTCTCATTTATGTCTTTATCTTTTGAGATATTATTTTTATAATAAATAATAATTTTAAGCAATTGTCAATTTGATTATTTAACATATATCTATTTGATGTTAGACTGAAGTTAACGGGTGAAAAAAAAGAAAGGTAAACACATTTAAAAGGAAATCTATATATATATAATGATGCTTAATTTTTAAAGTATCCGGATTGCCGGGTCGAGAGCTGTGGTTAATTTAAAGTGTCCGGATTGCCGGGTCGAGAGCTGTGGTTAATTTGGATACTTGGGTCAGATTGTTGGTTGACCCGTTTTTAAATTTAAAACGGTTAAAAATAAAATTAAAATTGCTAGAAGTATGTTTCGAACTTGCAACCTAACAAAACAAGTACAACTCTTTAACCAACTAGGCTACAAAGACTTTATATTTTAAATTCAACACCAAATTTGATAAACGCGGGACGTTTTAATATTAATATAAGTTCAACTTTTTAACTAACTAATCTATATATATAATATGCTTAATTTTTAAAGTGTCCGGATTGCCGGGTCGAGAGCTGTGGTTAATTTGGATACTTGAGTCGGATTGTGGGTTGACCTGTTTTTAAATTTAAAACGGTTAAAAATAAAATTAAAAATGTTAGAGGTATGTTTCGAACTTGCAACCTAACAAAACAAGTACAACTCTTTAACCAACTAGGCTACAAAGATTTAATATTTTAAATTCAACACCAAATTTGATAAACGCGGGACATTTTAATATTAATATAAGTTCAACTTTTAAACTAACTAATCTATATATATATAATGATGCTTAATTTTTAAAGTGTCCGGATTGCCCGGGTCGAGAGCTGTAGTTAATTTGGATACTTGGGTCGGATTGTGGGTTGACCCGTTTTTAAATTTAAAACGGCTAAAAATAAAATTTAAAATGCTAGAGGTATGTTTCGAACTTGCAACCTAACAAAACAAGTACAACTCTTTAACGAACTAGGCTACAAAGACTTTATATTTTAAATTCAACACCAAATTTGATAAACGCGAGACGTTTTAATATTAATATAAGTTCAAATTTTTAACTAACTAATATATAATGATGTTGGGTAAATGGATACTTGGTTTGGATTGTGGGTTGACCCACCCATAAACTTAAAACGGTTAAAAATAAAATTAAAAATGTTATCTGTAATTTTTTTCACGGTTTTTTATATTATTACTCGTGCAAATGCACGGGCTAAATGCTAGTATTGATTAAAAATCCTTTATTTGTTAATAAAGGATACGATAGAATTTAGATGCTTGCAAAAAAAATGTTTGTTTCTAATTTCATCATTAATAAGAGTTTAATAATATTAATGGGTGAATAAAGATAGTTGTTACTAAGTTAGTAAAATTGTATAATTTGAATAAATAGTAATTCACTATATATAATATAATATTTTTGGGAAAAATATATAATATAATATAAAAGGCTAAGATTAGGGATGTTCTAAGCAGGTTTAAAATAAGCCTTTAACAAATCATTATAAATAATTTTTATAACAAATCAAACTTTGGACAATGTAGTTTTTAAAAATTAAATATCATTTAAAGTTAATTTAAGATAATCTTAGAGCACGTTTGAGGAAATGGTTTTTTGAGTTTTATAATTTTTTTTTAAAATCGTTTTGATTAAAATTAAACAAAGAATTGTGTTTATTGACCAAAATTTCAAGTAAAAATTATTAAAATAGAAAAAAAAAAATCAAAGATCAAACAAGCATTTAGTGGGATTATGACTAGCTCAAAACTAATATGGAAATATGAAATAAAAAAATGAGTTACAAAAACAATTATTATTTTATTTTTGTTGAAATTATTAATTAACCTCAATTTAATCACATGTGTTATACGTAAATAGACCGTATCATGTTCATGCATTCAACATTTCTAAAGTGAAAAGGTTTTCTTGAAAATTTTAATGTAACAAATTATAGATATTAATTTATTAAAATATTTAATTTGGAATTAAATATGAAAAACAATGACAATAGTTGGAGTAGAGCACTATTATTTTAATTTGAAATAAAACTCATGCTGCATTCATTATTATTGTTACTTATCGGTGCTCTCTATTTAGAATGACTAAATGTAAATAAAATAGATAACATATTGAATTCAAATTAAGGGTGAATAAAATAATTGAGAAATTAAGTTGGTAAAATATATAAAAGATGGTGGGAGCTTATTTTGAGAATAAATTTTTTATGAATAAACTATTTTATTTTTTGAAAGTACAAATTAAAATTGTGATATAAATATTATCATAAATTATAATTAAAAAAAATAATCAAGAATAAACTATTTAATTACAAGGTATCAAATATGATTATAGTGTTTTTTCTTCCATTTAGTAAAGATATTAAATAAAAGTATTCTATTTAATATCCAACTTTGATTCTAAACGCACATAAAAAAAAATTATAAACGAATTTGTTACCATTTATGTACTAACACAAAAATAAAACAAGTTAAAAAATATGCCACTTAAATATGAAAAGCAAACTGAATCATCCCACGTTGTAAATAAATTAATATTATTTTATGTTTGCTATAAAATTACTATTTTAAATACTAACACAACAAAAAAGTTAAAAATTGAATTACGAGTTAAAAAAAGGGGAAATTTGATGAAATGGCCCCCATAACAGGGGAAATTCCAAAAAGGGCCCGCGCCTGCTAATGTTGGCAAAAAGGGCCCTTTTGCCCTACGAAATGTCAGAAATACCCCTCGGGCGTCAGATTTTACGCTCATTGACGCGAATCACCACTCACGCGATTTAATCTGAATCGCGTGAGTTCATCAACGCGATTTAGATGAAACGCGTGAATGGCAATTCGCGTTTTTAAATGTACGTGAATTACCATCCACGCGTTTCATCTAAATCGCGTTGATGAACTCACGCGATTTAGATTAAATCGCGTGAGTGGTGATTCGCGTCTTTAGTCTTATATATTACTTTTCGGCCCTAATTTAAAACAAAACCTCCCCGATTCTCCCTCCCACTCCAATTTTTAAAACCACGTCTTCTCAACTGCCGACTTCCTTCAACATAGATCAAGATCATCGTTCCTCAACATCGTTCCTCGTCCAACATCATCGACTTTCCACTCTATTCGACATCATCGTCTTTTTCCGCCGTCTATTCGACATATTCCGGTGAGTTTAGGGCTTTAAGTTTTAGGGTTAGGTTTTAGAAGTGTATTATGCCGTTTATATTGATGTAGTTAGGGTTTAGGGTTTGGTTCTAGTTTCGTTTATGTGTGTAAATGCTTTTAGGTTATATGACGAGTATTGTATCAATGTTCTTATTCTGCATGCATACATTTCACGTTTATTCATTCATTTCTCGTTTAAGAAATGACATTTCCATGTTTGTTATGTTCTTGTGAAGAAGTGGTATTTTTGTGTTTTCTTTGACTGTGTAGGCTTAAGGTTTAACTTTTGCTGCTTTACTGCTTAATTTTCATCTGTTCTTATTCTTCTTTACTGCTTTACGTTTAATAGAATGCCAATGAGACATGATGAGTTGTTGATTTAAGAAATGACAAATCATATGCTTAATGTATTTAGAACTGTCCATTACTGCACCTTAATGTATTACTGCACCTTTACTGCACCTTAATGTATTAAGAAATTTGCAAGCATTTCTCAATGATTAATTCGATTTGCTTATTCCCATTTTCTTCCTTGTTTTGTATATGGAGTCCACTATAATACCCGAGTTTGCTGGGAGGGTATCCTGGAAAACCAATATGGGAAATATTGCTGCCAAGTTTGCGAAGATGAATATAACTGAAAGGGTAGAGGAAACCCAATTCAGATTCTTATTCAAAGGGCACCCGTTACTCCGTTTCTCAGGAACGATTATACACCACATGCTCCTCAGGAAGTCCAGCTCAAATTCTATGGAGATGAAGTTCCTTGTGAATGGAGAAGAGCTGTGCTTCGGGATGAGGGAGTTTGCATTGGTTACAGGTCTCAATTTTGGGAGATTCCCTGCGGAGCAAACAATTTTCAACCAGGTTGAAGAATCTCCAACTTTGGTTCTTAAATATTTTAAACGTATTCCACTTATTAGAATAGGAGACCTTCATTCAAAATTCTTGTCCTGCTCTGATAGGGAAGATGCATGGAAATTGGGGCTGGTATACCTTGTTTCCCATTATCTCTTTGCCCTTGACCCGAAGAGGATAATAAATATGAAACTCTTCAGCATGGTCGATGACATCGACACCTTCCTCAATTTTCCATGGGGAAAGGTGGCCTTTAGAGCAACCATGAAGGGTTTGACCAAAGACCTTGATCGCTACAGGAAGCTATATCTGTAGAAGAAGAACAAAGACAAAGACAAAGATGTCGATGTTTATTATACCGTATATGGGTTCGCACTAGCCTTACAAGTGTGGACTTATGAGGTGATCCAAACGTTTGTCCCCAATCTTACAATTAAAACGACGCTTCAAACGGAAGAGCCTGTCTGCTCAAGGATAATACAGTACAAATCAAAGAGGAAGAGCACTGCCTCTGATCTTCACACTGCCCTGCAAGGCAAGATTGTTAAGAAAATGGAATTGTCTGAAGAAGAGAAGATCTTATATGCTGGGGATGACTTTGAAGATATGGGAGGTAATGTTTATGATGTCTTTTTTGATCTTGACTGCAGAAAGAGGAAATTTGGAGATATTGACGATGGAGTTCCTCATAAAAAAACTGTCATGAGGAAGAAAAGACAAATTACTCCAGCCAAAGCCAAACCTTCCACAAGAAGAAGAACCCGCAACCCTACCCCCAGCACCAGCACCAGCACCACCAGCTCTTATTCTGTCGAGAGCGCCACGAGTAGAAAAGACGAAGACGAAGACGAAGAATCCTCTCCCCCAACTCCAACAGCAACAACTCCCCACGATAGATGTAGATTGGATGAACTTTCGAAGGAGCTAAATGAATTCAAAACTGTAATGAGAAACGAAATAACTCTCATCAAAACTGAAATGAGAAATGAAATAAGTCTCATCAAAACCGAAATGAGAGATGAAATAATTCTTATTAAACGAATGTTAAAGCAACTACAACAAGGGGAGAAAAAGAAGGAGAATGATGAAGAAAAGGACGAGGGGGATTTTGAGGTGAACACTGATGTATGAGTTTGAATGATGATAAATTTCGTGCATTTGACATTTCTTGCATTTGGTCTAATTAAATGATTTTTTCTTTTTTGTAGGATGGGAAGGGAGACAATGTTGTGCTGATTTTGAAGAAAGACAATGTTGGGCTTGTGGAGGAGAATGAAGTTGAGGTATGTATTTCTTGCATTTCCTTGCTTTTGGATAATTGGTGCATTTCTTGCATTTGGACTAATTGAAGGCTTTTATGTTTATTGTAGGATGGACAGGAGGGAGACAATGATGTGCTGATTTTGGAGGAAGACAATGTTGGGCTTGTGGAGGAGAATGAAGTTGAGGTATGTATTTCTTGCATTTCCTTGCATTTGGATAATTGGTGCATTTCTTGCATTTGGACTAATTGAAGGCTTTTCTGTTTATTGTAGGATGGACAGGAGGAAGACAATGTTGGGCTTGTGGACAAAAACAATGTTGGGGAGGACAATGAAAATGAAGAGAAGACAGTTGAAGATGGTGTTAAAAATACTGAGGTATGCATTTCTTGCATTTCTTGCATTTGGTGCAATTCGCGCACTTTTCCTATTTCTTGCATTTGGACTAATTGAAGGGCTTTTCTGTTTCTTGTAGGATGGACAAGAGAAAGACATTGTTGGGCTCTTGGAGAAAAACAATGTTGGGGAGAGTTTGCAAGAAATAGGAAAAGTGCGTGAATTGCACCAAATGCAACAACATCACAAGAATTGAAAACAGTTCAACAACATCACAAGAATTGAAAAAAGTTCAGCAACATTACCATAACCGATGAGAGTTTGCTCGTAGAGTTTCAGGAAATCCAATGCCGCAACTTTTTACCATAAGTTAGCTTCAATGAATCTAATGGGATAAGAGCTCCCTATCCAATAGGTCCATTGAAGCAAACTTGTGGTTAATTCTTGGAACATTGTATCTCCACGAAACATACCAGTAAACTCTACCTCAAAGCTTAATTGGCGTGAGTGAGAATCAATAAGCATGAGTGAAATCAGCTACACTATGCCAGCATGCAAACCCTAAACCTAAATACTATAATAACAACATAGTATTGATTCCCATTCAATCGAATACAACCCTAAACCTTAATACTTGAATAACAACATAGTATTGATTCCCATTAATTCGAATACAACCCTAAACCTTAATACTATAATAACAACATAGTATTGATTCCCATTCAATCGAATACAACCCTAAACCTTAATACTAGAATAAAATAGTATTGATTCCCATTCATTCGAATACAACCCTAAACCTTAATACTAGAATAACAACATAGTATTGATTCCCATTCAATCGAATACAACCCTAAACCTTAATACTAGAATAACAACATAGTATTGATTCCCATTCATTCGAATACAACCTAACTGAACTATAATTTAACTAACATAGTGTTCATAATCACTAAAAACCATAAAATAAACATACCCATTTTGAGAACAAAGAGTAGTGGGTCAGCTGCTGCTGCTCGTGGTCGAGTTCTTCAGGGTCTCGTGGTGTCGTCGTAGTCGTCAGCTGCTGCTGTTCGTGGTTGAGTTCTATAGGGGAGGGTCGAGTCGGAGTGGCGAAAGCGAGAGAAGAGAGAAGGGGAAATTAGTGATTCGTGGTTTTGTTATAAATTAGGGCACAAAAATATTATATACGTTGAAAGAAGAGAATTGTAATTCACGCGTTTTATCTAAAACGCGTGAATAAACTCACGCGTTTTAGATGAAACGCGTGAATGCATTTCACGTTAAAATGCGTGAGTTTATTCACGCGTTTTAGATGAAACGCGTGAATGCATTTCACGTTAAAATGCGTGAGTTTATTCACGCGTTTTAGATGAAACGCGTGAATAACAACATTGTTCCTTGTTCCTTGTTGTTTGAGTTATGTGGCGAATATGCGTGAATAACAATATTGTTCCTTGTTCCTTGTTGTTTGATTATACACAATACGCGTGAGTTATGAGGATAAGTTATGATATTGTTAATAGAAGAATATTCAGTAATATAAACCACCATAAATAGAAGAATATTCAGTAATATAAACCACCATAAATCATAAATATCCAAATTAAGTATTGTTATAAACCATAAATATCATAAATAACCCATAAATAGAAGAACAATAAGTCTAAACAACTCCAAATTAAGTAAGCAAATACTGCAAATCACAAGCAGCAACAGATTGAAGCAACTTTGTCTGAGGAACAACATGTTCATCCAATATCCATGACATAGCAGCCGCTGTCTCATAAAGCCAATTGTCGGGAAGAACATCAAAATCCTTTTCAATTGGTCGACACCTGCTGTATATCTCGAAATATACTATTATAGTTTTCGCATCCCTTAGCTCAGCAAATGGATAATCTGGATTATCCGATTCTTTAATACTACCACCTCCAACAACTATTAATTCAATGAGATCCTGTTTGTAAAGTGTGTTGAAATTCCCTATAAATATAAAAATGTAACCGTCGAACAGTTTCGAACGCTGAAAAACAAACAAAGAAGATAATTTCAGTTATCATGCAAAATAAGAAAAGTACAGATAGGAGGAATAAGACCAAACTCACATTATTCAACAACAGAAGTCTGCCTTTTCTAGGACCACCTTGGGCTCCATGATTATCATGTTTAACCTCATAAGGTTCCTCATCAACACAGTTTTGGGTTTTCAATGATGATTTTATCCCTAAACAAAACAATTTTTATATTAATTTAACAGACATATGTATGAAAATAATCGTGTTAACAGAGACTCACAATCAATAGTAAGGACCCATTTCCCGTTCAGAATTGCCTTCAATACTTTTTGAGTTCGGCCGCATGCACCATTAGGATCAGTGTAAGCAATAACATGGGTTACATCTTCTCTCCACTTCGGAGACACCCTTGCACCAAAAGTGCGAGCAAATTCAACTATCAACAACTGTGTAAAACAATAATATAATGGTTATTACATACAAAACTAGTTAATATGGACATAGTAGAGAGAATAGAACATACATTATTTTCAGGTGATAATTGATTGGGACATAAGGTCATAACAGTGTTTGTTGCCTGCATATTATAAAAAAAAAGGAGTTTTGTTATTAAATACATAAATATAAACATTTCAATTCAATATAACAACCATTTTATTACATACCATTTTGTTGAACGAACTGAGAAACCACAACGGCATCTCCTGATCTAAATATTACAATATCCATCATTATAAACAGCAGAATATACATCAATAGCTAACCATACAATATTCATGTAATTGAAAATCAACAATCAATTAGTATATATAGGAAAACCAACAATCAATCAGTATATATAGGAAACGGCATAATATACATCAAAACCAAACCTTAAACCCTAAATACAACAATTTCCATGAATATAAATGGCAGAATATACATCGAAACCTAACCTTAAACCTAAATACTATAATATCTATCAATATAAATGGCAAAATATACATCGAAACCTAACCCTAAACCTAAATACATCTATAACCATTATAAACGGCATAATATACATCAAAACAAAACCCTAAACCTAAATACATCCATATAAATGGCAGAATATACATCGAAACCTAACCCTAAACCCAAATACTTCGATATACATAGGAAACGGCATAATATACATCAAAACCAAACCTTAAACCCTAAATACACCAATATCCACGAATATAAACGGTATAATATACATCAAAACCTAACCCTAAACCTAAATACATCAATATATATAGGAAACGGCATAAAATACATCAAAACCAAACCCTAAACCTAAATACATCCATATCCATGAATATAAACGGTATAATATAAATCGAAACCTAAACCTAAACCTTAAACCCTAAACTGACCTGATGATGTTGAAGAACGATGATGTTGGAAGGATCCCGATGATGTTGGAAGGATCCCGATGATGTTGAGGAACGATGATGTTGAGGAACGCTGATGTTGAGGAACGATGATCTTGATGGATGTTGAAGGATGTAGGAATGGAAAGTCGGTCGCAGTCGGAGTGGGAGGCAGAATCGGGGAGGTTTTGTTTTAAATTAGGGCCGAAAAGTAATATATAAGACTAAAGACGCGAATCACCACTCACGCGATTTAATCTAAATCGCGTGAGCTCATCAACGCGATTTAGATAAAACGCGTGGATGGTAATTCACGTACATTTTTAATCAAAGTTTTACTAATAAATCATTAAAACACTGTTAGACAAAATAATTTGACCCAACAATTTCCCATTTTTTGTTAATGTTAAAACTTTGCACAATTAATTAGATAAGATATGCACCCATCAAATTAAAGTAAGAATAACATTTGTTCACAAACTTAAAAAGTAAGTTCCAAAGACCAAATTCCAAAAACCAAGTTCAGAAACCAACAAAAAATAATTGACAAGAAAAGAGATTATTGTTCTTCCCTTTTCACGTTTGGATACGCAAACCCTTCACCGGTCAGGAGGTTGCGAAAAGGAGGGAGAGCTCGACCACCACGACCACTTCTTCCGCCACCAAGATCACCACTACGACCACCACCTCTCTTGTTTGGTTTGCAACCACCTACATCAACAATTTTCCACTTAGATTTGGTGTCAGTTGAAACACCTCCTCTACTACTTCCAGCGCCTTTAGAACTTCCTTCCCCCCTTTTAACATCATCAACGATAAGGGCCTACTCTTTGTCAGCTGCAACATATGCATCTTCCACAGCTTGAAGTTGTCTGGCGAAGGAACCAACTTGTTCCATACATTCAACGTTGGCTCTATTCATATGATTAGTTAACTCAACCATCTAACCTTGAACCAAATTCATTCTGGTCATAACTTCTTGATGAAGTTCTAAGTTGAACTCCCTTTCACAATCAAACCTTTCAGACTGCCGTTTGAAGAAGTTCTTTTCAAATTTGGAGTAAGTGTTGTTGAGGATGTTGATCTCATAAGTGTTCCTCTTCATGGTCTTCTCCATTTCTTTTTGAGTTCCAAGAAGAGAAGAAAATTCTTTCTTGTTTGATCTTTGACCCTTTTCAATACTTATCATTTTGGATTGCAAGGCCAACACATTCTTCTGAAGAGTGATCATCATCTCAGTCATAGACTTTAAAATCATTGCCCCTCCGTGGGAAGTTTCTTCATTAGATGACATTTCTTGAGAATAGGCAGAAGCTGTTTGAATAGACTGATAAGATTATGAACCTGCAAAGACTTCTCTGGTTCATCTGCCTCTATAACATCTTTAGAGTTAACCTCATCTTTCAGAATGTCTTCACACACATTATGAACTTGTTCAGAAGGTCCGTCTAAGTGAAAAGGTAGATCAACAACCTTTTCATAGACATCCGCATCTATAGCTCCAAGAGATGGTCGAGGAAGCGAAGAGCCGAGAATGAAGCATTGAGATAACGGTAGTTCTTCTGACGACGTATCATTGTTGTCTTGTTCCCCCTCAGCGGAAGAATTCTTATCAGATTCTTTTTCTTGTGAGGGTTCCCCCTCAGATCGTGCTACAAATCGTGCTACAATAGACTGATTGGCTTCAGTCTCATTCACTAGAGAATTCTCTGTTTCAAGAACAGGGGATTCCAGCACATCATTTTCCCGAAAAACTTTCTGTTGACCAGGTTCAACATTATTCTCTTCTTCTTCAATGATTGGATTGGGTTGAACTGGATCCTGAGTCTGATCAATACTTGTCAGAGCCAGAAGACGATTTTCTTCAAAACACACATTACCCAACTCAATAAGATGAGCAATACCTAGATCATCTTCTGGTAAAATCAGGTTATTACCCTCAGAAATTTGCATTGACACATCTTCATCTGAAGGATTACCAAAGGGACTCACCCTGAATAGTTGGCATCGTGAACATATCTGAGGACAATCTGCTACCAAAATTGTGTGTTTCTTTCGAGCATGTCCAAATTGAAATATTTTCGCCACATTGACAATAAACACTAAATAAACCTACTAAGAACCTTGAGAAGAGGACATAACAATTAATGTTTTGCAATCTGGAAAATAAAATAGTTACAATTACAATTCTCACCAAAATAGTTCAAAAAATAAAATAGTTACCTTGAGAAGAACAATTATTTACCCCAAAAGTTCAAAAGGCAAGTTACAGTTCTCACCAAAATTATCTCCCGTTTTAGAGTTATATAAAAATCAATATATATGTCCAAGAACAACTATGTTACAGTGTTGGAACATTTTCATGCTATCAAGTTTGTAATAAATTATACAAATTTTAGAGTGATTTTTCTACATCAGGATCGGGATTATAATGATCTTCATCTCATTTGGTATAAAAAAAATAATTATACATATTATATTTTAGATCATAAAAAATATACAATTTTAGATAATGGAGACATGATTTCAAAATAGCCTAAAGTTATAATCAATCTTTTCAAGTGAACCAATTATAAGATTTAAGATTTAAAAAAACACATTTTATTTTTACCAGATTGAGCCTCTCAATCCATTAGATATACTGCTATCAACTTCACAAGATCTTAGAATCATGATTTATGATCAATCCTAATTTCCATTTTTCTACTTCAGCTTTCAAATCTCAAACTCAAAATGTATATATATATATATCATCGAGTTTCTTCAAATCCACTAAACACATCATTTCTAAATCGAGTAAAAACCTATTTAAACTAAATCTCAAGTCATTTGTTAATCAAAATCCATGTGAAATTGTTGAAAGAAGAATACAGAAAGATCTTTGTATTATTGTGTAAAAGATCATATATTGTATTTACACATAAGAGATTATTAATAGGCAATTAAGATTTAGTCGTTAAGATATAAATCTTTGAACTTCCTAACTGTTGAGCTTATCTATAAGCTTACAACGACTAATAAATATAAACTAATATATATATATATATATATTACATATTTTTAACACTCCCCCTCAAGTCAAGAGTAAAGAGGTTGATTACTCCTAATTTGTCGATGATGCTATCAAAGTTATTTTATCTAAAGCCTTCGTGAAAATATCAGCAAGTTGATCTTTTCTAGGTACAAATGGGGTTTCAATTTCACCAGATTGAACTTTCTCACGAAAAAAGTGACAATCAACTTCAATGTGCTTTGTGCGCTCATGGAATTCTGGATTTGATGCAATATATCTAGCAGTATTGTTGTCGCAATACATTTTTATGGTTTTGAGCTCAACTCCCAAGTCTTTAAGAATATATTTAATCCACATGAGTTCTCCGGTAGTGGCTGCCATAGCACGATATTCAGCTTCGGCGCTTGAACGGGCGACAGTATTTTGCTTCTTACTTCTCCACGTCACTAGATTTCCTCCAACGAATGTGCAAAAGCCGGTAGTTGACGTTCTGTTAAATCTGCCTGCCCAATCAGCATCAGTATAGCCAATGACGTCCATGTGGTTGTTTCTTTTCATCCATATGCCTACTCCAGGAGTAGTTTTAAGATAATGTAGAATCCTGTAAACAGCAGGAAGGTGTGAAGTTCTTGGAGTATGCATGAATTGACTTACATTACTAACTGCAAATGTTATATCAGGACGAGTAACTGTTAGGTAGATAAGTTTACCTACAAGTCTTTGATACATACCAATGTCATGAAGAGGTGTATCTTCTTCAGTGTTTAATTTAACAGTTGTTTCAATGGGAGTCTTTACAGGTTTTATAGTAAGCTTACCAGTTTCTTTTAATAAGTCCAAGACATATTTTCTTTGAGAAAGAAACAAACCTTTCTTAGAATGAGCAATTTCTATCCCAAGGAAATACTTGAGAGTGCCAAGGTCTTTAATGTCAAATTACTCCTACAGATACTTTTTAACCTTAAGGATATCACTTGAGCTATTACCTGTTACTATAATATCATGCACATACACAAGTACAATAGTAGTAGTGTTGCCAATAGTTTTAATAAAAAGAGAAGAATCGGCAGAACTTTTTCGAAAGTTGTGATTAACAAGGGCGCTACTAAGTTTAGCATACCATGCCCTTGGAGATTGTTTGAGTCCGTAAATAGCTTTATTCAACCTACAAACAGATTTTGAGTTAAGATTTTCCTCATAGCCTTGTGGGATAGACATATATACTTCTTCTTGCAGATCGCCTTGAAGAAAAGCATTTTTACATCCATTTGATGTA
Organism: Impatiens glandulifera; assembly: GCF_907164915.1. Taxonomy (NCBI): domain Eukaryota; kingdom Viridiplantae; phylum Streptophyta; class Magnoliopsida; order Ericales; family Balsaminaceae; genus Impatiens; species Impatiens glandulifera. The sequence goes on along the minus strand of NC_061862.1, from coordinate 34,407,865 downwards.
AATCCCAATTTTGATTCGCAGCAATAGATAATAATATTCTTACAGTGCTCATTTTTGCTACGGGTGCAAAGGTTTCCTCATAGTCTAATCCATAAGTTTGGGTGTATCCTTTGGCAACAAGACGGGCTTTGTATCTTTCAATTTTTCCTAAACTATCATACTTAATTTTGTATATCCATTTACAACCAACCACTTTCTCACTACAACAAAAATGACTTTCGACGACGCTTAAAAAGACTTCTGCCAACCTTTAAAAGCGTCGCCAAAAACATTACCGACACTTATTCTTGCGTCGCCAGAAGCAGGGTGGGCGCAAGTTTTTACCACGCTTATTTAAGCGTCGGTACAAGCGTTGCCGAAAGATTTAACAACGCTTATTTAAGCGTTGGCAACATTAAAAAACGTCGCTAAAAGTCTATTTTATTTTTATACTATTTTTTTAACAATCATTTTAAATTTTGTTTTTTTCTATTTTCATTTTAGATGTTATTTTTTTTATCTCTACTATTATCACATTTGTCCTTCATCTCTTTCAAGTGCCTGAACATAACTCTAAACCCTTAGGGTGAACCCATATTCTAACACATTATAACCTTAAAAACAATTCAGAAAGTAATGAACTCTCTCATATTTTATATACCAAAAACTTCTTCTTTTTTTCCGATGTGGGATAAATGTTATATTAACATAAAAAAAAATTATGAAGTCTGATAACACTCTACACCACAAATCTCAATATTAATCCTTCATTTAAGGCCGAGAACATAAGGAATCAAATGCTAACAGACATTTGACTATGCACAATTATGAGATATCTCTAAAAATGTTGGTACAACCAACAAATAAAATGCAGAAAAAGGCAAAGATATGGTCAATTAATAATTGGACCCCACTAAGTATTATTTGATTTTTAAAGAGTTATTCAATAAAAAAAATGAGAAAAACAATTTTACATTAACCAAAGACCTAACTAACATAAAAAATAACATAAAAAATAAGATCACCTTTCTGTGGATATACTACCAGCACCCCATCTTTCTTCATCTGTTGATGTACCCATTCCGCACCCCATCTTTCTTCATCTGTTGATGTACCCATTCCTAAAGATGTACCCACTCCTGCCATCCAATCTTCAAATAAAAGGTGCATGGGTTGATTTTACAGTAATTCCACTACTAGACCACACAACATAAACTATGCAGTACAGAAAAACCTAAAATCTTAACTTCACACAACCTTCACACAACTGTACTAGGATTACAAAGTAACAACATCTGGTTTGCAAAGTAGCCTCAAAAGTATAATAATCATGTTAATGAGCAGTTTGAACAAGAGAAGATACTTACAAAGAGGAAGAGATACTAATTATGATACACTTTCAAGAGGACTGAATTTTCAAAATGAAAGGTGACAGCAGGAAAATCATCATCCACACTGCATAAGTATAAAATGTAAAATGTAATAGTTATCTTTAGCCTGATATTGAATATGTAAATAAGTTTCAACAAAACCTTAAATAAGAGAATGACCAAGCTTCAACTGAATTTCCGAAAAACAAATAAAACAAACAGCTATGATGATATTATTATGTAGCATCATCCTTACAAAAGTATTCAGAGTATTTGGCCAAAGAAAACTAACTTTAATAAAACAATATTTATTTGTAAGCACATAAATGCGTAAACGATACCAACTTTCTCACAAGGAGCTACATACCTTCCGGAGTGCTGAAAGCATGTACACTGCTCATGAAGGGTTTGTAACTTTATATCAGGCTACTAGGGAATCTGATAGAAACAAAAACAATGTCAGGTAAAATCAAGATTATTAATTGTTTTCTGCTAAAAAAACCCAAGATTTAATGAGTCTAATGAAACAACAGTTGGAACAATGGATTATCTCACCTTCTTCACTAATGTCTGGTATATAACATCTGGGAAGTAAGCCAAAGTTGTACCACTGTCAATTATTGACTCTTTATAGTCTCCAGCATGTGATACATTTGTTGTTAGATTAAGAAATTCAGACCCAACTTGAACTGCTGTCATATTGACATTGTAATTTCAAATTTTAAAATTTATAGTTCTTCAATCATTCACTTTACTAGCCTTATTTCACTCTAAGACTTAGTCCTCAAAACCATTAATTCTTGAGTTGTGAAAAAAAGTTAGAACTATAGATATCTATATTTTGTTGAAGCTAAAATCAATTTAAAATCACGGATATCATTAAACCAGTTGTGATTCCAGTAACTTTGAAAGGAGAAAACTATCTCATATAGTGTAGAACCACAAGAACAACCATTTGTAGTCGAGGGTTATGGATTCATGTTAAAGGAACCAAACATTCGTCAAAACCCATCATTAAAAAAAGATGGAGACTTTGACTCTACCATCAAAAAAATGAAGAAGAAATCAAGATAGCAACATAAGACAAATGGTTTCAAGAAGATTAAACTGTTCTTGGTCTCCTTCAAAATTCCCTTGATGCGTCTATTCTAGAGGCTTATTCCTATTTTGAAACAACAAATAATCTTTGGGAAACATTTGAAACCTCACTAGAGTATTTGAAGTCAATAAAGTCATTAACGACCTCAGTCAAGAAGACATAGAATTCAACGAGTATTTCAGCAAATTCAGATCACTTTGGGTCGAGTTAGATATGTTGAGACCTATCACCATGGATCCAAATTTGATCAATGAAAGAAGTATCAAAACAAAGTCTTTAGATTACTTATCACTTTAAACCTCTCATTTAATGATCTCATCAAGCGCCTCTTTACGGCAAACAAACTTTCAATCTTAGATGAAGTATGCTCACAAATTCAAAAGGAGTAAGAATCATTCGGCTTGCTGAGCAATAAAGAAGATCTTTCAATGGCTAATAAAGTAAAGACTCCAACAATCTACAAAGGTGTATAACAAGACAATAAATTTATTAAAGACTACAAGCCACCATGATGGACCATATGAAGAAGGATCACAAAGTTGAAAAATGCTATATACTTAATCCACACCTAAGGCCAAGCTTACCAAGGACAAATATTTCTCAAGAGATTGGAAGAGGTCAAGCTCAAGCTAGCTCATCTAAACAAATAGAAGAAGTATAAATAACAACAACTCAGGGTGATCTAGTGAGAAAATCAGACTTAGAGTCTCTCCTCAAAACAATCGCCAATATTAATCAATCTAGTATCACCTTATATACCTTTAAACCAAGTACAACCTTAGTAATAGATTATGGAGCTTACCATCTATGATTTACAATCAGGATCTATTAAATAATAATAAGACATCTAATGCCTTTTATATGTCAACTTTAACTTCTAATTTATTATTTGTCAAAACGGCCACTAATAATTTGAATTGTTACACTATATTTGGTCTTAATGATGTGAAGTTTTAGGATATTGAGACTATAAAGTTGCTTGGAGAAGGAGGCACAAAGGGAGACTTATATATTTTGGATAATCTTTCATCAAGAATTCAAGCCTTATCTTTTAATTCATGCTTAGATAATAAATAAGTCCTTGTGGAACTTTAGATTAGGTCATTCGCACTCTATATCTCTTGAACTTATGTTGCCTAATATCTCGTTTAAAAATACCAGTTATGAAGCTTGTATCTTAGGGAAGCATTGCAAAAATGTTATCACTAAATCCTATCCTATATATGATTTTTTTTACTTAGTACACTCTGATGTATGAACCTCACTTTGTCTATCTAGAGATAATAAAAATATTTTGTCACCTTATTATATGAGAAATCTAAATACACTTTGTTAACTTTGATTTTATCTAAAGACAAAGTATTTGATGCTTTTCTCAACTTTCAGAACTAGGTTTCTAATCAATTTAATGGCAGAATTAAGGTACTAAGATCGGATAATGGTGGAGAATACACAAGCCATAATTTCAAAGAATATATAGATAAACATGGAATTATAAATCAAACGATCTATCCTTATACGCCTCAACAAAATGGAGTTGTTGAAAGAAAAATATTGGCATCTTATGGAAGTAGCAAGTGAATGATTTTCACTCGTACCAAAGAGGAGATGTTGTAATGACTGCATGATATCTCATCAACATTATTCCAACTAGAGTATTGAGAGATACATTTCTATTTGAGGTACTAAACAAAATGAAACCCTCTCTTGGTCATTTCAAAGTTTTTGGATGTGTGTTTTTTTGGTACCGGGTGATCAACTTACCAAGTTGAATGCTAAAAGCATAAATATTATTTTCCTACGCTACTCAAGTTTACAAAAGGGATATAAGTGTGATGGTCGGTCAATAATAAATTGTTGGTGTCTAGAGATGTGAAATTTATAGAGAATCAATGGTTGACAAAATGGAGTGGGAAAGTATCAAGGATCTCGCCGGCTCTACATCAGATAGAATGGAGAGTCTTCGATCTCATCCATTTAGTACAAGGACTAATAAAAAAGTACTAGTACTCAACCAAATCAAAATGAGAATCTGGAAACTAATCCAAAAATGGGAAATTAAAATGATCCTGCCGTTGGAGAATATTTGTACATAATTTATTCCACGTCTAGGTAGGGAATTTGAGACTAAAGAAGATGCCTATGAATTCTTTTTAACATACACTAAACTAATTAGATTTGGTATAATGCGTAGTTCAAAACACGATGATAAATCAGGTTTATTACCAGATAGGTTTTTTTTGTTAAAGTGTACAAGGTGAAAGGGAAAAAACAAAAGAGATATTTATGTCAAACGCAATCCTTCTGAAACAATGTTCGATTGTGAGGCAAAATTGAGGATAAAAAAGGCAGACAATGGAAAGTATAAAGTAGTGAATTTTCTTAGTGACCATAATCATCCTCTTGCAAGTCCTAAAAAATCTCACCTTTTTAGACGCCATAGGAATATTTCTGCATCTGCAAGCATACAAATTGAGATGGTATCTGATGTGGGAATCCCTCCAAAGGCATCACATGCTCTTATGGAAAAACAATTAAGTGATAGGTAAAATTTAGGTTTTCTTCCTGATGATTACAAAACTACTTGCAATCGAAAAGAACCATGGAATGTAAGAGTGGGGATATAGGGGATCTATTAGAATATTTGTAGAAAAAGCAATTTGATGATCCATGTTTTTTTATCATGCTTTTCAACTTGATGCGGACGAGTTAATAATCAATACTTCCAAAATGTGATCCGATTATTCATATTTCAGAGACGTTGTTTGTTTTGACACAACCTATATGAAGAATAAGGAAGGTCGTTCAATTGTGTTGTTTGTATGTGTTAATCATCACAAACAATCTATTATTTTTGGTGTCGTTCTATTATATTATGAAACTGGTTTGACTTTTGAATGATTGTTTGAGACTTTCACCACAACTATGTATATAAAAAAACTAACAATCTTTCTTACAAATTAAGACGCGACCATGGCTAAGGCCTTAGCATCTAAATGGCCTAAAAGTAATCATCGTCGGTGTATTTGGCACACTTTTCAAAATGCAGCGTTACATTTAAGCATTGTGCTTCATGAGTTCAGAGAGTTTTCGAATGATTTTTCTTCATGTATATATTATTTTGATGAAGAGAGAGAGTTTCTTAAAGCCTGGAATCAAATATCGACAAAGTATATGCTTGAAGACAATGATTGATTGAAGTGTATATTTTGTATTAGGAAAAAGTGGTCTTTAGCATATAGAAGATATATGTTTTGTGCTGATATGACTACAACACAAAGAAGTGAAAGCATGAACAGTCTATTGAAAAGGTATATCTCCTACAAACACAAGTTCTTGAAGCTTTTCAAACACATCAACAGACTCATCGAGGAACGTATATATTATGAGTTAAAAGCTGATTTCAAATTAATTACTAGTGTGCCAAGTTTGTCCTACCCCATTGTGATCTTAAAGGATGTAAGTAGTGTTTACACTTCTGAGTTATTTAGGTGTTCTGAACAATAATGGTTTATGTCCCATGATTGTAGTGTAGAAATGTTTGAGGATGTTAATACACACACAAAATATAAAATAATTCCCCACAACAGAAGATACCATCATACATTTACAATTGATCAAAATAGTGATAACATTGAGTGTAGTTGTCGTAAATTTGATTTTGGTGGTATTTTGTTTGCTCATATTCTTAAGATACTCATGACGAGAAACGTGATGAAGATTCATGTTGATGAGATATTAAAGAGGTGGACTAGAACTGCAAAACAATGATATTTTGGAGTAACAGATTCAACGGTAAACAACTGTAATGTTGATCCGAAAGAACTTCAAAATATCCGATATAGATATTTGTGTTGCTTGTTTATGCATTTATTTACAAAGGAATCAGAAAGAAATGACACATATAAGTATTTGAAAAATATTATGATGAGCCAATGTAAGTTGGTGGTTAATAAGTTACAATAGGATATAAAGACTCAAACACCACCAGGTGGATTAACTTCTAGTGCAAATGAAATAAATCTATGAAGAAAACAGACTCTGATAAGAGAATGAAAGGTGGCTTAGAGAAGAATTCAAAGAAAAATATCAACAAGAATAAAAACAAGCCTACCAACAACAAAATCATGTATGTCATTGCCTCTCCAGATAACAATAATTATCCGGACGCCAAATGTATGGGACAATGATCGGTAACTTTCGAGAGGATCGTCGAACTGGAAACAATTCTCAACGACCCACTGATCGGTTGTTGTTGGAGAAGAATGAAAAGCTTAAGGCATAAGTGAGACAAATGGAAGTTACAATGGATGACATTCAAAGGAGGGATATGGAAAGTGAGCAAAGGGAGAGTGAAATGGAGACGGAGAGGGTGTAAATGGTACAAAGAATGAGGCAATATCAACCTCCCAAAACTAGTTAGTACATTGTAGTTATTTTTTGAACAATTGTAAACGTTTTAGTTTGGCTGATAACAGGTGGTTTGGTTGATTGGGTTTGGTTTAGAAATTTAGAAATATAATGATCTTTTTGTTTATGAATTTTATTGTATATGTATTGGTTTGGTTGAATAGGTTTTGATGCGTACAAAACAATCGGCCTATTTGAGCCATTTACAGGGACAATACCGAAAGATAATAGATAATATCTCGGTTTTTCTCTAGGAACAATACTGAAAGTTTTTCAAATAAGTTTCGTTTTTGTCCTAAGATAAAACCAAAAGTTAATTAAAAAAACTCTCGCAAGAAAAACCGAGAGATAATAGATAATCTCTCGGTTATTCTTACGAGGAAAAAAGCCTAATGTTTTCCAAATAACTTTCGGTTTTTCCCTCGCAAAAATAAACCGAGTGATTATCTATTATCTCTCGGTTTTCATTGCGAGGGAAAAAACGAGAGTTTTTTAAATAACTTTCGGTTTTTCCCTCGTAAGAAAAACCGAGAGATAATAGATAATCTCTCGGTTTTTCTCTCGCAAGAAAAATCAAGAGTTTTCCAAATAACTTTCGGTTTTTCTCTCTAGTGTATAAACCAAAAGATTCATAAAATTTATCGGTAAACACTCAATTAGATTTACCGAAAATGGTAATACTGAATAATGCCGAGAGTTACCCAAATTTTCGGTATTATGGCTGTACCGACAGATATAGGGCCATTACCGAGATTGGAGATTGATTCAATAATTTTGGACAGCAACACTCTTGTACTCTATTTACTAGATCGTGCGTGGGGTGGGATACCCATCATACGACTACATTTTTTTTAACATTTTTTCACTAGTTAGTTTGTAACATTAGTTAAATTATTAAATAAAAACTTGGAAAACTTAATTTTTCAAACTTAATACTATAATATTAATATTAATATTAATATATTATATATATATATAGATGATTCTCATTACAAATTCTTAAATTACATATGAACATAAATTAATCTTAAAATGAAACAAAATAGTTATAAAAATACAATATTATTTTTATTTTAAAATTAATCTAAAATTATATAATTTAATAAGTAACCAATCAGATTTTGTCTAAACTCGATCCTTATCCTCCACCATATTAAGGTATATTATATTTCTTCTCAAGAATGAAAAAATATTTAAATGATATGTTTTCAGAGAGATATTAAATATCTTACTAAAGAGTGGACATGTTTTTTTTTTCTCTTTAATGAGTTTGTTTATTATGGATTATTTGATATTTTATTAAGTTTGTTTAAAAATATCTATTTAATTAAAATGTAAGCTATTGAAGAGGAGAAAGAACCATCAAAGTCAATACATATTCAAATTATGAAAGTAAAAACTAATTTTTTTTTTTTTAAATTTATTAAACCAAATTTAGGTGTAAATTTGATTTGAAAACTAATTTTAATTCATTGGAAATAGTTTATGGAGAAAAAATAAGAAGTTAATATTCTCACTCACAGTTAACTAAGTAGGGGCTAATTTACTTTTTTTTTTTCTATTTTTTCTTCATAATTCATTTTTTTTTTGTTTATAAATAAATAATATTTATATGTATTTTTGAAGGCACACAAATGTTTATTTTGTTACCCAAATATATATATATATATATATATATATATATATATATATATATATATATATATATATATATATATATATATATATATATAATGACATATTCTTGTAAAATAAACACATTATTAAATTTATTATTTTCATCATAAATTTTAGACATTACCATCTGGGTCTACCTATGCACCTTACACACAGACCTTCAAATTCAAAATCAAAATAAATAAATAAATAAATAAATATATATATATCATTTACCCAACTAAATTAATAACTTTTTTTTGGTTAAAATTAATACAATTATTATATTTATTTAATAAAAATAAAATATGTATTTTAACTAAAAATATAATAAAAATAATAAAAATTTCATTTAAGGTATCTGAATCTTCCAGATTACAATGAATAGTTTGTTAACCTTAATTAATTATAAAATTATTTTGCCAATTATTGGCAACAAATAAAATTTAAACATTTTGTACTTTTTCAATCTCAAATATCATTATAAATATATGAGAAAGGATTGTGGGAGATAATTTGAAAGAGAGAATAAGTTATAGAAGTACAATATTACTAATTTTTTTAAAATTATTAGTTTTAACCTAAAATTGAATAAATTTAATAACTAACCAATAAGATTTTATCTAAAACACCATTTACTCTCCACTAGTTACATAATTGAAGTAAGAAATAGAAAACAAAATGTGGTGAGTCTCTTCTTCTGAAGAGTGAAAGAAGATGTAAATTAATTATGTTGGGTGTATCTCTCACATTAAAGTTTGTTTACCATTACTTGATATCTATATATAATATAATATGCTTAATTTTTAAAATATCCGGATTATCGGATCGAGAATTATGGTTAATTTAGATATATATGTGAGAGTAAAGTACAACTCTTTAACTAACTAAACTAATAACACTTTATAATTTAAATTCAATACCAAATTTGATTAACGCATGACATTTTTAAAATATAAGTTCACTTTTTAACTAACTAATATATATATATATATATATATAATATTATGTTTAATTTTTAAAGTGATTGCCGAGTCGAGAGCTGTGGTTTATTTGGATATATGTGAAAATAATTGATATTTGGGTCGGATTGTGGTTGACTCGCCTATAAACATTTTTACCGTAATATTTTTTCACGGTTTTTTATATTATTACTCGTGCAGATGCACGGAATACATGCTAGTTTTTATTAAGTTGGAATAAAAAAATATATATTTAACTAAAATGTAAGTTATTTTAGGGGAAAAATAACTATCAATGTTAATATAAATATTCAAATTATGAAAATAAAAATTAAATGTTTTTATTATTTTTTTAAATCAAATTTATTGGTAAATTTGATTTAAAATCTCATTTTAATTCATTGAGAAATCAATTATGAAAAAAGGAGAATTAATTTACTTTTTTTATTTTTTATTCATAATTTTTTTTATTTATTTGTGTTTATACAGAAATAGTAATTAGTTCATGTGTTCCTTGTGTATTTCTTACGCCAAATAAATAAGTAATCTTCTTTGGTTAATATATATATATATAATCGCCTATTTCTTTTTAAATAAATGCATTATTAAATTTGTTGTTTTAATATAAACTTTAGTCATTATTATTAGTAGTTTGTTAATATTACTTAATTATAAAATTATTTTACCAATTATTGACAACTCATGTGACAAAAAAAAATAGTGGACAATTTAATTTTTCAAACTTAAGTATTATAATATTAATAATTATCATGAAAATTTCTTAAAGTGCATATGAATATAAAATAATCTAAAAATGAAATAAAAAGAAAAAAGAAACAAGATTGTGTTATAGAAATACAATATTATTTTTATTAAAAAAATTATTAATTAACCAAAAATTGAAAATTTTAATAAGTAACAACTAAGATTTAATACTTAGAAACTTCATTCTTATATCATTGAGATAAGAGAAAGATAAAATGAGATTATCTATTTCTTCTAATACTTCAAAAAAAAATTCCTATTTTGATTAAGGACAACTTAACAACGTTCGAATTAAAAAAGATTTTCTTATTAAAACTATTTGCGAGGTATGGGGTGAAATTCACTTATGAGACGTATTTCTTCGAATTCTAACCAAGTTACAAAGCTTTCAGTTTTATGATGGTTCTGATACCCAGTTTTGGAAGACGGAAAATGATGAAATGTTTGTTACTGAGTATGACTTGGGATATCTTACCTACTAGGGGCATATTATTGAATGGTAGCATGTAATATGGTCGCCAAAAATGATCTAAATGCATTAGTTCATCCTATGGCCTACATTTCGTGGTATATTGACTATTCGTGACTATCTTACAAGTTTATGAGAATCCCTAATTCTATCTGTTTTATTTGTGCGGGACATGAAGAGAGCATTCATCATCTATTTGGAGTATGCCCATTTGTAACAGAATTATGGAATAAGTTCTTCAAAATTATGAAATTCCTCATTGTCCCAAAGTTATGGAAAAAGATTAAAGCCTTATCAATGGTTAATGAAAACGTGTTGGATTCAAATCAAGCGTCTTCAAACATTTCTTTTGAGCTATTATCTACCATGTTTTTTTTAATTAAAAGAAAACTAGTATAACACCCCATAGTCATTATCCTCAACTTAAACTCAAAGCATTTTCAGATGAAATCGAACTCGTGACATTTTGGTCTCTAAAGTCAACTCTTACCACTGTGTTACCTCGGTGAAGTTTTTCTACCATGTTTGTATTGAAAGAAATGCGAGAAATTTCACGATAATTCAAATGACGATTGCCCAAGTTTGGAACGATATGGTTGTCGATGGAAACTCACTTATTCGGACATGGAGTCGTATTCCCACAATTGAACAAAATTGAGTATTTAGTCGAAATTGGAACATCCCTTTACGTGTGATACACGTTGTTCAATTTTGAAGGCATATAGTTTGTTTTAATTGCTTTTCTTTTAAGTATTCATTTGTGTTTAAACTCTCTTTTGTGTTGTGTTTTTAGTTAGTTTAAATTATGGTTGTTTTTTCTTGATAAAAAAAAACTCTTCTTTCCCTTTTTTTAGTTTATTTTAATGAAACGATGTTTAAGTTGTTTTAAAATAATATTATTTAAATAAAATGTAAGCTACATCAAGGGAGAAAGAACCATCAAAATCAATATAAATATTCACATTTTGAAATAAAAATTAAATTTATGTGGAAGTTTGATTTGAACTCATTTTAATTCATCGAGATATCAATTATGAAGGGAAAAAAGAAGTTAACTCTCTCACTCACGGTTAGCTATGGGTGTTAATTTACTTTTTTTGTTTGTTTTTTTTTGTTTCAGTGTTTTCTTCATAATTCATTTTTCAACTTTAATTAATTTTTGTTAAGACACAAATAGTAATTTATTTATTGTATTTGTAGGACACAAATAAGATTGTTTGGTTAAAATATATAGAATGACATATTCTTTCAAAATAAATGTATTATTAAATTTATTATTTTGACCATAATTTTTATTCATTACAATTAGTTATTTGATAATATTGGTTAATTATAAATTTTTTTACCAATTATTGGCAACTAAAATGACAAAAAAAACTTGGGAAATTGTAGTTTTTCAAACTTAATTAAGTATAGTTATAAATATATAAAGATGATTATAATTGAAATTTTTTAAATTAAAGTTGGTCAAATACATATGTACAAAGATTAATTCAGAACATTAAATAAAAATAAATAAAATTGAGTTATAAAAATATATTATTATTTTAAAAACATTATTAATTAACCTCAAAATGCTAATAACTAACAATGGAGTTTTTTTTTCTAAACAACAAATTAGATTTTTATCTAAATTCCATCCCTACCGTCTACTATTTACATTATTGAAGTAAGAAAAAGAGAAAATACTGTGGTATAATATATTTTCAGGAAGAGTTTAAGAATATTTAAATTATTTTTTTTTTTAGTCTTGTACTAAAAAGAGGCAATATTTCTTTTTCATATTTTAGGAGTTTGTTTGATTATGGGTTAATTTTTATTGAATTTGTGTAAAAAATAAATTTAATTAAAATATAGTTAGTTAAGAGGAGAAAAACATGAAAATAAAAATTAAATAATTTTATTAATCAAATTTATGCGGAAATTTGGTTAGATTTTAACCCCTTTACAGTTACCTAATAAGTATTTTAATTTGTTTTTTTTCTTTTTTTTATTCATAATTCATTTTTCTTCAACTTTTGTGGTGTTTATACATAAATAGTAAACATGGGATGCATGTGTATTTTCTAGACCATATCCTTATTTTGTTAGAATATATAACTTGCTTATTCTATTTTAAAAAAAAATACATTATTAAATTTATTATTTTGATCAGAATTTTTAGTACGTTAATTAATGATGACGGTGAAATTAAGTTGGTAAAAGTTAAATAATAGAGAGATTAATTATGAATGTAATGTACTGGGTGTTCTTCTACTTGTTCAACATCGAAAGAAGTTAAGAATATTTAAATTAAATATTTTTGAGAGAAAATGAATGTCCTACTAAAAATTGGCTAATTTTTTTAATTCGTTTATCTCTATTACATTCTAGGAGTTTGGTTTGATTATGGATTATTTGAGATTTTTATTTAGTTTGTTTAAAAAATATATATTTAATTTAAATGTGAGTTAGTTAAGGGGATAAAAACCATCAAAATTAATATAATATTCAAATTATAAAAATAAAAATTTAATTTAAAATTGTATTAAACCAAATTTATCTGAAAATTGTATTTTGAATACTTCTTTTCAATTATTTAGAAATCAATTATGAAGAAAACAAAAAATTAAATTAACAATGTACGACTACCAACTTGTTAGGTTGAGTGTTAATTTACCTTTTTTCCTTTTCTTCTTTATAATTCACTTTCAACTTTTTTTAATGTGTATACATAAATAGTAAATTTTTAATGTGTATTTTCTAGTCCACTCAAATAAGACTAAGCTTGTTTTTTTCTTTTTTTTCTTAATAATTAATTTTACTAACCTTTATTTTTGTTTATACATAAATAATAAGTAGTTGACGTGTTACTATGTATTTCTTAAGCTATAAAAAGAAGTAAGCTTGTTTGATTAGAATATATATAATTGCATATTCTTGTAATATAAATGAATTATTATAATTTTATTTTGACCATATGTTTTAGTCATTACAATTAGTAGTTTGTTAATGTTATTTAATTATAAAAATTATTTTACTTTTATAACAAAAAAAACTTGGACAAATTAGTTTTTCAAACATAAGGTATCATTATATTAATATATATAGATGATTCTAATTAAAAATTCGAAAATTAAGGAGTAAATGAACATAAATTAATCTGTAACATGAAATAATAAAAAAAAAAATTAAGTTATAGAAATACAATATAATTTGTATTTAAAAAATATTAATTAACCTAAAATTGTATGTTTTAATAACTATAATTAATATTATGTCTAAAACTTCATCTAACCCAATACTATTTACTATTTAGAGAATTAGAGGTGAGAAAAAAAAAAAGAAAATGTGGTAAATATCTCTTTCTTATAAAAATGGAAGAGTATATTTTAAATAATATGTTTTGAGAGATATTGAATGTCCTGCTAAAGAGTAGTATTACATTTTCTTTTTTCACATTTTAAGAGTTTGATTGATTATGGGTTATTTGATATTTTTATTAAGTTTGTTTAAAAATATATGTTTTATTTAAATGTAAGATACTTAAGAGGACAAATAACCACCAAACTACAAAAGTCAATATAAATATTCAAATTATGAAAATGAAAATTAAATGATTTTTATAATTTTGTTAAACCAAATTTATGTGAATATTTGATGTGAAAACTCATTTTAATTGTTATGAAAAAAAATTAAATTAATCATTTTTATTGTTAACCATCTTATTAGCTAGGTAGAATGGTTAATTTATATTTTCTTTTCTTTTTTCTTTATAATTAATTTTTCAATTTTGTCCGACAAATGCTTCGAACGAATTGGCGAGTCGTTTAGGTTGATTTCTCTATAAATATTTGTCTCTTCTATAATCTAAACGCATTTTTAATTGCTGAAGTTGGTTTAAAGATTAACAATTTGCATTTCATTTAAAAAGTGACTGTAGCTTATTTTGTCCCTTTACAATTCCAAATACTTACTAGCTAGACCAAGAGAAGTCATGAGCTCTGTCATGAGCTGGGTCGCCCTTCTTCTTGCCGATATTTTATTACTTTTACATTTGCAAATATATATCCCCTATAGTGGGTTAAAGCATGGCTATCTAATTTATCACTTGGGAGCCACATCACGGTACAAGATTTAAAGATTCCGGTGAGACCTAGGAAAGAAAATTATTATTAATAATAATAAGGGCAAATTTATATGTGTGACCTCCAATTACCTTCGTCACATGCTTTTAGAAATCGAGTTATTTTTTTAAAATAAATTACTCTTTAAACTTTCAGAAAATGTCATCAATATGCCTTATGACAATTTGTTTTTTAATATTTAACCGCTCTTTTTATATATTATATATATATATATATATATATATATATATATATATATATATATATATATATATATATATATATATATATATGATAAAATAAAGAGAAATTATTTGGTAAAAAATCAAATAATTTATTTTTTTTCTCTCTTTCCTCCCACTTTTACATTTTCCAACCAATGAAAGTGATTCTCTCACCAAATTCTCTCACTAAATTCCCTATCTATATCACTCCTCTAAAATAAATTATATATATATATATATATATATATATAAATATATAATTATAAAAAATATTTGGGTGATTTTCTAAATACTCACTTCCTTTTAATATTTAAATTATTTTTTAAAATATATATATTATATATATTAAGATTTAATAATTATATATATAAATATAAAAATTAATGATTTAAAAATAATATATATAAATTAAATAATTTTATAATTTGTTTGACTAAATTTATGTGAAAATTTAATTTGAAAACTCATTTTAATTTATTGAAAAATCAATTATGAAGAAAAAAAGGAAATAAATAACCTTTTATAGATGACAAATATATTAAGTAGGAAGGTTAATTTACTTCTATTTTTTTATTAATTTTTTGTGTGTATTTATTCATAAATACCAATTCATTTTTATGTATTTATTAATCCACACAAATAAGTCTATAGAGTAAATTCTAGTAGCTCCCTTTATTAACGTTAATATTATTTTAGAACTCACGTTAATATTTATAACAAGTTAACGTCGGTGTCCTCCAAAGCCGACACATACTCCTTTACGAAAAAATTAAAATTTAACAGAAACTCAATCATATTAGTGTCCGCGATACCTGAAATCGACACTAATATTACAATATATTAACGTCGACGTCCCCTAAAGCCGATATAGATATTGGATATTAGTGTCGGCTTATGTTATTGCCGACGTTAATAATATTATATTAATGAATAATTTATCATACCATAAAGTCTAGTGAGAATTTAATGAAAATGAAATGGTTTTTAAATACATAAATTTGTAAAATATGAAAAAATTAAGACAATCCTCAATTATTTGTTAAATATTATAGATATTTAAAATTTAAAATATAAGAGTTTTGTTGAATATTAAAGATACTTCAAATGAAAAATAGAAGAGTTTTGTTGAATATTTCAAGATCAAATGTTACTAGTACATCTCACAGTCCTTAATTATTTACAATCAAACTTATCTAAGATATGTTCATTTTTAATTCCTTTTAAACAACTGAAGATGAAGATGAAGATATCTCAAATGAGATTGAAGATAATTGAGAAAATTTCTTAAGGAGAAGTGGTTCTAACCAATAGACAATTAAACTCTTCTTAGAAATCTCCATCTTTAATTAATTCATTCTAACTAATTGAAGATGATGGAGATGCCCAAGAAGAGATTGATGATCATCGAGAAAATTCTTTAAGGAGAAGTGTTTCAAACCAATAGATTTTTTTTAAGGAGAAGCGAAAAAGCAGCGTGCTAAGTGACTACAGGAATTGGTTTCTCCTTGTGATTTTCGACTAATGTGGTTCTAACTAATAAACAATAGGAGTCTTTTGAGAAATATTCAATTTCCTTTAAACAAATTGAATATAGAGATATCAAGGAAATCAGTAGTTTTGGAGAATCTCAAATTCTTTATGGAGAAACGAAGGAGGATCGTTCTATTTATTGGATAAAATTATTTGGCAAAGACTATCAGCAACGACATTTGTCGGTGGATCATTAATTGTTTGAATATTGATTATTAGGGACGGAGTTAGCATAATTTCGTGGCTAATAAAAAGATTATTAGTCACTACATTATGCTAACGTCGTCCCTAATAGACAAATAAACGTTGAAATTTTCATTGTGTCGACGTTAATATTGTTTTAATATTTGTAACTTTCAACCAATTTGCTTCAAATCAATATCTAATCGGGGTCCTACGAGAAATCTTCAATTTCCTTTTAACAAATTGAAGATAGAGATATCTTAGAAGAGATTGAGAGGACCTCAATTTAATATTGGTTAGAATGAAATTAGTAGTTTCACTTATTTGGAAATCTCAAATACCTTAAGAAAGAAACGAGGGGGAGCGTGCTATTTCTTAAGAAGAGATTTATGATGATTGAGAAAATTATTTAAGGAGAAGTGTTTCAAACCAATAAATTTTTTTCCAACCAATAGACAATGAGATCTTCTAAGAAATTTTTAATTTCTTTTTAACCAATTGAAGATGGAGATTGAGAAGATCCCGATTGAATATTGGTTGGATGAAAATCATTAGTTTAGGAGAATCTCAAATTCCTTAAGGAGAAATAAGAGAGAAACATGCTATTTATAGGCAATGAAAATTATTTGGAAAAAAATATCAACGACGATATTTGTTAGTGGGATGTTGATACAATTATTAGGGACGGTGATATCATAATGTCATGGCTAATAATATATAATATTAGCCACAACATTATACTATCGCCGTCGCTAATAATTTTTGAATATCAACCACATCGATAGTATATTATTTATTATTATCCACGGCGATAAAATAAGGCCGTGACTAATAATATTTGTAAAAATGACAGGAAAAGGGCGGGGAAACCTGACTTTTAGCCATTGTGTATATGATAAAAACTGTGGCTGATAATAATGGAAGGAAATTGGCGGAAAAGCCAGAACATTAGCCATGTCGATGACAACAAAAGTCGTGCCTAATATTGCTGTTAGATAAAATTAGACCGGTTCACAGAACTTAACACATAAACCTTCCATGCAGGAACAAGGAACCGGACCAGTCAAACAAATGAACCGGTTAAGAAGATTAACCAGTCAAGCTAATAAACCGGTACCAGGAACACTCGAAAAATGACCGCACAAAGAAAGGATCGGCCATAACTAAAAACCGGAAACACCAGACAGCCGATCAGCTAGAAGGCAAAGGAATAACTGGAAGCTGTCCAGTTAAACCAATCACACCGGAAGCTGTCCTGTTAAGTCAAATGACCGACCAGCATAAGAAGATACTTTGGGTATCTGTTGAGAACGATACCAAAGGAACAGACTGAACACTTCCATATTCATACAAGTCTGAGGAAAGTCTGCAGGGTGTAGAAAACCGTTCTATAGGATCTTTCCACTTCGGGATAAGTCGGAAAGGAAATCTTCCAAGTACAGACAACTGTCTAACCAACAGTTACCACATTGAGTAAAAGACAAACCTAGCAGGTTTGTCTTACACACCGGAAGAACAGACTGCCAAGTCTGTGAAATTGACCGCCAGGTCTGAATCACTGAACCTCTGCTCAGCCAATAAGATTCAAGGAAGTGAAATATGACCGTTGGCATATTTCACCTATAAAAGGAGCAGTTGAAGAAGAGTAAATGTGGGACAAATAAGTGAGATACAGTGAGACACAAGTGACACAACGATGAATTAATTTACAAGTGATAAGATTGTGTTTTATCTCTAGAAAAGCTTAAGTGCTAAGTTGAAGTGTATTTACAATTTCGGTGTAAATTGTACGAGTGTTATCGAGCAGGAAATAAGTCTCGATCGAATTGTATTTGTATTCCTTAGTGAATATCCTTCTCGCGGTTTCGAGAGGAAGGGGTGACGTAGGAGATTTATCTCCGAACATCCATAAAATTTGTCTCGTTACTTACTTTCTGCTGGTTCTATATTCTAACCAACCTGCACTAACTTATCTACACCGCTCCAACCTACTTGACTCTATCCAAACCGAATCACCAGGTTACAAAAACCGACCCATCAATCTTCAAACCTATATCATCCAAAACCGGTTCTGCCTATTTCGTGAGTGTGCTGCTTCAACCTGAAACAAACCTCTTCCGCGCTTGAACTCAGTTCAAGGGTTTGTGACAGTTTGTGTAGTATTGAAACCCCGGTGTTAATCTCTAACCGGATTAATCACCACCCTTTGAGTGAGACGCGCTAACCGGCCCAACCCCAGTCCTCCAGCCGCGACCTAGATCTAACAATTGCTTTTATCAACGTCGGCCTTACATCGCGGACACTAATAAATATTATTAACCACAGTTGAATGAGCCGACAATAATGATTATTATTAATCACGACGTATGTTCTTCGTCACTAATGTTCGTAAGTAAAAAAACCTATATATACTAGTGTATATATAGATTCTTAAATTAAAGTTGGTAAAATACATATTTAAACACTAATTGGATTAATTATTGTAATAAATAATCTCCAATTAATTAAAATAATGGTCAAAGAAAATAAATAATTTTTTAAGAAAAGTTAAAAGGAGAATTAAAATAAATAATTTTATATAAATGTTGTATCAATTTTATACCATATAAATTTTTTATTAAATCACAAAAATATAATAAAAATGGACAAAAATGTCATATTTATTATATTTTGTAAGTTGACATGGAGTAAAAATGATTTTAAAAAAACCAATTTTAAACAAGCTTCATGGCTAGAAAAAGGTCGGAATCTACTCTAGTCGAAATAAGCCGAGATTAGTGCAGCAGACTACATAGCCATCGGATGAGCACTGAATTGTTATTCAACGCCGCATCATTCAATTGTGTAGCCCGCTGCAACGAAAGAGGAACGTTTCCACGCAGCAGCGGATCAACAGACGGATGATTCCAAAGGCGTTAACCCAGACGCGCGCGGATTGTTCATTGCCAATAGAGCGCAAACAGAAAGCCCATCGTCCGCCCTTAGGCTAAAAACGGCGACGTTTCGGCCCATTCTCAACACTCAACCGCGGAAGAAGAAAACGATGTTGTTCTCGTCTGGTTTGTCTTCTTCCTAGAACCGACGAACTGGATCATGATTTTTCAAAGATGGAACATTGTTGTTTCTCCACCATTTGACTTCGTTCAAAGGGTGAAATGATCACCCTACTTTAGTGATCATTTCACCTACACCCTAAGGCAGCATCATTTCCTATACAAGCAACTAGCCGAAGATCAAACAAAAGACGATTGATGGTCTTTTTGACTAAACTGAAGGCAGAAGATCCACCCTCAAGCCCTCAATCAATTCCGAACAAAATCTGTCATTGAAAATCTAAAAGCTTTTTCTAAAATTTTGAAAATTTAATGTTAGGCTATAAAGCTCGGATCTAAGCATTTAGGAAGCTTCTAAAAGAGTTAAATAGTGTTCTCCAACTCACATTGAACTTCCAACCATATTGTAACTCGATTTACAAGTTAAAATTGAATTTTTCACATTACAATTCGACTAGTTTTATATAGTGCTTGGTTGTCTAATTTTTTTTATTGAAAAACGATTCTAAGATCATTTGTAAGCTTTATATTTAAACAAAACTGAATCAATCAACTTAAATCAGAAATACCCAAATTTAATTCTGAAAATGTTCAAAATCGGGTTTTATTATTGAGTTATTACTCAAGAAAAGTGGCCCAGAAATCATCCAAACGAGTATTTAAGGATGTTAAGAACATAATCAAGCCAATTACAAGCCATCTCGGTCATTTTTAATTAAAAACTAAATTTTTGATAAAAATAAAAAATTCAGTTCTTGAATTGGTTAAAACGAACAAACAATATTCATGTTTTGGTTTCAGTTAACTATATATATGAAGCATAAGGAAGTTATTGACAAGCTCCTTACGCTTTATTAAACCTTAAAACTCAAAAACACGTTTTTTGTATCAAAATTGTTTAAGTCGAGAGGGACATCATCCTGATCAAATGATGCATCAAGATGATGTTATAAATGATCATTAAGACCAAACGAAGCTTCCAATGCCCTTGAATCAAGGGAATAGAGCCTTAGTTAAAAACATCAAACCTACAGTTTGATGTTCTTGATATTCGAATGAGGGTTCAACCTGGGTTCGATTTAGGACTAAGAAAATTGAACCCTCCCCTGCACCAGGCCGAGAAAACCTAGCCTAGGACCAATGATTCCTATCCTAGGACAGAGAAGCCTTCTGCACCAAAGATAGAGGAATCTCACACTCGATTGAGGACTCCTAGACTAGGACCGAGAAGCCTTCCGCACCTTGGACTGAGGAATCTTGCACCTGACCGAGGATTCCTAACCCAAGACTAATAGCCTCCAACATTCGACCGAGAGCTCCTCGCATCCTGACTGAGGATTTCTAGCCTAGGACTGAGAGCCTCCCACACCCGACCGAGAGTTCCCACACCTCGACCGATGAACCTCAACCTAGGACCAAGAAAAATGACACCCTAGGTCGAAAGGGCTAGTCTAGGGGCATGTTTGGTTAAGATTTCCAAATTCAATTTTGTTTTTAATTTTGAAACCCAAACAATTTTCTAAAATTCTAAAAAAGTATAAAACAATTTCAAAATATTTTTTAGAATAAAATTATTTTTTTTTCGGGGTGGACTTTAGCCCACCGAGCCCCTATATAGATTCGTCCCTGTGTCTATTGAGAATCTATAAAAAAAATTACGGTGTCTATAAATATTTCAATTTGGTTTTGTTTCAACCGCTTTAAGATTGACCATGAACGTGTGTCAATACAGAGTTTTTGAATTTGAATTGTATTATTTCTTTATTATATGGTAATGTAAAATTAAATCCTAACTTTTTTATTTTATTATTTTAACACCAATTAAAGAATATAATTAGGGATGTAAATGAACCGAGCTGCTCGCGAGCTATTCGAATCTCGGCTCGACAAAAAGCTCGTTCGAGCTCGTTCGTTAGTCTTAACGAGCCGAGCTCAAGCTCGTTTAAAAGCTCAGAAATTTAAACGAGTCGAGCTTGAACTTCTCGATATTCGGCTCGTAAGCTCACGAATATGTTCGTTTATAGGCTCGCTTATAAGCTCGCGAACACGTTCGATTATAATATTGTTTAAATATAATTTGTAAATTATTTTAAAAAAATAGTAATATATAAATATATATTATAATAATTAATATTATTACATGATTATATTTATATTAATATAATAATAACATATAAAGCTATAAACTAATTTGTTACTCTTATCATTTGAAAAGTATATTTATAATTATAATTTTAATGTTGCATTCATTTCATTGTTCAATTTATAAACGAGCTTTAAACGAGCTTTCTAAACGAGCTTTAAACGAGTTTTCTAAACGAGCTTTAAACGAGCCGAGCACGAGCGGCTCGTGAGCTCAAATAAATCCATACGAGCCGAGCTCGAGCTCGATTGTAAAAGCTCGAAACGAGCTCGAGCCGAGCTCGAGCCCGAATATATACTAGACGAGCCGAGCTCGAGCATGATACTGTTCGGCTCGGCTCGGCTTGGCTCATTTACATCCCTACATATAATGTCTTAAATAATCAAAACAGAAAACTTGTTTACTATTCTAATTTTCACTAAAAAAAAATCTTAAATTAAATTGAAGTCATAACTCTTTGAATTAAAAAAATTAGAGTAGTTTTAATATTTAAATAGATTTTCATTACTAGAGTTTTCAATAATCTAATTAAAAATAGAAGTAAAGTACTTATATGACAATGAATAAGAATGCAATTTTTTTAAGGCATTTCTAATTACAATATTTTGTCGGTTACAGTTGTAAGTAAGGGTTTGAAAGAATAGAACTTTCATAAACAACACTTATATGTGCAAAAATTAAGAGCTATTTGTCAAAATTAAAATCACTTTGAAACACCGTCATAATGTAAAAATTATAGTAAGAAACTCTTTTATATATGAACTAAGATGTTATTGAAATAATAGATCATCCGAGAAATTAATGTTCGAACATTATATATTCATCGAAAACTAATTTACTATCGAAATAGTTATAAAACATTTATAATTTATATTGTCGTCAATAACCCATTTAAAAACCCTTTTATATACAAAATGTATGTTGTCGTCGAAGTTCTTAAATATAGTTGCTAGTTCTCCGAAACTTCTGCCTTCAAATTTCTTACTAGTATTATCTTTGTATAACATTGATATGTTGTGAGATAATAATGGATCAATTATGATTATAGTTGTTTGATGTAAAAATCCAAACATATGTATGCATGCATGTAGACTCTTATATCAAGTTTGATAAATATATGATTATATCAACATATTTAAAAACTCAGATCTGATTATAATATTTTAAATTATTTTATAATAAAAATATATCTCTTTATGAATTATATATATATATATATATATATATATATATATATATGAGTATGTTCATTAAAATAGAAATTAAAAATAACTAACAAATGTTTAAAAAAAATGGTATATCATTTAAGGGGCAAGAAAATATCAATGTTAAAATACATATCTAAATTACGAAAATAAAAATTAAATAATTTTTATATTTTATTAAATAAAATATATGTGAAAAATTGATTTGCAAATTCTTTTTAAAAGAGAAATCAATTGTGCATGAAAATAAAATTAAGAAAAAAATAAATAACTGAAAAAGTATTAAATTAACTCTATTATTCTAACTGTTACCCCCACGTACTAGGTAGGAGCTAAGAGGGTTAATTTATTTAATGTTTTCCTTCTTTTCCTTCCTAATTTATTTTTCACTTATTGCTTGCTGTGTTTATACATAAATAGTAATGAATTGATGTGCATTTCTTACACCACACAAGTTTGTTTGGTTAGAAGATAAGAATCACATATTATGTTTTTTAATAAGCTTATTAAAATTTGTCATTTCTATCTTTTAGTGGTTATTAAATTAATAATTTATTAACATTAGTTAATTATAAAATTATTTTACTCTTTAGAGGCAATTCATATGACAAAAACAACCCGGACAATCTAACTTTATAAACTTAAGTATCATTAGATTCATATAAATTTATAAATGATTTTTATTAAATTTAAGTAGGTTAAGTGCACATTATATAAATTATTTCAAAACATAAAATAGAAAAAGAAACAAAACTGGGTTATAGTACATTATTATTTTTAATTATTTTTACAAAATTATTAATTAACCATAAAATAAATATATTAATAACTAATAAATAAAATGTTATCTGAAATTTCATCTTTACGTCACTATTTACATTGTTGAGGTAAAAAAATGGTATGAAAAAAAATGGTGTGAGTAACTGTCTTAAATTGTGAAAGAATATTTATATATTTTGTGAGTTCATTTAATATGTAGTACTATAAAAGTGGAAAAATTTATTTTATTTCTCATATTTTAGGAATTTGTTTGAATATGGGTTAATTGATAATTTTATTGAGTTTTTGTTTTAGAAAAAAAAAATTATTTAAATAAAAAAAATAAGTTATTTGAATTTATTCACTAATTATTTGTGAATGCACGAAAATGTTCATTTTAATAAAATATAGTGATGGTAATTAAATGTATAATTTTGTCTAATATTTTGAATAATTTATCATGATATTAATTTAATTATTTAATAATTTCAAATAAGAAAAAAAAAGGACTACAAGTGGGTGGAGAAGAGCAGCTAATTAGTTTTTCTTTTATATGAAAACGGTATCATGGTCCCTAGCTAAGACAGTGCATTATTACTAGTATTTTTGTATACACATTTTAATGTCTAGACTGACACATAGTTTTAGACTTCTAGTTAATTAAAATTGAAATAGTAACAATTAATTATGTGAAATGTGCATATTTGCCTATATATATATATATATATAATGCCAAATTTAATTGAAGATATCTAAAAGCACTTTCAATCTAAACATAATTTTTTTTTGCAAAAAAGATAATGCACTTAAAATACTATTTCAGTGCAGAAATTTATTCTTAAAAGTTAAAATGAAAATCAAATTTATATAAGTTTTTAACTCTCTTTACATTTTGTTAGTAAATTAAAAATTATTTCAAGAAGTTATGTTTTGTTTTTCAAACTTCAACCATATTTGTCTTAGATTTTTTTTTTATTTTTTTGAACTTTAATAAATATATATAGTGAATTAATTGACAATATTTTTATTATTTAATTACCTATTTTTTTTTATATATATGTGAATATTAAATGTTGCAATTATACAACATTTTTAAAATAATAACAGAATTAGTAATTAATTAAATTAATATTGCAGTATTCAAAAATAATATATAATAACTTAAGATTTGAAATTAATTGTTGTAAGGTAAGCCTGTATAAAATTTATTATTTAAATTAATAGAAACAAATAAAAATGCAATAATCATAATGTTTTTCTTTTAAATAATGTAATTATCTTTTTGTTTTCACATTCACTATATCTAAGAATGTATTTAGATTTTTCAGGTATCTCTCTACGGTACTTAAATAAGATTATAAGTGATTTTGTCATATTAGACATTTTCACTCTGTCTGAATAAATTATCCTGTGACATATATATATTTTCCAGCAATAATTGCTTTTCTTTTCTTCCATATATATATCTATTTTTCACATCAACATATAACATTCAATTCATTCTGTCAATCCAGGAGATTTAACAAAATAGTGATGATAATTTAATAGAATAGACCATCTAAACCCGGTCATAGAAAAATAAAAACCAAATTTAGTATTTTGAAAAACAAAATGATCTCTAAAAGAAAAGATTGATATTCATTATAATTGTGATTCAATATTTTAATCAGGGCTGAGTATCCCTTTTCTTGTTTTTTTAATAAGTTATTTCCAAACCCGGTTATACAAAAATAAAAGACAAATTATTTATTTTGAAAAACACAACAATCTCTAAAAAGATTATATTTATATTCATTGTAAATGAGATTCAATATTTTAAAAAGGGCTTAGTATCCCATGTTTTGTTTTTTAAATAAGTTATTTCCATAGAAATGAAGTTTTAGATTTATCTTGAAATGGGATAGTGTTTTAGTATCGATGATCCGATATAAGTATATAAATAATTGATATTATTAATTTTCCAAAAAGACGTCTAAACTATATAATCGTGCAATTTCTATTTAGAGAGATCCCCTTAAAGATCTAGTTTTTCAGGTGAAAATGTATATGAAAAATTATTGTATGAAAATCTTATTATATGTGTGGTAGTTGAGCAAGTCTTTTGTAATGAAAGTGTTAGATTAAATTAAATAA
Organism: Impatiens glandulifera; assembly: GCF_907164915.1. Lineage (NCBI taxonomy): Eukaryota > Viridiplantae > Streptophyta > Magnoliopsida > Ericales > Balsaminaceae > Impatiens > Impatiens glandulifera. The sequence continues at coordinate 34,381,819 of NC_061862.1, read as the reverse complement.
AGAAAAGTGAAAATTAATTAAGATAAATAATTAATTACTCAAGAAATTAAGCACGACATAATTTTAATGATGTGATTGAACAAAACTAAATTGGGTGATTTACTTTTGTGCAGGTTCAAATCTAAAGAAGTATGTCCCTTCGGACACTGTCTGAAGCTAGCGCATATAGTTGTCGTCTAATTACTTCACTTCAGACGTGGTCTGAATAATGCGCGAGCAGACATTGTCTAATTACTTCAGAATTGGTCTGAGTAATGCGCAAGTGTACATCGTCTAATTACTTCAGACATGGTTTGAGTAATGCGCGAGTAGACATTGTCTAATTACTTCAGACGTGGTCTGAGTAATGCAAGAGCAAACGTCGTCTAATTACTTCAGACGTGGTCTGAGTAATGCACGAGAAGACATCGTCTAATTATTTTAGACGTGGTCTGAGTAATGCCCAAGAAGACGTAGTCTAATTACTTCAGATGTGGTCTGAGTAATGCACAAGAAGACGTCGTCTAATTATTTCATACGTGGTCTGAGTAATGCACAAACAAGCAGACGTCGTCTAATTACTTCAGACGTGATCTAAGTAATGCGCGAGCAGACGTCGTCTAATTACTTAAGACGTGGTCTAATTAATGAGCGAGAAGACGTCGTCTAATTACTTGAGACATGATCTGATTAATGCACGAGCATACGTCGTCTAATTAATTCAGACGTGGTTTGAGTAATGCAAGAGCAGACGTCGTCTAATTACTTCAGACGTGGACTGAGTAATGCGCGAGCAGACGTCGTCTAATTACTTCGGACGTGGTCTGAGTAATTCGCGAGCAGACGTCGTCTAATTACTTCGGACGTGGTCTGAGTAATGCGCGAGCAGACGTCGTCTAATTACTTCAGACATGGTCTGAGTAATGCGCAAGCAGACGTCGTCTAATTACTTTAGACGTCGTCTGAGTAATGCACGAGCAGACGTTGTCTATCTTCATCAGAAATTGTCTAAAGAAGAGCGCGAGAAGACGTCGTCTATCTTCATCAGACGCGGTCTGAAGAATAGCGCGAGCAGACGTCGTCTATCTTCATCAGACGTGGTCTGAAGAAGAGTGCGAGCAAACATCGTCCAACTGATCTAATACCTTGCTTCAGCAGCCGTCTGAAGGATTCCTAGCCTAGGACAAAGAAGCTTTCCGCACCTAAGACCAAGGAATCTCGCACTCGACCAAGGACTCCTAGACTAGGACCGAGAAGTCTTCCGCTTCTTGGACCGAGTAATCTTGCACCCGACCGAGGATTCCTGACCCAAGACCGAGAGCCTCCAACATCCGACCGAGAGCTAGCTCCTCGCACCCTAACTGAGGAACTCTAGCCTATGACTAAAAGCCTCCCACATCCGACCAAGAGTTCCCGCACCTTGACCGAGGAACCTCAACCCAAGACCGAGGAAAACAACACCTAAGGCCGTGAGGGTTAGTCCTAGGGTTAATAATTTTGTTTATAATTTTGAAATCAAAACAATTTTCTAAAATTCTAAAAAAATAGAAAAAAAATTTCAAATTTATTTTAGAATATTTTCATAAAAAATATTTTGATAAGGGTCAATTTGAGATTTATTTTTAATCCTAATACCTTAAACGGATATTTTTCAGTTATTTTCATCATCAATCGTAAACATCAACCTCATGTACCAGTATTTAAATATTATTATATAATTTTAAATGTAAGAAAAACTTGTGCATGTGTAGAAGCTGAAGAATGTTGGTTAAATAAAACAAAATAAAACCATTTTTTTTAAAGCAAAACATTATAAAGTAGAGATAATTTTTAACGGATAAAGAGAATATAGTGCGAAAGTCTTTTCCTTGATATAATTAAACACCGAACCTAAAAAACTCTAGTCAAAATACGTTTGTATACATATAATTTTATTGATTTTTTGAAATTAATTGACTACTATTATTAAAAAAAATAAACCAATTAATTAATTTGAATTAATATATATTTCTTTAATCAAATTATAGTTTGATTATGTAAATCTAAAAATTATTTAAATTTGATAAAAAAAAATATTGGGACATATATTTGAAAATTTTTAAAAATAATATTTTATTAAACAAATATTATTTGACATGCAAATAGATGTACATAAATTAATTCAGACCATTAAATAAAATTGAGTTATAAAAATACATTATTATTTTTTAAATATTATTAATTAACCTCAAAATGCAATGGTAATAACTAACTGATAATTTTTTTTAAACAACGAATTAGATTTTATCTAAATTTCATCCATACCCTCCAAAATTTACATTATTGAAGTAAGTAAAAGAGAAAATAGTGTGTTTTTTATTTCTTCTAAAAGAATGAAAGAATATTTGTGAAAATTATACGTTTTTGAGAGTTTTGTACTAAAAAGAGGGCAATATTTCTATTTCATATGTTAGGAGTTTGTTTGATCATGGGTTATTTGAGATTGTTATTGAATTTGTTTAAAACATATATTTATTTAAAATATAGTTAGAAGGGGAGAAAAAATACATGAAAATTAATATACATATTTTATTTATGAAAATAAAAATTAAATAATTTTTATAATTTTATTAATCAAATTTGATCTTAAAATACCTTTTTCAAAGATTTAAAAATCAATTATGAAGTAAAAAAAGAAAGAGTAAATTTTAAAAAAACCCCTCTATGAACCTACCTAAATAGTTAGATAGTGTTAATTTCATTTTTTTTCTTCATAATTCATTTTTCAGCTTTTGTTGTGTTTATACATAAATAGTAAATAGAGGAAGTGTATTTTCTAGACCACACAAATTAATCTAAACTTATTTTGTGAGACTATATATAGAATCAGGTACATATTCTATTTTAAAATAAAGACATTATTAAATTTATTATTTTGATCACAATTTTTAGTTATTACCAAATTAATAATTTGTTAATATTAGTTAATTATAAAGTTATTTTACCCAAACTCATATGACAAAAAAACGACTTGACAATGTAGCCTTTTCAAAATTATGTATTATTTGGTAATATAGTTAAGTAAATATGATAAAGATATAAAAAAAAACTCTAATATAAGACAGAAGAGCTGATTGTTGTAATTAATAAAAAAAGTATAGTATATATTTTCATTAAGTGATATCTTATTATGATACAGTCAAGTGAAGACGAGCATTTACAAAATAGATACTTAAATTTAAACCTAATTTTGCTTTAATAATTATATTTGATGGTCCCAAGTAGATTCCTTGCATTATTGGTGTATTTTTTTTAGTAAGAATTTCTCCAAAATGGTCTATCATGCAACATGTGACGTCTGAGTATTCCCTCTCTCTCTCTTACTCTTAGCTAATTAAAATTGATCGAGGTGAATAATAAGTGGGGTCCTCCTATTCCTTCCTAGCTAACTAATAAAATTGAGGTGAATAATAATAAGTAATAGTGAATAATAAGTGGGGTCCTCCTATTCCTTCCTAGCTAACTAATAAAATTGAGGTGAATAATAATAAGTAATAGTGAATAATAGTAAAGGTAAATTTAAAGGATGGAATCACCGCGTGCGCCTGCCTATATATGTAATGTAAATGGCCACTTGTTTGTTCATCAGTATCGAGAGAGAGAGAGATCAAGAGAAAACCGATCCAGAGAGAGAGAGAGAGAAGTTAAGAACTGAAGTTCAAGAAAACCAAACAACGTTTACAATATTTCCGAAGAGAAGAGAGAGAGATGGCAAACAATAAGAAGGTGATGATGTCTCTCACATTTGTAACACTGATCTTCTGCTTGCAGGTACTGGTGGAACCTGCCCGTACCATTTTCATCCCCATGGAGGTTTGCACCCTAAAGCTCTGCGCAGCAGCATGCCTGAAGCGTTTTGGAGGACTCTATCAGTCCTCCAGCTGTAATATTATCAACCGAACTAGCTGCGCGTGTACCGTTAAGTCCCAGGGTGATGTATGAAGAAGAGCAGGAGATAGATACATCACCATGACCATTATTATTATTATTATTATTTCTGTTTGTTTGTTTGTTTGATGATGAACTGATGAACTGATGATGAACTGATGAACTGATGATGAACTGATGAACTGATGAACTGATGAACTGATGATGATGATGATGTGACGAACTATTATTATTATTATTTATTGTTTGCTTGCTTGCTAGTTAATTAATTATCTATCCTATTTGCATTATTAATCCTTTATTTCGTACTTCACTTGATTGCTGTTTTTAATTTGTATAACATTTCACTAATTAATTAATTACTTACTGCATGTATGTATGAATGTAGACATTTATAGATATGTGTAATATAATTAATTTCTTCTTCTTTTTAAAAATCACTGTTAATTATCTAGAAATAGATCACTGTTAGCTACAGGTCAGTTAGATGAAGATGAAGATGAAGATGAAGATGAAGATGAAGATGAAGATGAAGATGAAGATGAAGATGAAGATGAAGATGAAGATGAAGATGAAGATGAAGATGAAGATGAAGATGAATAATGCCGCAAGCAAGCAAGCAAGCTGACTGGAGAAAGAAAGATCCGGGAATGATTGACGACGAGCGTTCTTTGAGATCGATGAAAGTAAAAGCAGACCCACAAATTAAAAGAGTAGCTTGATAGATAAACAGTGCTAGTACCATCGGAAAACCCTTGTCTTAGAAACCCTTCTTTTATCCAAATGACTTAATTCTTGTATAAATTCGTAACTGTAACTGATTTATCTACAAATTTATCAATGTGATCATTTTTAGTTTGACTTTTAAACTGTCTAAAATTCCATTTAAATAAATTCTATAAAATTGCCTAAAATTGATTTTTAAAATTAAAATATTAAAGATTTTCTTTAAGTTTTGTTTTGTTTTCCTAATTATATGTCTTTAAAATTTAAATTATTTATTTTGTGATTGTTTTCATATCAAGTTGGTAACTTCATTTTTACTATTTCATTTTAACTCTAACCATGACTATAACTCAAATGAATGATTAAGAATATAATTTTCTATAACTAACGCGCAAGGTTGAACTAAATTTAACTTCAGAAATTTCATCTATATTTTTTTGTGACATTTTTATGGTCCAGTTTAATTAGTACTAATGGATAGTATTGATTCATCATGAGATTTCAATACTAATCAAGATTCAAGTTTGATACTTTTTAAAAAAAATAATTTTAATTACATTTTATTAAAACGACAACATTAGCAAATTAACGATAAATAAAAGAAAATGACTTGCAAAATTTTAAAAAACAATTAAAAATCATTGCATCAAAATCTCAAGTAAAGGTAGTCATTAAAATTGAGTAAGATATCTAATTGTTAATTGACCAAGTTCTTTTCTGATGGGAAAAATAATTTTATATTTTATGTTAAGAAAAATTTATTTTCATAATAATTAAAATTTTCTTCAAAAATCACAATTAAATATTACATAACCTCTATCAGATTATCCAACCGTGCTACGATTAGGTAGGAGGGTAAAAATATTATTTTTCCTTTTCATTCCTCATAATTCAATTTTTAACTTTTGTTGTATTAGTATTTAAAATAATAATTTTAATTTATAGCAAACATAAAATAATATTATAACGTGAGATGATTCAGTTTGTTTTTCATATTTAAGTGCCATACTTTTCAACTTTTATTTTTTATTTTTGTGCTAGTACATAAATGGTAACATATTCATTTAATATTTTTTTTTATGCGAAAGTCTAGAATAAAAGTTGGACATTAAATAGAATAGTTCTATTTAATATCTTTACTAATGAGGTGTTTCGAAATGGAAGAAGAAACACTCTATTCACATTTGATACCTTGTAATTAAATAGTTTATTCTTGATTATTTTTTTAATTATAATTTATGATAATATTTATATCACAATTTTGTACTCTTTCAAAAATAAAATAGTTTAGTCATAAAAATTTTATTCTCAAAATAAGCTCCCTCCATCTTTTATATATTTTACCAACTTAATTTCACCATTATTTTATTCACCCTTAATTTGAATACAATATGTTATCTATTTTATTTACATTTAGTCATTCTAAATAGAGAGCACCAATAAGTAACAATAATAATGCATGCAGCGTCGGTTTTAGTTGGGCACCGTCGAATCATTTTTATGTAACTGAAAAAAATAATAGTGCTCTACTCCAACTATTGTCATTATTTTTCATATTTTATTCCAAATTTAAATTAATATCTATATTACATTAAAATTTCCAAGAAAACTTTTTTCTCTTTAGAAATGTTGAATGCATGAACATGATACGTTCCATTTACGTATAACACATGTGATTAAATTGAGGTTAATTAATAATTTCAACAAAAATAAAAATAAAAATTATTTCTGTAATTCATTTTTTTTTATTTCATATTTCCATATTAGTTTAGAACTAGTCATAATCCCACTAAATGCTTGTTTGATCTTTGAGTTTCTTTAATAATTTTTACTTAAAATTTTGCAATCACTTCATCCATTTAATCACTTTTTTATCTAATAAAATACTAAAATTATCTTTTATTTAATTATTTTAAATTAATTTATCTAAGAGAGAATAAATTAATTTAAAGATATTTTGGTCACACAATTCTATTTTTAATTTTAATCAAACCGATTTAAAAAAAAACTTATAAAACCCAAAAAAACTATTTCCTAAAATGTGCTCTAAGATTTTATATTTATATTAGATTAACTTTAAGTGATATTTAATTTTTTAAAACTACATTATCCAAAATTCTGATTTGTTATAAAAATTATTTATAATGATTTGTTAAAGGCTTATTTTAAACCTGCTTAGAACATCCCGAATATTAGCCTTTTATATTATTAAACTCTTATCAATGATGAAATTAGAAACAAACATTTTTGTTTGGCAAGCTTCTAAATTCCATCGTATCCTTTATTAACAAATAACGATTTGTTAATCAATATTTCCTTTTTTTTTTACCCGTTAACTTCAGTCTAACATCAAATAAAATAGAATATATATATATATATATATATGTTAAATAATCAAATTGGCAATTGTTTAAAATTATTATTTATTATAAAAACAACTTCAAATATTATCTTATTAATTTTTTTTAAATATGGACAATATTAATTTCAATCATATTTTGATCTTATTTTTGAAAATATTAATAATAATTGAAATATTATATTTTAAAAAATAATTAAATATTTTGTACTTTAAAACAATTTAAAAAAATTATTCCTAAAACTCGTAAAGTCTCATATATATAACTTTGAGAGATTTGAGATTGAATTCTTCATTTCTCAAATTGATTTTTTGAAGTTAAGTTATTACATAATTAAACAAAAAATAATAATAATATTTGGAAAGTTTTAAATTGGAAAATTTTGAATTACTCGATTGAAGTTTAAACATAAAAAAACACACAAGAAAATGATAGAGAACCTTAATTAGATAGGCGCCCTACATTTCACTCATAAGCTCTACTATTTAAGTATTATATATATCACCCCTCAACTTATTTACGTTTATTATTAATGTGTTTTTTATTTTTTTACTTCTTGCATACAACTTTAATTAATTTATTAAGAAATTAGGCTCTCTAAGGGCTTGTTTGATTTGGTTATTTGAGAGGTTTTATTAAAATTATTGTTTAATAAAAAAAATATTATTTCATTTTTTAGTTAATTTAAAACTGTTATTTTCTATCTAAAATTTAAACTTGATAAATATATATATATATATATATATATATATATATATATATATATATATATATATATATATATATATATATATATATATATATATATATATATATATATATATATATATATTAAAACCAAATCTAACAACAAAATATTATTTTTTTTTTTTGAAAAGATTAGACTTTTCATTACTCACTCAGTCGAGAAGATCAAAAGCATACAAGAAAAAAAAAAAATACCCCACAACCACAAAGACGAACCCCCATCCCAAAAACAACAGTACTCCATCAAGAAAAAAAAGAACAAAAACATTTGGGCAAATCAAATATTACATGGTTAATTAACAACATGGAAATAATTTGTAATGACAGACATCGTTTTATCCCAAATGAGCGGGGTGGATGCATGACCTTCACTAAACAACAGAGCCGACCCCGAGGTTTGGGCTGCCCTAGTATCGGTAAAAAAAGTTCGATATACTTTTTGTTGTCCTAGGTCTAGTTTTAAAAATTTATACAAAAAATTCAATTTTGGTGAGATTTGAACTCATAACCACATAGAAACCTTAAATGCATATCTTCAACCACCAAGTTACAACTATTTATGTTTAAAATTACAATAAATATAACTAAATATTTTGATATTTTTAACAAATGGGCTTCCCTAAGGAGTGGACTTCCCTAACTCGAGGGCTTGCGGGGGTTACCTAGGGCCGACCCTTCTAAACAAGCATCTATTAAGTTCGATCCATACATTCCAAATCACAAATGCATAAATAGTCGTCCGAAGTTTTCGTTGTTCATCGGCCGCGGCTCCAAAGGCGAGCCATCCCATGAAAAAAAATCCGCAAGTTACTAGGGAGCATCCAAACATGAGAAATCATATCCACATTTCCACGCTACACGAGTAACCTTACAGACTTACAATGAAGAAGCAAATGATTATTGTCCTCTTTCTTACAAAAACACACAACGACTACCCAACATCACATCCTTGTGTTTTAACTTTTAACCTTCCACATTTAGAGTGCGGTGTAAGACTGACCAACAAAATAAAGATATGCGCGGAGGAATGAAAATACCCTCAAATTATTTTCCATGTAAATGAGTCGGGGTTTCCCATTGATAAAATACCCTAACATGATCAAACGGTCAAAACATCATCATTATTCTTCAACGCCAAAGAATTCAATCGAGTGTTATTACAATGGACTTCGGACAAGCATGATAGAAAGAGACCTTTGTTTGGACAACATCCCACACAAAAAATCTCAGACAAAAGAATCTTAGAACCTTCGTGAACCCATAGAGAAATAAAAAATGTATTTTAATGTGAATTAAATATAGAAAAAATTTAAAAAAAAACTTGTTTGCTGTGTCCACATTTCTTCTTCCTGACAACTCAATGATGAATATTTCAGTCAACAATCAATAACATCAAAAGAAAAAACCTAATACAAATGATTAATTTTCCTTCTACAGTATTATAATTCAAACAAAAAGTATAAACTTTCATATAAGCAGATTAACCATATAAAAAGAATAATCACAAGATCCGCACACCTAATATTATAATTAGAGATCTAACAGTGTACTGCCAATTATGAATATTGAAATAATAAAAACAAAAAAGACATAAAAAGGTAAAAAAAAAAAATACCTTACGTAGATTCATTTTTGCATAACCTGGAAGATGACAACTCGAGAATGAATACTTCAGTCAGCCATCAATACCGTCAAAAGAGAAAACCAAAACCAAATGATTAATTTTATATTTACAGTATTATAACTCAAACAAAAATATATAAAACTTTCACATAAGTAGATTAACCATATAAGAAAAAACATCTAATACAAGAAGATAAGAAGAACAATCACAAAATCCGCACATCTAATATTATAATTAGAGTTCTAATAGTGTACTGCCAATTATGAATATTGCAATAATCAAAACAAAAAGACATAAAAGGTAAAAAAAATACCTTACGTAGATTCATTTTTGCATAACCTGGAAGATGACAACTCGATGATGAGTACTTCAGTTCGCTATCAATACCATCAAAAGAGAGAACCAAAACCAAATCATTAATTTTATATTTACAGTACTATAACTCAAACAAAAAAAATATAAAACTGTCATATAAACAGATCAACCATATAAGAAAAAACATATAATACAAGAAGATAATAGAAGAATCACAAGATCCCACATCTAATATTATACTTAAAGTTCTAATACTGTACTGCCAATCATGAATATTGTATGTATCAAAACAAAAAACATAAAAAGGTAAAAAAAACACCTTAAGTAGATTCATTTTCGCATAAAGTGGAAGATGTCTTGACAGCTCCCTTGTCAACCAACAAAAATTCTAACTTATTTATTTGTGCTTGCATCTTTTCTTGGTTAGCAACCATCCTCTTCAATTATTATTTTATATCATTAATCTCATCAACCTTTGTTCTACCATCCACAGAAAAGTCAACACTCTTTAAAGATTTTGGATATGCTTGAAGACCCAATCCTCTCACACGTCCATATGTATCAGGACCAATCACTTGTGAGTATATATCGCTATGAAAAGCTCTTATGTCTTGTCCCTCAGAAGGTGTTTGGATTAACTTGTTTTTAATTGATTCCTAAATGTATTAAATTTAACGTTAATACATTTTAAACACATATAAAATGTATACGCATAACATTTTTACCGCGGCTTGAGATGAATTGTCATCTAAAGGTCTTCCATCTTTACAAGCTTTATGTGTTTCGAGAAATACATGAGCTCGTGAGTGCTCCAGTCCAGCGTTTGCCTAAAACACTACAAGTAATACATATTTATAGAATAAATTATTGATGTCATAATTCATATTATTATACCATTTCAAAAGCAACACGAGCAAAACTTTTAGATCCAGATGTATGCGACATCTTCTGTTTCTCTCGACATCTTTTGTTGATTGAACTATTTCTCTAAACAATAAAAATTATAAATTTTATTTATATAACAATCACTATAAATATAGAATCACATTGTCATACCAGGTTCTTATCTAAGTACCAAAAATTGACAAGGACATTCCATTGTACATTTGGAATCCCAACTGGCCTATTCTTTAACAAATCTTCTCTCAACGGATATTTTTCAAAATATCGTGCTTTCAAATCAGATCGATAACCTTTCAATGACCTTCCCAACGATTTTAGTACCCAAATTTCAGCCATTTGAGGTAAATCAAACCTATTCTGTAAAAATAATTAGTATTAACATTAATAAAAATAAATAAATATTATGAATGATAAATAATTTACCTTGACCAATGTTATTAGATGGTCTTTCAATTCTTTGGGAAAGCATCTCCACTCATTACATAACAATGGAGTTATTTTTGCATTTCGCACGAGTGTACCTAAGAAAAAACCTAATGTGCATCCTTCTTGTCCAGTAGGTTGGTTCAAATGATTGAATGATACTGTAATTCTTTTATCACTTGGTAAAGTCCATACATCAGGTAGAGTAGTGGGTCCGCGTACTCTTTTAAGTGGTTGAGAATCTGTATAAAAATACGTTAAAAATTAATAGATACATTTAAAACTAATTAAAAAATAAAAACATAATAACTACGTTGAGTATCACTATGTAAGGCATCAAAAGTAGAAGCATCATGTATTGAATTATTTGAAGATGAATGCATACAAGACATTGATCCATTAGCCGAAAAATCTACAGTATTTAACTTTTTTTTCCGAGCCATTTATCTGCAAATACATTACAAAATATATTAAAACACTATACAAACTCACTTATGAGTCAAACATAAGATGTATTAATATTGGAAGTCTCACTTGGTGATATAAAATTAAGCTAGTTGATTTATAGTTTCTCCTTCAATATCATCTCTAACCCAATCAACATCATCATCTCCTATAATTAGTGAAGACTCCTCAATTTCAATGTGAACCATACTTTGATCTCCCATGTCATAAGTATTTCTAACTTTTAGTTGCCTTGGGAGAAACCAACCAGGATTTGAAACATCTTTAACATATATAACTTGCTGACATTGCGAAGCAAATACAAATGGATCATCTGTGAGATATTTTCCTATGTGTATCAACCTAGAAAAGTTGATCATTGTAAATCCTAAAAGATCTTTTTTTATTCCTGTCTTTTGATCAACATCAGCCCACTCACATCTAAATAATACAATCTTAATTCATTAGAGTAGTTTAATTCAATGATATCAGTCAAAATTTCATAGTAGACTACATCACCAATGATTGGTCTTCGATCACTCGCACTTGCATAACTATTAGTTTTTGAAATAACCATCACTCTACAATTTTGAGTGCTTAAAAAGATACACTTACCTTCGAAATTCTTCAATTATACCACAATTGAATAGAACATATCGATGAGCTTGTATATACGTCATTTCATCCAATGTAATCACGTGTATCGCTCTATAATGTTGTCCCACATTAGGAAATAGACATATTTGCTCATTTGATTGTTGATGTGCATGATTTCTCACAGATTTTTATCCTATCATTTTATTATCATCGAGATATTGAGCACAAAATGTTAAACACTCGTCCGCAATATATTCTTTAGCTATTGAGCCTTCAGGGCGTGCTCGATTGCGTATATATGATTTCAATTTTCCCAAGTACCTTTAAGTTAAAATTAATAATAAGATCATTTTCAGATTATTAATAAAAAAAAAACAAACTCATTACCTCTCAATTGGATACATCCATCTGAAAAATACTGGACCTGCAAGTTCGACCTCATCTGCTAAATGGACGACCAAATGCACCATAACCGTGAAGAAAGATGGTAGAAATATTTTTTCTAAGTGACATAGTATAATTGGTGCCTTGTCTTGAAGTGATTTTACCTCCGAATTTGATAGAGATTTTGCACATAGAGCTTTAAAGTAGTTGCACAACTCTATGAATACTGAAGACAATTTCGATGGCAAAGTATTTCGCAATGCAATAGGGAGAAGCTCTTGAATTAAAACGTGACAATCATGGCTTTTAAGTCCATAAAGCTTGCGTTGACTACGAATACAACGTAAAATATTTGATGCATAACTATCTGGAAGTTTGATATTCTCTAATACTTCTAAAAACTTGTTCATCTCATCTGAGGACATAGTAAAGCATGCTGGAGGGACATAATATCTATCTTGAACTTGTTGTTTGAGCCATAAATCTTTTCTGATATTCATCTTTTTCAAATCAAGACGGGCGTTTGCATTATCTTTTGACTTCTTGTTAACTTTTAATAAAGTATTCACAATGTTGTCACAAACATTCTTTTCAATATGCATAACATCAAGATTGTGACGTAACAGATTGTGCTTCCAATATGAAAGTTCAAAGAAAATGCTCTTCTTTTTCCATGTCTTTTCAAAAACGCCCGTAACTTTCTTATTAAGTTTTCCATAATCAAACTTAATATTTTGCAATTGATCTAAGACTATTGATCCACACAGCATAGAAGGAGAGGACCTTAATTCTTCTTCACCGTCAAAATATTTTAAGTCAAATTGATAATTATGACTTCGATCTAGAAAACGTCGATGACCCATATAACAAAACTTTTTGCTATCTAACAAATATTTCGAACAAGTATCTTTGTTACAACAAGTACATGCAAAAGATCCATAAGTACTCCATACAGACAGATTACCATAGGCTGGAAAATCATTAATAGTCCACATTAAAGTTGCATGTAGTTTGAAAATTTCTTTATTTGAAGCATCAAAACTCTCCACACCAAAATCCCAAAGTTGTTTTAAATCTTCAATAAGAGGCTGTAAATAAACATCAATGTCATTTCCAATGACAACATCATATAAGCTTCCTTCATGCACAACCAAGGAGGAAAATTATAAGGCATCAATATCACAGGCCATGTACTATGATTTATCCTCATTGTTCTAAATGGATTAAACCCATCAGCTGCGAGTCCCAACCTCACATTACGAGAATCTTTAGCAAAATCTGGATAAAGAGAATCAAAAGATTTCCATGCTTTTGAGTCAGCTGGGTGTGCATTATTCCATCTTTAATGCGTTTCTTATCATGCCACACCATCAAGTTTGAGGTCTTTGATGACACAAAGAGACGTTGTAATCTGGGTATCAAAGGAAAGTGCCTCAATATTTTAGCAGCGACTTTTTTCTTCTTCACTCCACTAGATTTCGAAGATTCTGTTAGGTTGCTTGCTTCATTATTTTTCCATCGAGAAGTTCCACATTTCAAGAAATTCTCCACCTTGGTGTCTTTGTGTTCTTTCCAAAATAACATACAATTATTTGGACACGCATCGATTTTTTCATACTTAAGACCCAAATTATCCACAATCTTCTTTGTTTCTTTGTATGAACTTGGAAATGTGTTACTATCCGGGAATGCATCCTTCAAAATTTTCATCAGTGTATCAAATGATTGATTGGACCATCCATGTTGATATTTCACATTATAAACATTCGAAATGAAAGATAATTTGCTAAATGTTTTACACCCAGGCCACAATTCTTCATTAACATCTTTCAACAATTGATCAAAGTTTTGAACATTGGGATTAGAATATTGAGTATTTGCTTCAACATAGTCATCAAACGTGTTTATGTCTTCTTCATCATTTTCATCTACATCCATTCTCGTAGTTTGTTGTAATATTCCTAATGCCTCCTGCACTAACTGGGTCATATCATTATTGGGTGAATCATGTTGCACATTAGGGATAGGTTGAGAAGTTGACTGATTCGATAAAAATTCACCGTGAGAAAACCCTGTGCTATATCCACTCATAATTCCATTTACAACTAAATCATCATATATATCTCCACGAACTTTTAGCTTATTCAACACACATTTCTTACAAGGACAACGAACTTTTCCACCATCTCCACCCTCTCGAAATGCATATTCTAGAAAATTTTCTATCCCATTCAAGTACTCTACACTAAATCTATCATAGTTTGACAAATCAATATGATCTCGACTATCCATGCAGTTGTCAACTAAGATAAACCTAAAAAGTTAATACAAAATTAAAATAAGTAATAGAAAACATAGAATGACATTGTTTGAGAATAAAAATATAACCTATAGGAGTTGTAAAAAATGTTGTAAGAGTATTCATTTAGATCAAATATAGTAGAGTGAAAGAAAAATAAACAATCTAATGAGGTTACCTAGAAATTAATTCATAGCACACTAAATTGATAAGATTTTAATTAGAAAGTGTGAGGAACCATAATATCCATAAAATAATGATTGAGGAAGTAAGTGATATTCAAATCAATTGTCAATCATTCAAAGTACTTGAAAATGAAAATATTAGCAACGAATAAGAAATTCACGGAATAAACAAGTTGACCACGAGAATAATTTATAATGTTAAAGATAATGATCAATTATCTTTAGATAGTTATTAATTTATTTTTACTTAATGATAATTGTCATGATTTCCTATATTTAAGTTGTTATCTGTTCATTTAGTAAATAAATATTAGATTTGTTAGACTAATGGATTACTTAGCACAAAAACATGATCTAAAGTTATAGATGAGAAGTTTGTGGTTTAACAAGAAGGATGCAGCTAAAGGTATAATATACAACTTATTTGGTCCACCTGAACCAAAAACGAAAGAGAAATCACAGATCATACACAACTATTGGATCATTCTATGTGATATTCCTTTTATGCATATTGATACGTAAATGTTCTGAAATCGTAATATCAGTATAGCATTTATATAGATCGACAAATTCATACAAAAAGACATGTCCATGGAAAGAAAAGAGAAGTGAGAAAACCTGGACATCAAGAGAAAAAAGAGCGCATTATAATGTAGATTCCTAGAGAAGCATTTAACTATTATTGGAAGCAATCCAGTCAGTCTCTTTGTGAGCGTTTAAAAACGTTTGCCCCCCAAAAAATGATTTTCTTGACTTTTAAGAAATAAATATAACATATAAAATCTCTTTAAAAAAATTTGAAATTAAATCAAATTTGGGAATTGTTTAAAAACTAGTTTGTGACTAAAGAGTCGTCACCTAAATTTTTATAAAACTAGGAAAATTAAATTATTTGGCATGTAAAACAATAACGTCTTTGAAAAGAAATTCTTTAAAGGTTCGGTGCTTGGTTACACGTAAAAAAGGGCTTTTGGCGCTATGTCTCACATGCCCGTTAAAAAACAGTCTCTACTTTAACAATTTTGGCCTTTTTAAAAAAAAAATATTATACTTTACATTTTAGACATTTTAGATCCTACCATACTAAGTCTTAACGCTAAGGATATATCTTATTAATCATTTCAATTCGTTCAAAGCATTAATTACAAAACGAAGCATAAAAATTATATAAATATAGTAGAGTTTATAAAATAATACTTAAATTAGAAGCCTAGACATTTTCCTAATCATGCCAAACACTAATATATTAATAGACATGTATCCAATATTAATTTATAATCAAGTAAGTAATTTACATTTTATACATAAAATTAGTTTTAGGATTTTAGAGCCCTAAAACAAAACAAAACAAAAGTAATAAAATATGAAAAATTAGATAATGATGAAACTGATCCTTAATTCCAGAATAAGTTTTAACTTTCCTAATATTACTTCCTTAATTATTTTTTTTCCATTATTTAGTTACTATTTAATTATTCCCGATGAATATCAAATATAAAAAAAATAAAAAAATAATAATTAATTAAAATAATAGACCTGAATGTTTAGTAAATCATCTCTTTTGATTCTCTGAAAACAAAAATAGGCTATATTAGACTTATTAACAGAAGTCAAGAGGCATGGATTGTTTCAGTTACTCATTTTCTAGCTCCGACTCATCTTTAAATCTAATGTTACTCATTTTCTAGCTCCGGCTCATCTTTAAATCTAATTTGTTCGTCTTAGAATCTAGCAGCCAAAATCCAACCAAAAAAAATCAAACTAATCTAATAAATATTACAATAACATTCACAAATCTATCTAGCAAAGATTAATTTGCACATCTCAAACAGCACATCGCAAACAACTTCATATATATTTAGACATTCAGGAATTTCACTCCAGATCTTTCAATAAAAATAATATGTATATATAAAGAACAACAAAGAAGATGCGCTTACAATGATGTCAATTGTTCTTCGACAAATACCTGATCAACAACTAACTATCGCTCAAGATCTACTCACAATCACTCAGGAAAGGAAAATAAGAATGATTTTTTATAAAAAATCCTTTAAAATCCCAGGAAGAATCGTGCTCCAAATCTTCTCTCCCTTTCTCCTTATTTTTTGTTCGTCTGCTCGATCTCCTTTTATAGGCGTCTGGTCTTGGGAGACTAGATCAAACTTCTCCGCTGAGAGACTAGATCAGAGGACGAGGTCTTCTCGGAAGACCAGATCTACTGCATACCTGGCTTGAGGAAGTCGCCTGGAACAATTGGAAGGCTTGAGAGGGAAGTCGACAACGGAAATCGGTCAAAAACCCTTCATCTTTGGGAGAGCCTCGCTCACTCTCTCTCTCTGGAGGAAGAAGTCGTAGTGAGGGGGCAGCTGTGAAAGTTTACAAAAATAATCTCTCTCTTCAACTAGGGCTCTTTTTTTATTAGGCCTAATCTGATGGGCCTGCTTCATTCTCCCTACAACAAAATGAAAATAAAATAATAATCATAATAATATCAAATATATATATATATATATATATATATATATATTATTTGTTTGGATTTCATTGTTGATGGGCCTCTCATATTTTTGGATTTGGTCTTTTTATTTATTTCCTTTATAAATTAATAGGGCCTGCAAAACAAAAAAAATAATAAAATTAATATCAATCATATATATTTATTACATCTTATTTATACATTTTTAAAAGTATCTCTACATAAAATAAAAATAACATTAATAAGTATATTGATTATTACTCAACTTACCATTTATTATTTTGTATTTTATTTTATATTTTAACATCCAATATATTTATAGATAATAATAGATTAATTTTTTCAAACTTTAATTATTAATATATTTTGATCAATTAATTTTTATCTTTCTCAAAATACCTAATAAATAATGATAATAATTCCTTTAATCTATTATTTACCTTAATTATTTGTTTGTAACACTCGGATTTTTAAATAATCCTTCAATTAATTATTTTAGGATCCAAATAATACGGCATTGTTGCTTAAAATAATTTCTAATTCCAATACTATTAGCCCTTTAGAATAATATTTTTATAAACTCAAAAATAATAAAATTTGGGGGAACAAAAATGAGTGTCTACAGAATGCCCTCTCTTAGACAAAGTTTGAATGAAAATTTTAGTTTTAGTAAAACGCATGTCCAAGCTTGAGTAATAGACACTTCATTTGAATCTCCCAAATTTATTATTTTCTCAGGATTTGTTTACTGAAAACAAATAAAAGATAGAGAGATAAAACCTGATGATGCTCATGTTCACAACATTTCCAACTTGATACTCGTATGACGTTTATTGGAGAATTCAAAATGCAATGGCTATCCATTTAGTTCATCTTGACAATTATTGGTTTTGAGCTTAATTTGTCCACTTAAACTAAGGACCCTGTGTCATAACTTAATTTGTCCACTTAAACTAAGAAATGAAACTCTTGTGTTTGACTTAGTTTGTCCACTTAAACTAATAATTGAAATTTTATGGTGTTTGACTTAACTTGTCCACTTTAGTTAAGAAACGAAAATTTTACGTTTTGACTTAGTTTGTCCACTTAAACTATGAACCCTGTGTTATAACTTAATTTGTCTACTTAAATTAAGAAATATCTTTGTAGCTTGTCCACTTAAGCTAAGAAATGAAACTCTTGTGTCTGACTTAGTTTGTTCACTTAAACTAAGACCCTGAAATATTTCTACTTTTAACCTCACTATTACTTAGTTTGCCCACCTAAACTAAGAAATATCTTTTAGCTTGTCCACTTAAGCTAAATAACTAAATCTAGCTTGTTCACTTAAACTAAGAAATTTAAATTACTTAGCTTGTCCACTTAAGCTAAATAACTAAATACTTTTTCATTTTTATTTTAATAAAAATGCCCCTAGTATAGAGGGTTCCTTAATTTCATCAATTGATTAGTTAACCACACTTTGAGAAACGAAATGTACACATTGTTAACCATCTAGGTATTTTAGCGCCTCTACGTTCTCACATTTTTGGTGACGTTGGATCAAAACATTTTCAAGAATCGGTTCAGTACATTGTCTCTTTGACTACTCAGAAAAAGACCAATTGTAAGTGCATTTCTTCGACACGGAGTTTATCAATTACGAATTCAAACTCTAGTACAAACGATAGCGTCGATTTTCCTTGAAGGATCCTATAAGCTCGAACATCAATATATGAAGTTCACGTCAAGCTTAATCTTTCAACCACGTACCATGAGGTTAGATCTCGTTTCTCTTTAGGAAGTTATGTGCTTCGAACTCTAAGCCTTAAAATGTATTTACTTAGACATACTCGAGGTATATCTGATAGAATCGATACACTCTTGTTCTTGCCTTTAGCAAATCTGACAAAAGTCTAGGTGAACAACAAGTGGTGATTTCAATATCTCAACCATTATGAGTGTCTTTTCACTATTTTTCTTCAAACGACCAGGGTATATCTGATAGAATCGATACACTTTTGTTCTTGCATTTAACACTCCAGACAAGAGTCTAGGTCGAACAACAAGTGGTGATTTCAATATCTCAACCAACACAATCTTGTTTAATATAAATTCTTGTCTTTTTCTTTTTTTTTCTTTTTAGAGACATTGGGTTCTTTCGCATAACCTCCTTTAGAGATGAAACGCCTCTGTTGGTAACAATGGTTCCGAGTTTGGGCATTTTGAATTTTTCCACGAGCTTTTCCAACAATATTTCAGACGCTCCGTAAGACTTTCGAGTGAGTTCAATCAGATAGTACTCTATTCGAATTTCAAGAGTTACTTTGGCTCTTTTTGAGACAATCAAGGAAACGGTTGACCTTTCCTTATCCTTACTTGTTTCTAAATCCTCGTTTCACTTTTCATCAAAATGTCAACAACTGTCTCAATGTGACCATAATCAATTGCGTGAAAGAATTTGATCGTTTTCAATGCCCCTAATTTCGATGTTGGATTTTGACGTTTGACCTGGTCAAGGTTAGCTTTTTACCTAAGCTAAAAGTTCATCATTTTAACCATCATTTTTATAAAAATGCTCCTAGTGTTGACATAGGGGTTGTGTATTTATAAAAATGTTTAGGACCGGGCTCATACAAACTGCCTACGTATCCCATAGCTAGGGGAATTCAGGTCCAACGTAGTTCATGCAAAAAAAAATTTATTTTTATTATTGGGGCCGAACCTCGTGAGAGGTTGCCTACCTACTCTCATAATATGAGAAAATCAGGCCCGACGTAGTTCATTACAAAAGATGTGATTTTTTAGGGCCGAACCTCGTGAGAGGTTGCCTACGTACTCTCATAATATGAGAAAATCAGGCCCGACGTAGTTCATTACAAAAGAAACCTAACTATCCTTGTCGTGAAACATCTTCCTCCTTTGGCTTTAACCCTGATTATTTATTGTATGCACTTGGCTCGACTCTTCAATATCGTCAGCACATATATCAGTAACGACTATCAAATTTTCATCTTCAACAATCAAACCCGATGGATCACACTCGTCTATCAGATCTTCATACACCTCAATTAGATTCACTGTATGAGTTGGTAGAGGTTTCGATTTGGCCTTTGGGGCTGGGATGATCTTATCGTCGATAAGTTTTGAATCACACCTCTTAGTGAAAGACAATAATTAGTCCCATGCCCTTTAGTCTGGTGGTATTCACACCACTCATTCGGAAGCCTCCCTGATATAGGCTTATCGGGATTGAGGTCTGGACTTGGATTAAATTCTTTTTCTTTAAAATCTGGAGAGCTTCAAATAGTGTCATTCCCAAATCATCAAACTTCCTGGGTGGCTTAGGTGTAAACGAAGTATTTCCTTTAGAATATTGGGGGATAAGATGGTTGTCGGCTAGCAGATGATCCCTGAAGGTGCCCTTGCCCAACATTCATTACATCCGATGTTTCTATATCCCATGCATTGGCGATGTAGTTTAATTGTGATTTAGACTTTTTCTGATTAAAATGAGGATTGCCTTGGTATGACGTCCTACCTTCGATGGCTTATTTCTTTAATGCATCGTCGTATCCCATTCCAGAAGCAATCAAGTCCTCCATGAAAGCATATTTGTTGACCGACATGACTTTGCTGTACGCTACATTCATGTTAGCGTAGATCATATCCACTTGAGTTTGTTCATTTGGTAGTCCATCAATCAGTGAAGCCACATCATTCCACCTATCAACGTATGATTCGAAAGTTTCACCGGGACCCTACTTAATACTCCTAAGTTTTCTCTCAGGCTTGTCCACCTTCAAAAACATACCGAACCGACTTATGAATACCTTGGCTAGCTCTTCAATAGTCTGGTGTTGTGCTATGTTTTGAAGCAAATACCACTCAAGTGTCACTTCTTCAAGATACCGAGGGAATAATTGCAATACTGTAGGCTCTCCGAGTTGTAATGGAAAGATGTTCGTCAAATACATGTTCATAAAGGCTGCTGGATCTTTATTTCCGGCATACTTGGTCAGATGTGGTAATTTTAGTCCGTGAGGGACCACGACCCTCTTAGCCTGCCTTAACCCAAATTTCCAACTTTCAGCTCCGTGTGTTGACTTCCCTTTAGTTAGGGCATCTATTTGGGCTTTCATTTCGATTTGAGAAGCCCTGAGTTGCGCTAGTTCTTCGCTCTGACTATATGATTGCATCGATGTTGTTGGGACGATTAGTGGCGATGCAGCTTGTGCTCTAGCAGGTGAAGAGGTTTTCGTCTTCAGAGCTAGTTTTGTTTTGGTATCGGTACTCTATCCTTGAGGCATGCCTGGAACAACAGACTCTGTCTTTTTCGGTTCTTCAATCACGACCTTCTTCCCTTCTCGATTCCGTTGTAGCATTAGTATCTCAAGAGCGGCTTCCTGAGCTTCCTCGTCATCTGAGGCATACCATGATTCTACTAGCACCTCATCTTTAGGGTCATGTGTCATATGAGTAGCTGATATGTTGGGCTCAAGTGGGTTAGTGGGTCTAGCCCCGAATAAAGGTTTTTTGGCTAGTTGGTGGATTAAGTAACTGCCTCATACAGTCTAGTAGTAAAGACATCTTCTCATTAAGATTGTTTGCTTGGATCCCCGAGATGATGCCAGAAGTAGTTTGCTCATCAACCATTGGTCTAAGAGGAATAGAGGGCGATGCAGTTTACGATGTTGGTTCTGTATCAGAAAATTTTCGGATGAAGCGTCCGTTGGTGAGATCTCGTGTGCGACCCGTGGTGAAAATATTTAGTCTATGGAACCATCAGGAGAAGTGAGTTTAAAACAAGTAGTGGGGACAAGCGGTGTCACTCTTATGCACGTATGTGTCCTAATCGCAATAGCGTCCAATTTCTGATTCATTTAAAAAACGTGTTGTATTTAGATGTGAGATAAAACTTTGATAACTCAAAAGGGAAAATAACATAAGAAACAATTTAGTTTAGGCCCTTTATTGTTTGTTTGCTCCTCCATTTCTAGCTCTGCATACTTTTCTATTATTTTCTTCATAAAATTCCCAGATTCTTAGCCTTCTTGCTTTCCTCACAAATAACACCTTAATCTACTAGTCTTTGCGGTTAACGATCTTATATATGTGTAATAAAGACTATAAGACAACAACTCGTTATGTTATTAATTTTAATTTTCTCTTTTATTCTCAAACGGATTTAAAAACATACTTTTGGACGCCTATCTCATCTATATGCATACATGTATTTAATATATATAGTAGACACATAATAGGCTCTTCGACGTGGTTTTTTGCTTGGGCAAGACAAGTCAACGACTTGGTAGAAATGACTTTTTGGATTTTTGTTCTAAAGTTGGAAATGGCTTAAGAGAGAGTTGTTCCACCGACAAGGATACTATCCCAAAAGGGATCTCTCGATGTAAGGGGAGCTCTCAATTGGACATCCCCCTCACCTCTATTTCAAAATCCCTCATTTTCAATAGTAGGGGATATTTGAAAAGAAGAGAGGGTTAATTTGGGTTTTTTCCTAGTGTTCTTCTCAACTCTCAAATCCCACAAAGCCTTCTTGGTGGGTTGAGGTCGTCATTCCTCATTGACAATCCTAGAACATAAACAATAGATGTATAGGCTTCGTCCACGACGTATACCTTAAACTATCTTCACATCGGATCCCCAGAGCTCATGCACAATAAGAAAACAAATTATTTTTCTTGGGAAATAACATTAAAGTGTAAAATATAATTTCTAAATTGGCCAAAATTATTTTTTCAAGTTAAGCATCAAAATGTCCCCAGCAGAGTCGCCAGAAAACTGTAAGCGTTTAAAAACGTTTGCCCCCCAAAAAATGATTTTCTTGACTTTTAAGAAATAAATATAACATATAAAAATCTCTTTAAAATTTTTTTGAAATTAAATCATATATGAGAATTGTTTAAAAACCAGTTTGTGACTAAAGAGTCGCCACCTAAATTTTTATAAAACTAGGAAAAATAAATTATTTGGCATGTAAAATAATAACGTCCTTGAAAAGAAATTATTTAAAGGTTCGGTGCTTGGTTACACGTGAAAATGGGCTTTTGGCGCTATGTCTCACATGCCCGTTAAAAAACAGTCTCTACTTTAACAATTTTGGCCTTTTTAAAAAAAATATTATTATACTTACATTTTAGACATTTTAAATCCTACCATACTAAGTCTTAACGCTAAGGATATATCTTATTAATCATTTCAATTCGTTCAAAGTATTAATTACAAAACGAAGCATAAAAATTATATAAATATAGTAGAGTTTATAAAATAATACTTAAATTAGAAGCCTAGACATTTTCCTAATCATGCCAAACACTTATATATTAATAGACATGTATCCAATATTAATTTATAATCAAGTAAGTAATTTACATTGTATACATAAAATTAGTTTTAGGATTTTTAGAGCCCTAAAACAAAACAAAAGTAATAAAATATGAAAAATTAAATAATGATTAAACTGATCCTTAATTCCAGAATAAGTTTTAACTTTCCTAATATTACTTCCTTAATTATTTTTTTTTAATTATTTAGTAACTATTTAATTATTCCCAATGAATATCAGATAATAAAAAAAATAAAAAAAAATAAAAAAATAATAATTAATTAAAATAATAGACCTGAATGTTTAGTAATTCATCTCTTTTGATTCTCTGAAAACAAAACTAGGCTATAATAAACTTATTAACAAAAGTCAAGAGGCATGGATTGTTTCAGTTACTCATTTTCTAGCTCCGGAAATCTAATGTTACTCATTTTCTAGCTCCGGCTCATCTTGAAATCTAATTTGTTCGTCTTTGAATCTAGCAGCCAAAATCCAACCAAAACAAATCAAACTAATCTAATAAATATTACAATAACATTCACAAATCTATCTAGAAAAGATTAATTTGCACATATCAAACAGCACATCGCAAACAACTTCATATATATTTAGACACTCAGGTAATTTCACTCCAGATCTTTCAATAAAAATAATATGTATATATAAAGAACAACAAAGAAGATGCGCTTACAATGATGTCAATTGTTCTTCGACAACTACCTGATCAACAACTAACTATCGCTCAAGATCTACTCACAATCACTCAGGAAAGGAAAATAAGAATGATTTTTCTAAAAAATCCTTTAAAATCCCAGGAAGAATCGTGCTCCAAATCTTCTCTTCCCTTTCTCCTTCTCTTTTTTTCCTGTTTCGTTGCTCGATCTCCTTTTATAGGCGTCTGGTCTTGGGAGACTAGATTAAACTTCTCGGCTGGGAGACTAGATCAGAGGACTGAGGTCTTCTCGAAAGACCAGATCTACCGCATACCTGGCTTGAGGAAGTCGCCGGAATCAATTGGAAGGCTTGAGAGGGAAGTCGACAGTGGGAATCGGTCAAAAACCCTTCATCTTCGGGAGAGCCTCGCTCACTCTCTCTTTGGAGGAAGAAGTCGTAGTGAGGGGGGCGGCTGTGAAAGTTTATAAAATAATCTCTCTCTTCAACTAGGCTCCTTTTTTATTAGGCCTAATCTGATGGGCCTACTTCTTTCTCCCTACAACAAAATGAAAATAAAATAATAATCATAATAATATCAAATATATATATATTATTTGTTTGGATTTCATTGTTGATGGCCTCTCATATTTTTTAGATTTGGTCTTTTTATTTATTTCCTTTATAAATTAATGGGCCTGCAAAACAAAAAATAATAAAATTAATATCAATCATATATATTTATTACATCTTATTTATACATTTTAAAATATCTCTAAATAAAATAATAATAACATTAATAAGTATATGATTATTACTCAACTTACCATTTATTATTTGTATTTTATTTTATATTTTAACATCCAATATATTTATAGATAATAATAGATTAATTTTTTCAAACTTTAATTATTAATATATTTGATCAATTAATTTTTATCTTTCTCATAATACCTAATAAATAATGATAATAATTCCTTTAATCTGTTATTCACCTTAATTATTTGTTTGTAACACTCAGATTTTTTAAATAATCCTTCAATTAATTATTTTAGGATCCAAATAATACGGCATTGTTGCTTAAAATAATTTCTAATTCCAATACTATTAGCCCTTTAGAATAATATTTTTATAAACTAAAAAATAATAAAATTTGGGGGAACAAAAATGAGTGTGTACACTCTTCTCTTTGAGTCAACTGAGATTCCTATTATCATCAACAATAGCGGAATTCATGTGAGACAAAAATTAATGGGCCACTCCAAACAATCGACAATATATTATTATATAATAACATATTTTGGTATTAGAGAAAGGAGGTCGATGTTGTACGCAACTGAAGAAGAACATGAAGTTAATCTAAGAGATTAAATGTCAAGTTTCATTTTCACTTTTAAAAAATAATGGTATGTTTTTAAGTCATTTTAAAATAATAATAATAAATGAAAAGGAACAATGTTATAAATAATATAAGACTAAACGAGAAATTAATTAGGAAGTAACATACATGATACATCTTCAATTATCAACAAGAGAACTTAATTCTCATTTCTGAGTTCATTTTAGAACAATTTGCTACAAAGAATTTGTGATTTATTAAATACATTGCAACTGTTGTTAAAAGGAAACATTAATACTTGATAATTGAATTCCAACTATAAACAAAAACCTAGAAAAATTCCATGTCAATGCTGTGTTTACTCCATATATAGTTAAAGAACAAGAAAACCTTCAAAACTAATAAATATACTTTATTAAACTTATAAATCAAATAAAACCGGTTCTCATTGTCGTACATGTTTAAGTAGCTAAGAATAGAAGAAACCAAGAACAAAAAGCGGTAAATTATACAGGGTTTTTGTGTAATTGATCAATCGAGTATTTACAACATAATAGATCAAATGATCAATGGAATTCCTGTGTAAAGCTATAGCACGTTGAAGTGAAAATATCTTCCTCATACCACAAGATATGCCTAAATTTTCAACTATTCTATAGACAAATGGTTCATTGGGAATACTCTAGATTCGAAACAAGCTCGAGACTACTATAAAATATGAAAATAATTTCCTCATACAACAAGTTTTTTGGCCATATGTAAAACTTAGCCTTCACATTGCATATTCTCTCGTCTAATTGGACCATGAACAAATCTTACTATAAGTTTATCAAAAATAACAAATTGATTATCAATACTCAAATTATTCAAGGAAATGAAGAACATATTGTAACCACTACTACATTATCCATTGCACAAATCTATGTGGATTACAATAGAAATAACAAGCTACAAGAAACGCTAGAAAAGTATTTATATAATAATGATGGATCATCTTAAACAATGGCATATCTACTTATGGAATATCTGGGTGGTAGTCCTGGTGACCCAAAATATTAGATATATATATGATAAATTTTGTGAAATATGTTTTAGCTCGGATAAATTTTAATAGAGCATTACTTCTCACATTAAATGCAAAGTACATCACAATAAAGTAGGAAATGAAGGAGCTTAAGAAGATGAAAATGCTCTCACCTCTCTTTCTTTCGTAGCAATGAAAATTCAGTATTTAGGGTATACCCCATTTTCACACCTTTATCTGGAACATTGTCATTTTTGTCAAAATATTTGATCTTTTTTCTATGAAAGTACTATAGAGTGCTTGTTTATTTTCGGTTGATATTTTTTAATTTTATTACCAAACACGGTTGATTCAAAATACAAATACCTTACCTTTATAAAACCCAATAACCCATTTAATGAAATATGATTTCTTCTAAAATTTACTCAAATGGGTGAAAATTGGCTGGTAGTGGACACAACGTGGGTGGAAAAGGGAGTAACTTTACAGAGACATGAAATATCATAACAGCATAAAAGACTTTCAAGTTTCTTCGGCTAAATTGTCAACAAAATAAATAGTCTAATCTGACTGACAAACAGATAATAAACTTAAGTAGAGTAGATAAATTCAGTTTTAACCCTAATAATTTCAATCTTGATAAAAACCATCAAACAACAACAGAACAAGAAAGAAGAGATCAAATCCAACACATAAAATTTGATCACAATAGAGTCCCAACTTATTCTTCGACACAAATAAGATTATATTATATTAATTTACTGTACCAAAATATTATTAACAAACTATTTATATTATAACTATGATACAATTTTCTCTCCTTCAACCTCAATGTTCTTTGATTGTTTAAACATGATTTTGAGGACACGCCATAAACAAACACCATCTAAATGTGAAGAAAACTATATACCCTAATTCATATATACATAGAAGATGGATTAAAGGGAAACCAATAAAGTAACGAATAAAAAAAGGAAATCAAAATCGTTTTACAGTTTTAACAAAATGACCAACTTTAGGTAGAGAAACTTCAGGAGCAAATTTATCTACACCACTTCACACTTAGCCTTCTTAAAGGATAACTTAGCACAGACAACATGATCTAAAGTTATAGATGAAAAAGTTTCTGGTTAACAAGAAGGATGCAGCTAAAAGTATAATATACATCTTACGTGGTTCACCTGAACCAAAGACAAAAGAGAAATCTGCACAGATCATACACAGCTAATGGATCATACACAGCTAATGGATCATTCTATATGATATTCCTTTTAGGCATATTGATACATAAATGATTTCAAATCGTAATATCAGAATAACATTCATGTAGATCGACAAATTCATACAAAAAGACACATCCATGGAAAGAAAAGAGAAGTGAGAAAACCTGGACAACAAGAGCAAAAAGAGCACAATACAATGTAGATTCCTAGATAAGCATTTAACTCTTCTTGGGAGTAATCCAGTCAGTCCCTTCTCTTTTAATCAACTGAGTTTCCTATTATCATCAATAATGGCGGGATTCACATATAATAATAGCAGTAGAAAGCATAGCAAAATGATTCTCTTGAAATGAATATGCGCTTATTCAAACATTTCTAATAAAAATAAGTTGGGTTATGATAGGATCGGCTTTATCAATAGAGACAGGAGTTTTGCTAAGGATGAAGGCTTATGAAAAATGGTTTGAAAGAAATCCTGTTAGAGATTTAATTCGCTTTCTATTCTACGCAAAAACTTATAAACACTTGAAACAGATTCAAGGCGGAATTGTTTACTTGGGTTTGAAGCACAAGATGAAATATGAAAAGATGACAAAAAAGAGAGAACACAGCAGTTTGTTTATGGATGTTCGGAGAAACTCTCCTACGTCACCCTTCTTCCAACCACCGGAAGGATTCACTATAATATGATTCGAATCAAATACAGTTTACACACACTTAGCTCACTACTGACAGAACACTTTCTGTTCAATTACAAGATGAATAATATCACTCAGCTAAAGGTGTTTTTGATTCTAGCTCTCTCTTGATTCACACACAGTACAATCAGAAAGAAGCTTCACAATATAAATATTCAAAGGCTTGAATTCTCTGTAATTTCAGTAAGCAAGATGATCGAGAGATTGTCCGTTGTCCTTGAGATTTATTAAATACTGAGTAGGAGCTAACGGTCGAATCTTTTAGAATGATACGTGACACTCTTCCATTGGAAAGCCTCCATTGTACACAGCAGGTTATGAGTACAAGAATCGTGGCCGTATATCACTGGTAGTGCGCCGAATATTCCATCAGGGATGTACCTGCAAAACAAGTAATGTGAGGAAAATTATCTTACATTGCATTCGTTGGTTGGATGCATATAGCTGTTGTACTGATCTTCACTAGAAAGTGGAGCAGGAGTAGGTACAGCTATAGCACGTGGGTAGACAAATGAATAGCTTCAAAGCATACTACTTAAGCTGAGCATTAGACGTATTTCAGTTAGACGGATTGTAAAAATCAGTCTAATGAAATCAAACATCCCCTTTCACTAACAAAGTCTATTAGACCGCCTGGTCTAATAGAATTAGACTTACGTCTAATTACAAATAACCATTATATTGCACGTCTAACTCCAATGAGTTAGACTGTACGTCTAATTCCGGTTCTACTTCAGACTAATCTGAAGGAGTTAGACTCACGTCTAACTTTCACTTAATTAGACTACACGTCTAATTATCCAATAACCATTAGACTGTATGTCTAACTCCACTGAGTTAGACTGCACGTCTAATTCCGGTTCTGCCTCAGACTTGTCTGAAGGAGTTAGACTCACGTCTAACTTTCACTTAATTAGACTACACATTGAATTATCCATAACCATTAGACTGCACGTCTAACTCCACTGAGTTACAGTGCACATCTAATTCCGGTTCTCTAACCTCAGACTAATCTGAAGGACTTAGACTCACGTCTAACTTTCATCACTGTAATTAGATTAGCACGTCTAATTATCCAATAACCATTAGACTACAAACGTCTAAACTCCACGAGTTAGACGACACATCTAATTTCGGTTCTACCTCAGACTAATGTGAAGGAGTTAGACTCAACGTCTAACGTTCACTTTCTCACTTAGACTGCACACGTCTAACTCCGCTAAGTTAGAACTGCACGTCTAATTCCCACATATTAGACTGTCCCGTCGAATTGTAAATATATTAGAGCTAACACGTCTAACATCCGGTTGTGTTTAGACTTGGTAAGTCTAATTCTATGCCATTCATTAGACGACTACACGTCTAAACTCCATTGAGTTGAACTGTACGTCTAATTCTAGAACATCTAATGCCAAAATCGGTCCTAATGGAACCGCATTAGAAGCCAAGTTCTTATGAAATTGATTTCAATACATCTGTATCAAAACTCATAAGTCATTTCATCATCAAAATCTCAATGGTTAAATTATTTCACACTCAGTCAAAATAATTTGACCCCAACAATTTCCCCCTTTTTGATGAAGAAATTGGAAACCTGCATACATATACCAAAATATGCATTCATCATATAACTAAAACAAATCTTGTTCACTTACATCAAACTTCCAAAACCAATATTCAGAAAACCATCAAAGAAACATTGTTTGAAAGACTTAAAATGAGTAGAAGAAAAGAAATTATTGTTCTTACCCTTTTAACTCGAGGATCAGTTGGGCTCATGTCTTGACCGGGAAGCATGTTGAGATAAGGAGGATAGCCGCGACCACCACGACCACCTCCACTTGATCTACCACCACATCATTACCACTGGCACGACCTCCTTGATCAACATTGGATAGCCTACTAAAGGACATCCACCACTGTTTCTGCCTCCACGATCATTACCCGCTTCGACCTCCACCTCTCTTGGTTGGCCTAGGATTATCATCATTGCTTGGGGCTCGTCTGGATCTAGTGCCGGGTTGACACACCATCATTTCTTCTACTTGACTCGCCTTGAGCGGGTCGAGGTTGTTCTCTTTCAACATTAGCCTTTGCATTCTCCTTTGTTTGAAACTTTTTGCAATGGAGTCCGCAAATTCATGTCGTTCATTATCATTTATGCTCAAACAACCCTGAATTTCACCATCTGATTTTTCACCAGACTAAATTCTTCCAAAGTCTCCTTATGACGTTCATCATTGATTTGCCTTTAATGTCTAACAATTAGTTTGACGGTTGAAAAGTTGCTTTTCAAACTTGGAGTAGTTTATATTTGAGACATGAGTCTCAATACGTGTTCTTCTTCAAAAGTGTTGTCCAATTCATTGAGAACTTTGATAATTTCAGCAAAGTCCTTTCTTTCTTCTTCCTGAGTATTCAAGGACTTTAGCATGCTCTTCTGAAGAGATGAGAGCACAGAAGTCATAGACTTTAACAGCTTGTTACCGTCAGCAGAGGGATTCTTCATTTGATGATTTCTTGAGACTCTGCTGCCATAATTTGAATCGGCTCAAAGTTTTATGAATCGGCAAGGATTGCTTGCTCCGGTTGAATTCTTCTCTACTTCTCTTAGCAAGCTTCATCCTTCGTCTTCCTCTAACAGTTCTTCTTTAGCTCTCTGAAATGCTCTCATATAAATTATTCAGAGTAATTGAGAGGAATGTTGATATTTTCGTGAATATTCCCATAATGGTAATCGGGAAATAGACGGGGTCTTTTTATAAGTTGCGTATTGTATCCTGTTCTCCTGAGATGGGGAATGTTCTTCTTCAAACAGCCTTCTCTTTGGAGGGTTCTCTCCCTCAGATCTAATAGTTTTGTAGCTGAGTTACCTCGGCCAATTTCTCTTGACTTCCTCTAGTTCTCACAACAGAGGTTATTACAACATCTTCTTCAGAGGAGCTTGATTAGCCTCCTCAATCACCATCTTCTACCAAAGAACTTCTCTTCTTCTTTGTTTCAAGGGCTTGTTTAGGCTCTTGAACAATTAGTTCTTCTTCTTCTTCATTTGAATTCTCTTGATAGGTTGATCCAGAATGCGTCTATCTTCGGTAGAAAGATTCCCGAATTCGATCAAGAGAGCAACATCTAGTTCATCTACATCGTTTCAGCATCATAATATCCATAGTTTCATTATCATCGAGAGGTTTTGCGCCAGAGCAATTGGCGCCATGGACGTATCGAGTGCACCACCGAGACGTAGCCATCCATGA